>NW_020950326.1:5893346-6179989 GCF_900497805.2 Vombatus ursinus | reverse complement strand
ACATACATACATACATACATACATACATACATACATACATACATACACATTTGAAGGAAGTTCAGAAGGGGCCACAGACAAACAGGACAGTTTAGGTGCTATTGTGTTCAATTTAATATATATGTTTAGGAACTGCATACAATAAAAGTTCACAATTTCATTAAATCCTCTTTTTTGTTCTTTGTTTATTGAAATTCATGATTATTGATGTTTTAAAGTTCATAATAAAAAAGAAAATGAAAAAAATGTTTCCCAAGGTCACAGAAATCATAGGTAGCAAAGCCAGAGACCCATTCCTGGCTCTCTGTTTCTAAGTCCATCATACTTCTCTTCTGCCACCCCTGCCCCCCAACACCAAGTCTCCCATAAGAAAATACCAGATAATTTGAGGTGGAAGAGAGCTAATCACAAACTTAGGAGTCTTGTAATTAGCTAAGGGATCTGTACACATAGTTTATAAATAAGAGGTGTCTTAATCATGCTAATGCAAAGTATAGAATTCAATAATGACAATTTACTATTTTCTGACTTCTGAGTGTTCTCTTAGAATAAAACAAAACAAAACAAAACAACTGGCTTGGTCAGCTCTAGACTTCAGATCCAGATATCAAGGTCAGGTCAGAAGGCCATTCATCTGGGATGGTGCTGTGCTGTCCACATTAACTCCCAAGTACTCCTCTCTGTTAATGCCCCTCCACCTCTGGCAGGCAGTGTCCCTATTCCATAGTTTTCCTCCCTTTTTCATAACTTTAGAAAGGTTGCCACCTACAGGTCACAAGAATAGCATTTTTGTACAAACCTTTAGAAACACGCCTATAAGATCATATACTGTAATTTGTGTAACGGAAACTTTAATATCCACAAAACCAGTTCTAGGGGCAGGTGTCCGCACCTCTCTAGTGCCCAGACAGTGACAAATTTGCTGCTCATTCACCATAGCCTAATCCCTATAAATGTTAGCTATCATTATTTACCACTACATGCAAAATGTGGCATTTACCACATACAGGCATGTTATTGGACTTGCTTTATTGCACTTCACAGATATTGTGGGGGGGTTTTTTGTGTTTTTTACAAATTAAAGATTTGTGGCAACCCTGTGTCAAGTCAGTCTATCCGTTCCATTTGTCCAACAGCATGTGCTCACTGTGTTTGTGTCACATTTTGGTAATTCTCACTCTATTTCACACTTTTTCATTATTATTATATCTGTTATGGTGATCTGTGATCAGTGATCTTTGCTATAACCGTTGTAATTGTTTTGGGGAGCCGTGAACCATGCCCATATAAGACAGTGAACTTAATCGACGTATATGTTCTGACTGTTCCATAGACCTACCTCTCCCATCTTTCTCCCTCCCCTTGAGCCTCTCTGTTCCCCGAGACACAACAAATATATGTACATATATATGTATATATATATATATCTTTATGTAGATTTTGTGACTTTCTAACTACCTATTGGAAATCTTTACCTGGATTTCCTGTTGAGTCCTAACATTCAATATGTTCAAAACAAAACTCATCTTCCCTTCCTAGAAACTCTCCATGTTGAATATTAGGAGTCAATAGGATATCCAGGGAGAGATTTCTAATAGGTAGTTAGGAATTTACAAAATCTACATAAAGATATATATATATGTATATATATATATATATGTTTCCCTCTTTCCATTAATAACATTACTACACTCCCACACTAGAAACTTCATAATCATTTTCATTTCTTTTTTTTTACTTCAACTCCCATTAACACCTTCTCACCCATAAGTTACCCAATTCTTTTCTATCTTCTTAACGGCTGTCCTACTTATTCTTTCCTTTTTTTATTCAGGCTCTTACCTGGACTATTGGATTAGCCTCGAAACTGGCCTTCCTGCCTCTAGGCCTTGTCCTCTCCTATCCATCTTTCACTGCCCAAATAACCATCCTAATGCACAAATCTGATCACATCACTCATCTAAGCAAAAACCTTCAACAGCTCTGTAGTGTATCAACCTACTAGATGAAATGTAAACTCCTTATGATAATCACCAAAACCTTCCATGATCTAGTTTCAACTCACCCTTGTAGCTATATTTCATACTCCTTTCTTTCAAGTATTCGACTGAAATAGAAATTGTTGCTTGTAATCTTAGGCTACTTCCTAAGTAGGTATTCCTCAGTCTCTCTCTGCCCTCCTGCCTCTGTGCATTCATGTAGACCATCTCCTATGGCTGGAAGGAAGGAGGAAAACATTCATTTATTAAGGGCCTACTGTGTGCTAAGCACTTTACAAAAATATTTCATTTGAGTCTCACAACAACCCTGGGAGGTAGGCACAATTATTATCCCCACTTTATGGATGAGGAAACTGAGGAAGACAGAGGTTTAATGACTTGCCTAGGATCACACAGCTAGCAATATCCGAGGCTGGATTTGAATTCGAGTCTTCCTGACTTGAATTGTACTACTTCCATATCTCTGTCCATTGCCAAAACCGATGGCCTTTTTGTAATCCTCATCCTCTTTAACCTCTACATTGTTGCTCACTCTCTCCTCCTTGATATTCTTCTCTCTACGTTGTCAGGCCACCGCCCTCTCCTGGTTCCCCTCCTACCTCTCCGACTGCTCCTTCTCTGTCTCCTTGGCTGTATCCTCCTCCAGATCATGTCCTCTAACTGTAGGGGTCCCTCAGGGTTCTGTCCTGGGCCCTCTTTTCTTCTCCCTCTATACTACTTTACTTGGTGCTCTCATCAGCTCCCAGGGATTTAATTACCATTTCTGAACTAATGATGCTCTAATCTATCTTTCCTGCCTTAACCTCTTAGCTGATCTCTAGGCTCATATCCGCGACTACCTTTGAGACCTCTCAAAACAGATGTCCACTAGACATCTAAATAGGTCCCAAACAGAACTCATTATCTTTTTCCCCCAACTATCCCCCTTTCCCTTTTCAATGTAGAGGGCAATGCCACCCTCTCAGTCCCTCAGGCTTAACATCTAGGAGTCATAGTTGACTGCTCACTATCTCTCATTTCCCCCTGCTCCCCTGCCCTGTATGCAAAAGCCTGTTGATTTATTAATCGACATTATTAATGTCGATTTAACCTTTGCAACATCTCTCAAATATGCCCCCTTCTCTCATACTCTCTCCTCTGACACTGTCACCACTCTAGTCCAGGCCCTCATCACCTGATTCTTGGATTATTGCGATAACCTGCTGGTGAGTCTGTCTGCCTCAAGTCTCTTTCCATTCCAATCCATCCTCCATTCAGCCACTAAAGTGATTTTCCTAAAGCACAGGTCCAATTATGTCACACACAAACCCTCAATAGACTCCAGTGGATCCCTGTTACCTCCAGGATCAAATACAAAATACTCCCACTTGCCATTCAAATCCCATCATAACGTAGTTGTTGTTCAGTCTTTTCCAGCTCTTTGTGACCTCTTTTTGGGAGTTTCTTGGCAAAGATACTGGAATGATTTGCCATTTCCTTCTCCAGTTCATTTTATAGATGAGGAAACTGAAGCAAACAAGGATAGTGACTTGTCCATGGTCACATAGTTAATAAGTGTCTGAGGTCAGATTTGAACTCAGGTTCTCCTAACTCCAGGGCCTGGACTCTATCCACTATATCACCTAGCTGCCCCAACTTTTTCAGTCTTCTTCTACTTTACTGCCCAACATGTGCCCTTTGATCTGGTGACACTGGCCTCCCGAAGAGACAATGTTCCATTTTCTCTTTGGATAGAAGGATGTTCCACAAAGAAGACACTCCAACTCTTGGCTCTGGGCATTTTCTCTGGCTGGAACACTCTCCCTCCTCAACTCTGCCTACTGACTTTCCTGTCTTCCTTGAAATCCTAAATAAAATTCCATCTTCTACAGGAAGTCTTCCCCAACCCCTCTTAATTCCAAAGCCTTCCCTCTGTTAATTATTTCCTATTTATTCTCTGCATAGCTTGTTTTGTGTATACATGTTTGCATGTTGTCTCCTCCATTAGATTGTAGGCTCCTTGAGGTCAGGGACTGTCTTTTGCCTCTTTTTGTTATCTGCAGCACTTAGCACAGTGCCTGTCATAAAGTAGGCATTTAATAAATGTTTATTGATTGATTGGTCTTTACACTTTCTGTGTCTGCAGTAGCATGGTGTCTTGTGTGAAATAGACACCTTTGTACATAGCAGGCCTTTAGTTAATACCTGTCAAATAGAGTGTAAAAAAAAAAACCTCAGTTCTCCATATCAACAGGAAGTAGGCCACTCCCTTAGTAGTGAGTTCTCTATCAGTAGAAGTTATTAAGCAGAGACTGGACAATCACTTATTAGGGATATGGTAAGTGGGATTCCTGCTCACTTATAGGATGGACCAAAGGATCCCTGCCTTGTGTTTCTGAGATTATAGAATCTTGAACTTAGACATCTAGATTTTGATTCTTAACCATGGCCTCCATCCAATCAGTTCCTGATTCCTGACTAGAAAGTATCCATCCAAAATTCCATTACCTGCTGCTTATGTTAAAATTGGCTCTTTGACAGCAACTCAAGTATAAATTCTTATAATGAAGATACCTATATCTATCCATATCTGTCTCTCTACCTCATATCTTTTTTATTTTTTTATTTTAATTTTTTTATTTTAAATTTATTTTTTTATTTTTAACATGTGTTTTTAAAACTTTGGTTTACCAATTTTCTCCCTTTCTCACTCCCCACCCACCCTTATTAAAAAGGCAAGCATCTCTATACAGGTTATAGATGTGTAGTCATGCAAAACACTTCCATAGTACTCCTATTGTGAAAAACTAAGCATATTTCCCTTCATCCTATCCTACCCCCTATTTATTCTATTCTCTCTTTTGACCCTGTCCCTCCTCAGAAATGTTTGCTTTTGATTATCCCTTTCCCCCATCTGCCCTCCCCTTTATCAACCCCCTGCTCTCTTGTCCCCTTCCCCCCTTATTTTCCTGTAGGGTAAGATAAATTTCCAGATCTCATTGTGTATGTTATTCCCTCCTTAAGCCAAATCCTATGAGAATAAGATTCACTCATTCCGTCTTACCTTCCCCCATTTCCCCTCCACTGTAAAAGCCTTTTCTTGTCTGTTTCATGTGAGATATTTTACCCCATTCTACTTCTCCTTTTCTCCTTCTCCCAGTATAATCCTCTCTCACCCCTTAATTTTATTTTCCAGATATCACCCCTTCATCTTCAACTCACCCTGTACCCTCTATCTATCTATCTATCTATCTATCTATCTATCTATCTATCTATCTATCTATCTATCTATCTATACATACATATAATTTTTTCCCCTCCCACTACCCTAATACTGACAAAGGACTCATGAGTTACAAATATCATCTTTCCCTACAGGAATGTAAACAGTTCAACCTTAATAAGTCTCTTATGATTTCTGTTTCCTGTTTACCTCTTCCATGTTTCACTTGAGTCTTGTATTTGAAAGTCAAATTTTCTATTCAGCTCTGGTCTTTTCCTTAGGAATGCTTGAAAGTCCCCTATTTCACTGAATGACCATTTTTTACCCTGAAGGATTATATTCAGTTTTGCTGGGTAGGTGATTCTTGGTTGTAGTCCTATCTCCTTTGCCCTCCAGAATATCATACTCCATGTCCTCTGGACCCTTAATGTAGAAGCTGCTAAATCTTGTGTTATCCTGATTGTGTTTCCACAATACTTGAACTGTTTCTTTCTGGCTGTCTGCAATATTTTCTCCTTGACCTGGGAATTCTGGAATTTGGCTACAACATTCCTAGGAGTTTTCCTTTGGGGTTCTCTTTCAGGAGGTGATCAGTGAATTCTTTCAATTTCTATTTTGCCCTCTGTTTCTAAAATATCAGGGCAGTTTTCCTTGATAATTTCTTGAAAGATGATGTCTAGGCTCTTTTTTTGATCATGGCTTTCAGATAGTCCAATAAATTTTAAGTTCTCTCCCTTGTATCTATTTTCCAGGTCAGTTGTTTTTCCAATGAGATATTTCACATTCTCTTCTATTTTTTCATTCCTTTGGATTAGTGTTACAGTGCCTTGATTTCTCAAATTATCACTAGCTTCCAATTTCTCTGTTCTAATTTTTAAGGAAGTATTTTCTTCAGTAAGCTTTTGAATTTCTTTTTCTATTTGGACAATTTTGCTTTTTAGGGCATTCTTCTCATTGGGTTTTTGGACCTCTTTTGCCATTTGGGTTAGGCTATTTTTTAAGGTGTTATTTTCTTCAGTATTTTTTTGGGTCTCCTTTAGCATCACTCTCAGTTTTTCCTCTACTTCTCTTACTTGCTTCTCAAAATCCTTTTTGAGCTCTTCCATGGCCTGGGACCAATTCATATTTTTCTTGGAGGCTTTGGATGTAGGAGCTTTGGCTTCGTTGTCTTCTGGTTGTGCGTTTTGATCTTCTTTGTTACTAAAGTAAGATAATATAGTCTGACTCTTTTTGCGCTGCTTGCTCATGATCTCAGCCAATTACTTGAGTTATAAATTCTTTGTTAAGGTAGGGGTCTATTTCCAGTGTGGAGAATGTACTGTTCCAAGCTTCAGTGGTTTTGTGCAGCTGTGTTCAGAGATACTTCTAGGGACCTGTAAATTGTCAGTTCTTCCAAGGTGCTATGATCAAGGGTGAGGTGTTTACTCTTCTCCTGGCCTGTGCTCTGGTCTATGAGTGACCACAAGCACTCTTTTCTGCCTTGGAACTGTGAAGAGGATTCCCTCTCCACGGCCACTACAAGCTGCACCACACCAGTGCTCCGATTTGTCCCAGGACCACCACCCAGAACTGTGACCCAGATCTAAGCATGGGCAAAGCAAGAGAATCCTGCACCAGCAGAGAGATCCTTGCAATCCCCCTCTGATCAGTCACTCAATTCCCCCTCAGTCTGTGGGCTGGAAGCTCAGGAAGCAGCCGCCACCCTGGAGACCTGCTTGGAAATTGGGGCTGGGACCTAGCTTCTCTCTCACACCACAGAAACAGACTTTTCCCACTGACCTTTTAAGTTGTCTTTGGTGTTTGTGGGTTGAGAAGTCTGGAAACCACTACAGCTGCCCGTGATTCAGTCCTCTGAGGCCTGCTCCAGGGTCACTGCGGCCAAACTGCGCTCCTCTTCCAGCCTGGCGTGATATCCCTTTCTGATCCACCATCCAGGCTGTCTTTGGCTGGAAATTTGTTTCACTCTGTCTTTTTGTGGGTTCTGCTGCTTTAGAATTTGTTTAGAGCCATTTTTATAGGTATTTGCAGGGGTTTGGGGGAGAGCTGAAGCAAGTCACTGCTTTCCCTCCACCATCTTGGCTCTGCCCCCTTTCAAGCTTGTCTTCTTTTAGTACATTGGTGATGAGGGTCTCCAGATCTTCATAAAATTTTTCTTTGACTTCATCAGGGTTCATCACGGTGAAGGCATATGCACTGATGGTCAGACTTCGTGTTCGTAAGGAGGGAACAGTGGGGCCCCAAGCAGTGGCCAGGTTAGAGTGGCTAAGTAAATTAACTGGGTAAGCACCTTCATCCCAGGGTAACAGGATGGTGAATTTAGATCTGGAAGGGATCTTACAGGCTGTCTAGTCCTGTTTCCCCACTTTACTGATTTGAAGACTATGGCTCAGTTAAGTTCAGGGATTTACCTAAGGTTACCACTTCTTACAGTGGTAGAACCAGGATTTGAGCTCAGGCCCTCAGACGCTTGATCCATCTTCCTCTCTGAAGCTGGTTCCTTTTCCCTCCCAAAGTCTTTCTTATTCACATCACAAAATTTAAGAATATGTGAAAGGACTGAGCTGCATCAATTATAATCCAGTGTATTTTTTTTTAATCCAAAGGGCAAAGAAATTAGGGATAGAATGAACATTTTTATTTTGAAGTGAAATTGTAATACTTTTTATTTTAAAAAATTTTAAAACAGTATTTCATTTTTCCTCCAATTGTATGTCAAGACAATTTTTAGCATTCATTTTTACAAAATTTTGACTTCCAAATTTTTCTCCCTCTCTCCTCTTCCTAAAATGGTAGGCAATTTGAGGTTATATAAGTACAATTATGTAAAACATATTTTCATATTAGTCACAGTTGTGAAAGAAGAAACAGATCAAATAGAAAAACACCATGAAAAAATAAAGTAAGTGAAAAAAGGATGCTTTGATCTGCAATCAGAGTACATCAATTCTTTATCTGGATGTGGATAACATTTTCTTTTCTTTCTTCTTTTTTTCTGAGTCAGTCCATTTTATTTTATTTTTTCCCACTTAATAGTATTGTTTTTTCCAATTACATGTAAAGATAGTTTTCAACATTAATTTTTATAAGATTTTGAGTTCCAATTTTTTTCTCCCTCACTTTCTTCTCTCCCCCCTCCCTAAGATGGCACCAATCTGATATAGGTTATACATGTATAATTATATTAAACATATTACCACATTAGTCATGTTGTGAAAGAAGAATCAGAACAAAAGGGAAAAAACACAAGAAAGAAAAAACAAAAAAAGTGAAAATAGTATGCTTTGATCTGCTTTCTGACTCCATAATTCTTTCTGTGGATATGGATGGCATTTTCCGTTGTAAGTCTTTTGGAATTGACTAAAATCATTTTATTACTGAGAAGAGCTAAGTCTATCAAAGTTGAATCATCACACAATGTTGCTATTACTGTGTACAATGTCCTCCTAGTTCTGCTTACTTGACTCAGCATTAGTTCATGTAAGTCTTTCCAGGTTTTTCTGAAATCTACCTGCTCATCATTTTTTTTTTTTTACAAAACATTTTTTAAAATATGAACTTAGTTTGAATTAATAGTGGTTGGTTGGTGGTTGTTGTGCTCTATTCTTTTTTTTTTAATTTAATTTTATTAATTCATTTTTAGTTTTCAACATTCACTTCCATAAGCTTTTGAGTTTTAAATTTTCTCCCTCTCCCTCCCAGCCTCCCTCCCCAAGATGGCTCGAAATCTGATATAGGCTCTACATATACATTCCTATTAAACATATTTTCACATTAGTGATGTTGTAAGTAAGAATTAGAACCAATAGGAGGAACCACCAGAAAGAAGAAACAAAACTCAACAGAGGAAAAAAAATAGCCAATAGTATGCTTCGATCTGCATTCAAATTCTATAGTTCTTTCTCTGGATGTGGATAGCATTTTCCATCATGAGACTTGAAGATGTCTTAGATCTTTGCATTGCTGAGAAGAACTAAGTCTATCAAGATTAGTCATCAGACAATGTGGCTGTCACTGTGTACAATGTTCTCCAGGTTCTGCTCAATTCACTCAGCATCCATCTATACAAGTCTTTCCAGGTTTTTCTGGTCTGCTTGCTCATCATTTCTTAAAGCACAATAGTATTTCATCACATTCACATACCACAACTTATTCAGCCATTCCCCAGTTGATGGACATCCCCTCAATTTCCAATTCTTTGCCACCTCAAAAAGAGCTGCTATAAATATTTTTGTACATGTGGGTCCTTTTCCCATTTGTATGATCTCTTTGGGGTACAACCCTAGAAGTGCTATTGCTGGGTCAAAGGATATGCACATTTTTATAGCCCTTTACGTATAGTTCCAAATTGCTCTCCAAAATGGGTGGATCATTTCATAACTCCACCAACAGTGCACATAACACAATTTTTGCTGTCAATTGATCAGCCCTTTTCTTCTAGTATTAACCACTTCCTAAACCATATATTTCCCTTTATCAACACCTACCATTTCCTACCTTCGCCAACACCCTAACGATAGTTTTTAAAAATGTGTTTTCCTCTTCTTTTTTTGCATCTTTTATACCTTTCCCCACATCTTTCCTAGCCTTCATCCCCCAATAAAAACCCTCCCTTATAACTGTAGGGGAATTCTCTCCACTAGGAGGAGTGGGACCTCTTGGGAGAGGACCCCACAGGAACTTACAGAGCAACAGAGAACTCTAAAAATTCTAGTTAATCATCTCTTTTGGAATGAACCAAACCAACTCATTGTCTCCTACTGGGAAGTGGACAACTTTGGTGTGTTTGATCTCTAACCAAGCCCTAAGCACTCCATAGCACCTGCTTCAGTCGCCTTCATTGCCATTGGAATAAATTGTTCTCATCTGCCACAGGGGGAAGTATTCACATGCTTGGGGTAGACACCTCCACAACTCATTGATGGGTTTGACACCCCTTGGTTACCCTCAACCTGATTTAGTCATTCTAACAAAATGGTTTACCCAGGTGTGGCCACTCTGTATACTACAGCCTCTTGGAGCAGGTGAGAGTTGGGTGAATCAAGTGGACACTAAAGGTGGATGAGCAGCCCTGAAAAGGATTCAACAGCCCTCACACCTGAGGTACTAGTCTTCTCTGAACCCCCTATCATGCTGTAAGAAAGTATAAAAAGGGGCAGCTGGGTGGCACCATGGATAGAACTGGAGTCAGGAGGACCTCAGTTTAAATCTAGCTTCAGACACTTGACACTACCTGTGTGACCCTGGGCAAGTCACTTAACCCCAATTGCATCACCAAAAAGCAAAAAAAAAAGTATAAAAAGGACAGTTTCAGAGCACTAGGAAGATTTGTGTGAACTAATGTGGAAATGAGCAGAACCAGGAGAACTCATGTTGTAACAACAACATGTCAAGAAATGAACAAATTCGAAAGACTTAAAAAACTCTGGTCAGCACAGTGATCATAATTCCAGAGGAAAGATTAAAAAAAAAAAAGGCTATTCACCTCCTGATGTAGAAGTGCTGGACTAAATATGCAGAGTAAGACACACATTTTTGGACAATATGCTTGATTATGTGTTTTTGTTTCAAAAGTTTCATTTCTCTTCTCTTCTCCTTTCTTCTCTTTTCCAATGGTGTGGGAGAGATGGCAGGGAGAGAAAAATAGATGTTCATTAATTTTTAAAAATTTTAAAACCAGTTCCTGCCCTCAGGGAACTTATATTTTTGAGAGAAACAATATGCCAATTGGATAGATGTGAGGTGAAACTTCAGAGTCATTTTAATTTACATTGCTTTTAATGTGTGATTCAGAGCATTTTAGATGGTTTTTGATAGTAATTCTTTTGAAAACTCATATGTTCTGACAACTTCTCTACTAGAGAAATACTCTTAGCCTTATATAATTGTCAATTTCCTAAATATTTTTGAGTATTAGACTTTAATCTGAGATATTTTATATAAAGATTTCCTCAGTCTGATAGCTTCTCTTCTTATTCCTGTTACATGTTGCTCGTAAGAAAGCTTTTACATTTTATATTCACAAAATTATATATTTTGTATTTTGTGATTGCCTCTATCACTTCTCTGATTATGAATTCTCCTTATCTGCCAGAAAATGCCTTCTGTTCTCTAATTTTAAAACAAAATGATTTTTTATATTTAAATTACTTAACCAATTTGTACCTGTTTGGCCTTAGGATAGTCACTTGGGCCTCTCTGAGCCTCAGTTTCCTCATCTGGAAAAAGAAGTTAGATTGGAAAACCTTTAAGGCCTCTAGACTTTTGAGCCCATTAGCTTGTTGTAGTAGAAAAGAGGACTTCTTTAAAGCCTTCTTATTGAGATGTGTTTAGATCAAAGGGAACATGGTGAAAGGCTCTCCCAGGGTAATGACGAGACCAAGGCTGTTAGGGAGGCCAAAGCTGGGGGTGAATGGATGGACAGAGATGGAGAAAATCCAAGGAGCATTAGAAAGTACCAAGGTGAAAGTCTGGTCCTAATTCTGATACTTAATGAATCTCTGTAAATGATTCAATTCAATAATTTCTTTTTCTTTCTTCCTTTCTTCCTTTTTATTTCTTTCTCTTTACTTTTCTCTCTCCTTTTCTCTCTTTCTTTTATCGTTCCTTCTTTTCTTCCTTTTTTTCTTTCAATAAATCATTTTACTGCAATAATAAACCATGATGGGCAGCTAGGTGGCACAGTGGATAGAGCACCAGCCCTGAAGTCAGGAGGACCTGGGTTCAAATCCGACCTCAGACCAAACACTTGACACTAGCTGTGTGACCCTGGGCAAGTCACTTAACCCCAATTGCCTAAAAAAAGGAAAAAAAAGTAAAAAAAATAATAAACCATGAAACTCACATGTACCATTCCCAAGAGGGCTTGCATGGGAACTGCTGTTAGTGGAAGTGGTATGTGAGTGGTTACTCAAACCTAGAAGCCAGACTCAACGAAATCTTCTCTCAGTCTTATTCCATGCAAAGCCCTGTAATACAAAAGCAAAACTGAAAGTAATTCAGTTAACATTCTTCAACTCTTAGCCTGTGCAGAGCCCTGAGATATAAAAGCAAAACTGAAATATACCATAAATGTTTCCTTCACAGAGCCTGAACAAGAGTTCATAAGAAGACTCTTCTTCTGTCAAAAGATGAATTTAAACTAGGTGCTAGTTAAGGTTCTGACAGCTCTAAATATCCTCTGTTGCAATATCCCAGAAAGTTACAGGGAAGGAAAGATGACAGCTGACAAAAAGAGACTGGAGTAACTTTGCTTCTGTTTTTGGTTCAAATTCTATCAGAGTGAGAGAAGGCTGGAAATCCCTGCAAACTCCTGCAAAATGGAAGGAAAGAGGATTCCTTGGCATTCAGAGAATGTCTTCATCCAAGTAAGAGTTAGGGTTCAGAGGAAAAGGTTTTCAGTAGGAGATGAGGGAGAGGGTGTTTCAGGAATCAGGGACAGCTTGTGGAAATGAAGTAGTAAAGTTATTTTGGTAGCTGTGTACAAGGTGGACTGTTCAGTTGCCATTTGTTTTATCAGAAGGGAACAGAGACTTTAAAAAAATTCTCTTCCTTAACTAAAAACTAAATAGAATTTGGTCTATCTTACAAATACTAATAAAATCCAATTCCCCACCTCACCCTACACAAACTTCATCTGAAGTCACCTTATATCCCACTGCTATCTAATCACCAGTCTTTTCTTTTTAAAATTCTTATCACTCTTTAAATTCTATGATTTTTTCCCCCAGGTGCTTGTTGTATTTTTGTCTATGTTCTCTTCTACCAAGCTTAACTTAATTGCTTAGAGATTTACCAGGAAATAGGAATACATTTCTGTAACACTAAGAGGTTATTCAGTGGATAGAACACTGGACTGAGAATCAAGCTGAATCATCTTCCTGAGTCCAAATTCCACCTCAGACACTTATTAGCTATGTGACCCTGGGCAAGTCACTCAACCCTGTTTGCCACAGTTTCCTCATCTATAAAATGAGCTGGAGAAGGAAACGGCAAACCACTTCTATGTCTTTGCCAAGAAACCCCAAATGGGGCCAGGAAGAGTTAACAACAAGAGATTATACTGGGACTTTGTTTTCAATATTCCTGGGAGGCCAAAAGATTACTTAAAGATAAACAAACTAAGGAGGAAAGTATGGCTCAGTTAGATTCAGTGACTTATTCAATGTCACACTAATACCCAAGGTCACCACTTCATACAGTGGTAGAATCAGGATTCAGACTCAAACTAACATCAGGTCCATCCTCCCCTCTGAAGTTGGTTCCTCCCCTCTTTCATGGTCTTTTCTACTCATGTCACAGAATTTAAAAATATGTCAAAAGACTGAGCTGCATCAGTTATAACCTGGTGCATAACTTTGTTATCCACAGGACAAAGAAAATAGAAATAGAATGAACAGCTTTATTCCAAAGTGAGGAAAAGTTATTTTAATACTGTATCATTTAGTTATTAATATTAATTTGTACTATTCCCTTCTCTGTCAAAAGGCTATCTCTTACATTAGCCTAAAGATAAGTCCTTCCCCAACCAATTCTAGATAAGGAAGATTTGAATTCAAATCTAGCCTGAGACATTTGCTAGCAGTGTGACCCTGGATGTGTCACTTGTCCTCTGTTAAAACCTTAGTTTAACTTCCCCTGTAAAATGAAGATAATATTAGCACCTACTTCCTAGGGTTTTTTTTTTTTTTTGTGAGGATTAAATAAGAAAATAATTGTAAAGCCCTAGCCCAGTGCCTGGCACCTAGTAAGTGTTACATAACTGGTAGCTGTAATTATTGTGACTATGTTCCAAGCACTGTGCTAAGTGTTGGGGTTTATATCAGCTTTTTTTTTTTTTAAGTGAGGCAATTGGGCTTAAGTGACTTGCCCAGAGTCACACAGCTAGGAAGTATTAAGTGTCTGAGTTCACATTTGAACTCAAGTCTTCCTGACTTCAGGGCCAGTGCTCTATCCACTGCACCACCTTGTTGCCCCCTATATCAGCTTTGACTTGCAGTGGATGGAGTGCTAGGTTTGGAGTGAGGAAGACTTGAGCTCAAATGTGGCTTCTGGACATTTCCTCTCTGTGACCTGGGACAAAGACACATCCTCTGGTTACTTGGGTTTATAGAGTGGAGAGAGTACTGACCTGAAATCAGGAGTTCTAGCTCTGGTACTAACTAGCTGTAAGACCTTAGACAAGTCCTTTACCCTCACTGGGACTCACTTTCCTCCTCTGTAAAATGAGGAGATTGGACTAAGGAGACTCTTAAGGTCCTGTCCAGCTTTGGCATTGTAAAAAGCCAGTAGTCACATGGTCATCAGAAACCAAAAGGCAGAAGGCGCCATCTAGTGGCAGTAGCTCCTCCAAGCAGCTACATGGTGCATGCATAGAGTGAGTGCCCGGCCTGGAGTCAGGAAGACTCATCTTTCTGAGTTAAAATCTGGCCTCAGACACTTCCTAGCTGGGTGACTCCGGGCAAGTCGCTTAACCCTGTTTGCCTCAGTTTCCTCATCTGTAGAATGAGCTGGAGAAGGAAACGCAAATCACTCTAGTATCTTTGTCAAGAAAACCCCAAACGGGATCAAGGAGAGTGGGAAAAGACTGAACAACACCGTGCTGAGAGTTGGCTTCGCTTTCTTCATTTTACTCTGTTGGAGTGAATATGAAAACATTTTAGAGACCAAAAAGAAGCCTTTCATGAATTTTAAATTAAGATAAAATACTATGATAATTAGGGAATTGGCATTGCATTCTAACGTTTCGGATGGACGTTATAAAAAAGCTGCACGGATCTTGGACGTCCAGCTCATCCCCCGCCCGCGTCATTCCCGCCGCAGTCCTTAGGAATGCGATCCCGTCGCCCTTGAGTGGGGCTGGTCGTCCTTGTGCCGGGTTCCCAGACCTGAAGCTAAGCGTAGTCACCAGGTCTGTCCCCTCCCCGCTGTCCCCCCACTGCACACCGCGTCCATCCGATCTGCAGGTATCAGGTGGGCGCCCTTGCTCCCATCTCACCCCACCCGCTATCTTGCCCGCCCTACACGGTCACCGTCTCCCTAACGCCCTGACTCCCCCAGTCCACCTACATTCTATTTTTTCAGTTTCTTTCTGTTTTCTTCCCCCAATCCTCCACTCCAACTTTTATTTTTTTAACTGCTAATTCAACAGAAAAAAAAATCCATCACTGCAGGGGAGTGCACAGGACAGGACAGGATAGGGCGACCGCACCCTATCCTGGAGCGACGGACTCACCCCGGCGTCTTTCTTTGGGCTCGCAGTGACATCTAGCTACTAGCAACACTCAAATTCAGTTATCCCACTAAGCTAAGGGGAAAAGCTGAGAATCCAGGCCCCACGTGATTTGGGGCGCCAGCTGCGCTAGCTTTTGGGGAGGAGAGCAGGTCTCTGCCCAGACTGCACCTGAGTTGAGGCAGAACCCCAGGAAGGAAGGGATGGGGATATCTGAGGCTGGGAAAGCTTTGTCTATGGTTTGAACTAATCAACCAGGTGGTGAAATGGCTACAGCCAGGGACCTGGAGTCAGAAGGACCTGATTTAAAAACCTTGCAGACATTTAGTGGCTGTATGACCATGGGCAAGTAATTTAACCTGCCTCAGTTTTCCCCAATGTTAAAATGGGGATACTATTAGCACCTGGTACACATGGAAGCTCAAAGCAGATATCTGTAAAGCACATAGCACAATATCTGACATGTAATAAGGACAATAGAAATGTTAGCTATTATATATGTGTGATATATATAGAGTATTTATATATCTTTATATCTATCTTTTCATATATATTATGTTGTTCAGTTGTTTGCAGTCATATCTGACCTTCATGACCCCATTTGGGGTTTTCCTGGCAAAGACACTGGAGTGGTTTGCTATTTCCTTCTCCAACTCATTTTACAGGTGAGGAACTGAGGCAAACAGGGTTAAGTGACTTGTCTGGGGTCACACAGCTAGAAGGTATCTGAGGCCAAATTTGAACTCAGGAAGATGAGGTCAAATCTGAATTCAAGAAGAGGAGTCTTCCTGACTTTAGGTCTAGCACCCTATCCACTGTGCCACCTACCTGAAGATAGATAGATAGATAGATAGATAGATAGATAGAAAGATAGATACATAGATACATAGATACATAGATAGATACATAGTACTATATTCCAAACCCTGTTCTAAGTACTGTGGATAGGTAGCAGAATGTGGAGTCAGGAGGACCTGGAATCAACTCTGGGCTCAGACATCCCTTAGCTGATTAATCCTGAACAAGTCCCTTATCCTTTACTAGCACAGTTTCTTCATCTTTCAAATGGGGATAATAATAGCACCTACTTCTCAGGGCTGTTGTGAGAATCAAAAGCAGTATTTGGAAGTCACCTAGCAGCACAGATCAGTATTATAGAAATCTTAGCTATTCTTCTTCTTCTCAGGTTCCAAGCACTGTGATAAGTGATGATAGAAGACTTGTGGTAACATGGTTAGAGTGCAGGCCTTGGAGGCAGCTAGAGGAGATTCAAAACCTTCCTTAGACTTTTTGTGGCCATGTGAACCTGGGCAAGTTCCTTAATCTGTCTGCCTTAGTTTCCCCATATGTACAATGGGATAAAAAAAGCACCCACTTCCCAGGGTTGTTGTAAAGACTAAAGTAGACACACACACTGTCCTTAGCACAGTGACTGGCACATAGTGTGTTCTACCTAAATGTTAACTTGTTTATTATCCCTATGCTCCAAGAACCATGCTAAGTGATGTGTTTTATAGAAGCTATGAGTGGTATAGGCTAGAGTGCAGGGCATGGAGTCAGGAAGGCTTGCATTCAAGACCAGGGCCATGAGGATCAAATGAAATATTTGTACAGGGCTGAGCTGAGTGCCTACCTGTCTATAAATGTTAGATAACATTATTATTACCACGTTAAAATGATGAGACTTGCAGAAGCTATGTGGTCCAGTGGGAATAGTCCAGTACCTGGAGTCAGGAAGACTTGAGTTCAATCTGGCCTCAGAGATTTCCTCACTGTGTGACCCTAGATGAGTCACTTACCTCTGGTTACCATGGTTCTCCCATCTTTAAAAAGGAAAGAATGATAGCATCTATATCCCAGGGTTGTCCTGAGGATCAAATGAGAAATTTGTAAATGACTTAACGTGGGACCTGACAAATAGTAATTGCTATATAAATGTTAACTATTATTATTATTATTACTCTGTTCCAAGCACTGAGCTAAGTGATGGGGTTTATAGCAGTCACTTGGGGCATTGGAGTCAGGAAGACTTGAGTTCAAATGTGTCCTCAGACATTTTGTAGCTGTATGACCCTGGACAAGTCATTACCCTCTTTTTACCTGGTTTTCCTCCTCTCTTAAATTGTCACTTAGTTGTTTCAGTCATGTCTGACTCTTCATGATCCCATTTGGGGTTTTCTTGGCAAAGATACAGGAGAGGTTGGTCATTTCCTTCTCCAGCTCTTTTTACAGATGAGGAAACTGAAGCAAACAGGATTAAATATCTGAGGCTGGATTTGAACTCAGGTCTTCCTGACTCCAGTCCTGGCACTCTATTCATGGCTCCCCCAGTTGCCTTTCGCTATTAAATAGGGATCATAATAATACCTATCTTGCAGCCTTGTTGTGAGGATCACATTGCATATTTGTAAAGCATATTTGTCTAATAGCTGGCAAAGAGTGCTCACTTTATAATTATTAACTACAATTATTATTATTATTATTATTATTTTTCTAAGCATTGTGTTAAGGGATGGAGTTTATAGCAGCTATTCAATACCAAGGATAGAGTACAGGAAGGGGACTCAGCTTGACTTGAATTCAGATATGGCCTCAGAGATTAATAGCTGTGTGACACTGGACAAGTCACTTACCCTCTATTTACCTTGGTTTTCTCATCTGTAAAATGGGGATAATAATCACAGCACTTCCTACCAGGGTTTTTCTGAGGACTTAATGAGAGACTTATAAAGCCCTTAGCACAATGATTAGCATATAGTAAATTCCAAGAAAAGTTAACTTTTATTTATTTTCACTATGGTTTCACTGTGGTTTTTCAAATCCACAAATGGAAGACAATCTCGCAATTCTGTAGTGCTGTGGGAGCAATATTGCTCAAGTCTTTGGGGGCTGTTACTTGGTAGGTCACAGGACCAGAATTCTGTGATGGGAACAGGTTCTACAACCTTTGATTTGCTTCACTTAATGTATACAGACACAAGGATGCCAGTGATTGTGAGCGCTGTCAAAGGTTTCAAGTTGCATTGTAAGTCTGACTCGAGTTAGAAAAGGAAATTCTTAAAAGTCTAATCTGTTAGCATATTCATTACACATATATCAATTATTATAAAAATCATAAGTCCCTTCACCGCCTCAATTCATTCTGAATTTTAACATAATCCTTACAATGTACTTAACAAACAGATTGCTACTCTTTTTTGTTCATCCTCTTGCTTACTCATTTACATTTTCTGCATATCTTTTTAAAATATTTGATCAATGAATTTCCTGCACACACTTCCGCCTCTTGACCACTTCCCCTTTTTCTTTCTCATTGGCATAGTTTCTGTTTGTGTCTTAAGAATTTAATTCTTTAAGGGACAGCTAGGTGGTGCAGTGGGTGGAGCTCCAGCCTTGGAGTCAGGAGGACCTCAATTCAACTCCAGCCTGACACTTGACACTTACTAGCTGTGTGACCCTGGGCAAATCTCTTAACCCCGATTGCCTCACCCTCCCCACCCCCCAAAAAAAGAATTTATTTCTTCAGAGCTTACCATCTGACTTGGGCTGACTTTCCCTGTAGAATTTTAACGCACGGGATTCCACTCATCCCGTCTCTGAACTCTTTGAAATCTGCTCTCCTAATTATACCCAGCTTTTCTTTGCTTCTCTGTCATTAATTCTTAAAACGGAATAGCCATTTTCTCCAAGTGTTTGCATCACTTCTACCTCACAAACCAATTCTAATTTTGTTGATTTCACATTCTGAAGAGTGAAGTTTTCATTAAAGCAAGTCAAGAATTTTATCAGTTGCTCTGCTTTTGGTGCAGAACATTCCAAACAGATGTTTGTATAATGGAAGGCCTCCATCGCTGTTAATCCTGAATGCACCTCCATGCGGCACTTGTTTTATGCTTCCTGAATAAAAATACTGTTTCCTCATTCTGTCCAATTCTTCATAATGGACTCCCAGTTAGCATCACTTCTTTTTTTTCCTTTTGATCCTCAGCTAAATTTTGTCCAACATGCTTTCTGAGCCCTCTAGTTTCTATGTTTCTTCATATTTCTTTTTAATGCTACTCTACTGCTCTTGTGTCCTTTCAATTTTTTTTTTTTTTTGGTGAGGCAATTAGGGTTAAGTGACTTGCCCAGAGTCACACAGCTGGTGAGTGTTGTGTCAGAGGCTGGATTTGAACTCAGGTTCTCCTGACTCCAGGACTGGTGTCTATCTACTTCGCCACCTAGCTGCCCCAATGTTCCTTTTTAATAAAATATAATCTTCCGTGGCTATTGTCATGAGTCCCATGCTACTAGGTTTCAGTGATGATATGAGATTGAAATTACTTCCTTTAGGATCTCTTGTCAACCTTTTTATTACCCCTATTTTGTGCATTTGTATAATAATACCGGAAGCAATAGTTTTTTATTGCCTGTTCTTGAATATTGTCTCCTACATACTGTTATTACTGGTCCTTGCTACTATTTTTCCTTTTCTACCTTCTCTGTGGCATATGGCTTCCATATAGGGGAAGACAAGTAGTTTTCTCTTTCTTTTCAGTTTAAAACCATCTTGATCAGATACTCAAGAATCCAAGTACTTTTTTTTTTTACTACCTCTCATTAGATCCATTCGATCCTTGACCTAGAGTCCATCATTTTTAATTTTAAGCTGTGTTTAAGAAGTTCCAATCCCATTCTCATATATCATTTTCTTAGGCAGCTATTCATTTCCCATGTCTTCCTTTCTCTTCTGAAATCCCTACCTTTTTTTGACTGCAATGATGAAAATACATATGGCCTTAGTAGGTCTCTTGCCTAAGACTTCCAATTCAAAATGTCTGCTATGAAATTGGAGATGCAAGATTTGAACTCAAGTGAAAGCTGAGGTTGGGAATCATGTGCTTTGAGATGATAATTGAATCCACTAGGTCAGATAAGTTTACCAAAGGAGAGCATATAGAGAAAAGAGAGGACCATAGGCCCTTTGTTTATGGCAGGCCAACATATAGCAACCTCGTTTTACTTGTTTCTTCTTCTGAAAACCAAGATTTTAGGACTTTGCCTTTCATAGGTGAGAACTTTTTAAAGGGGTCCTTGCTATGCCAACTTCACAGAAAATCATTATCATTGTCTTTTATATTTCTAAGAAGTTCTTAAAAACATGTTTACATCAATCTTTTAACAGTTAAATCTATAACCCAAAAGAATGAAAGAAGAGTTCATTTTCCTAACAATATTTCTAATCATATGAGTTATCAGATCAATGTTAGATATTATCTTTATACATACTACAAATAGAATAACTGAAGTAATTTGACTTAAAACCACAAAGCTAACAAGTTTCCTGATCCATATGGTATAATAAATTCTAGGAGGTACACATTTCACTTAAAATGAGACCAGAATAAATTTAATTACACTAGGATCTATTTTCTAAATGTTATCATACAGAATCTCAATTTATCATTTCAATTATTTAGCATTACATTTTATACAAGGGCTATTTATTCCAAGCATTTCATGTTATAGAATTTATTATTTCCAGCTAATCTACTGCCAAAGATTTTAAAAGTGACATTAATCTACTCCAATTGTCATACTTAGGAACACCTTGCTTACCATATTTCTCCTAACCCTCTATAACTTTTGTTTATTGACTTTCTTTCAATCTTTCTATTTACACAAAGTCAGACTTCCTCAGACTCTCTCAACATGCCTACAACCTCTTCAATTTTTTAAAATGTTTTTCTTATAGTACGAAAACCCAACCCATTTAATATCTCCCATTTTTTCTCTCAAGCCTTTCTTTTTTTTCTAACTCTCCCAAACCCATTATTCAGACTACCCAACTTTCTTTTACATTTCAACTGTATCCCAGACTGTATTCATTCTACTGAATATTTTCTTCATAACTTTAGCACACACTGTTCTTAAACTTCCCAACGTGATTTTCTTCCCTAATTTGTCTATCATAATCAAACGTTTTTTCATGATTAGCTATAATTCAGGTGTTCTCTAGATCACAGAGCTCTAAACTTCTCTCATTCTCATATCTCCAAAAAGAGATGGAAAAGTGCACTGTCTATTCCTAGTCCCAATATAGAAAGAGGTTTGTGGGACAAATCCTTTTAAAAAATCCATTAAGATTTTTTTTTAGGAATTACAAAAACTTTAAGGAGGCCTGTTGAAGCCCAGGAGTGGGGTTCTGGGTTGTCCCAATCTACAACTTTTAGTTTGGGGATCCAATTAAACCTGGAATAATTATCCACTTCTAGAATTGCTGAAGGGATCACCTGGAGAAAGATTGGGGCTGGGATCTTGGGGTTTGAACTTTCTCCAATTCCTGCCCCTCCTTTCCTTTCTCCTGCCTCAATAGACATACTGTACCAACCAGGATATCTGTTAAAGAAATGTTTTTTTTTAAACAAATGGATGTACTAGCCTTACAAATAGTTTAGCACTTTTGTATAGCCCATTGTAAAAATGATTAGGATCTCAACCTCCTCTTGTACTATTTCTTGAAATTTCCTTACTTATCCAGGTGGAGAGATCAGAAGGCAAGAAAGGTTTGTATCATCTAATAAAAATCATACTAGCCTGGTTAGACAGAGGGAAGAAGTTTCTAGTAAATCTTTTAGTTTAATTTAAATTTGGTGGAAATTCCCTCCTGAGGGACAGGGGACATGTGGTTTAGAACTAGTGGGAGAATATCAATTAATTTCAATTAAGACTAATAATTAAAGGTCCAGGACATAAGAACAATAGAGTTCCATTGGGAGCTCATCTTTCTTCTTAGCTATAAAATAATAAATCTGAATCTGTTATAAAAATGAATAAGAGTCTCATATAATTTACCGCAAAATTTCTAAGTTTGAAATACTCACCAATTCAAAAGTTATTCCTAAGTTGATTTCTACTTCACTTTAATTTGCAAAAATTCCAAGTAAAATTTCTAACACTTCCTTACAAGTTTATTTTTCTCTTGTCATTCTAATCCTTACATTTCCACACTTGACCAGTTCTTTTTGAAAGTTCAGAGCTCCCCAGAGCGGTTAAGATGGCTGTGCACAATTACATTCACACATGCTCTGAGAGGCACACAGTCCAGAGAAATACACAAGAAGACTGACAACTTAATAGACAAAAAAACAGAAAACATTCAAAGATGTAGGATAGTGGCTTCAGGAAAATGCTAGTTTGATTTTAAACATGGATGACATGACAAAAAGAACACGTAGATGTTGGAGTTTAAACCAGACCTCCTCTGGCAGGAGGTAGGAGCCAAAATAGGCTAAACTTCTTCAGGTCACAGATAGGTTTTTAGTGGCTCACTTTCCAAATAAAGACATGATTAATGATTAAACTATTTTGCAAAAAAAAAATTTTTAAAGGGAAATTTCAATTAATATCAAATAATCACACTTATTACTTAAGATTTTTATTTACCATGAAATTGCTCCTTTCAGACTACAGACAGACTGACGATGGTTGGTTGCCACAGGTCACGTGAGAAACAGGAGCGGGCTTGAAGTGGCAACCCACCCGCCAAATGGCATGATGGGCACAATAGTGACTAGTGGAAAGCGGATTAAGTGAGACACAGACAAAACACTCGTTACATCTTTCTTTTACATCCTCTGGGCTGTGTGTTCTGCAGGCCTGGTTTAAACCTTCACCTTGCTAAACTCTCTGCTGAAGCAGATATTTGAGAGAGCATACAACAGCACATATCGACAAACATAGGGCTGATAACAGACAGGATTCTACTCTCAGTTTGGGTTACTAGCTGTATCCAGTCATACATACATAAATACAAACACTATACTTAACACTCCACAAAGATGGACAAAAGGCTGCAGCTTACTTAAAAATATCTTGATGTGTACACAAGAAAGTCCTTTTTTAAGGTCAAATTCTGGGATATATATATATATATATATATATATATACACACACATACACACACATACACATACACACATGTGTATATATATATGTATATAGATAGATAGATAGATATAGATATTCAATTCAATTTGAATTTTTAGAAATGTTTTCTTGGAGGGATGAGAGCCTAGATTCTGCTTCTCTCAATGGCTTCTAAGAGTTATTGGTTAAATGAATCTCACTCAGGGACTTTTTTGTGCTGCTGTTTTCAGAGCTCGTTCTGGGGGTCCACAAGTTTTTGGTGCTTCTAAGATGGATTGACTCTGGGAGAGCTGTGGTCTCTACTCTTTTGGTCTCTGCTCTGGGCTTTACCCAGGAAGACCCCTGCTCCCCTGCAGTCACAAGTGCTAGTGATCCTCTCCTCCCTGGAACTGTGACCAGGACTCTTACTCCTTTGTGACTGACCACAAGCTCTCCACCCAGAACTGTGTATGGGCAATAGAGCTGCCAATAAGCATCAGCTACACCCTGTGCTGGCACAGGGTTTCATGTAATCTCTTTCTGACCAGTTATCCAATCCCCTTAGCATCTTTGAGATAAGAGTTCCTGAAACGGCTGCTGCTGCTGTTGTAGCTGTATCCAAGACTTACTGCTTATGCTGCCTTGGGGCATCAGAGCAGGCCCCGCCCTGGTGTCACAGACTTCTCCTGCTGACTTCCTAAGTTGTCTTTGGCTGTAAAAATGTCTCATTCTAACCTGTTGTTGGTTTTGCTGCTCCAAAATTTGATTTGAGGTGTTACTTTGAAGTCGTTGGAGGGGAATGCTGGGAGTGTTCTGCTGGGTCCCAGCCTGTACTCTGTCATCTCAGCTTCCTCGTTGCAGTCTTTTAAGTGACATCCTTGTCTCAAGCCTCCCTTCTCCACTCCACTTCTCACTCAGTTGCCAGTGATCTACTGAACCATAGGTCTAACCATGACACTTCTTTGCTTAATGAACTTCAGTGGGTCCTTTTTACTTCTGGAATCAAATACAAACATCTCTCTTTGGCATTTAAAGCCCTTTGCAACCTGGCTCCAATCTATTCTTCCAGCCTTACAATAAATTACCTGGCTTTCTTACCATCCCTCACATGAAATTCCATATTTCCTTTTGTGCCACTGCACTGGCTCTCCTCCTTTACCTCTCTCCCACTTCTTACAGTCTCTAGTTTACATCAAAGCTCATCTCAAACTTCACCTTCTATATTGGAGTTGGGCAATGCTGTTCTTTCCTTCCTCGCCCTCTGTTCACATAGGGAATCATACCCTTACCTGTGGTTGCTCTGCCCAAAGGAATAGAAATTTTGATCTCTGAAACCTCGAAAAATATTTGGGGGTTTATGGACTAGATTTTTTTTTTAAGGACCATGCCTTAAACCCAAATCACTCTAGCTCTCACCAAAAGGCCAACAATAGGTTCCAGTCCAAACCTCACTTGGTCATTGTATGGGTTTTGATGGTTCTGAGTGAATGTAACAGTCTAAACAAATGGTAAATGTAATAGTCTAAAAACAAATGGTAACAGGCATATTAGGTTGATGGCAGTGGCAATAGAGGAGAGGGAAGAAAAGCAGGAAATGCTACAGAACTGGAATCAGTAGAACCTGGTAACTTTGTAAATGAGGAAGAAGGAAAAGTCTAAGATAACTTGAAGGCTGTAAACATGAGAGATTAGGTGAAATGTGTAGAAGCACAGACAAAAATAGTAATTAAAGGAGGGACAAGTTTAGGAAAAAAGATAATGAGCTCAATTTGAGCAAAGCACTTTCTCACAGCTCTGAGATATAGGTAGTACACATGTTTAACTTTTTAAAAATTAAATTAATTTTTGCAGTTAACAGAAATTTATTTTCTGTACCTCTCATCTCCCTCTCCCATTGAAAAAGAAAAACAAAACTCTTGTAACAAATATGTATAATCAAGCAAAACAAATCCCAGACTAACAGTGTCAAAAAAAAAAGTTTCATTCTTTGCCCAGAGTCCTATCATATGTCAGGACATGGGTAGCATGCTTCATTCACTATCAGTCCTCTGGTATTGTAATTAATCATTGCCATGATTAGAGTTGTCTTTCAAAGTTGTTTATTTTTATGTTATTGTTATTGTTTAATTGTTCTCCTGCTCCTACTCACTTCTCTATAAAAGTCTTTTCATATTTCTCAGAAATTGTCCCCTTGATCATTGCTCAGGGCACAATAGTATTCCATTACATTGATACACTATAATTTGTTCAGTCATTCCCCAATTGAAAGGCACCCCTTAGTTTACAGTTCTTTGCCATTTTGCATTATTATCCCTGGCTTAGAACAGGTGTAGAAATTGAGACACAGAGGAGGTAAGTGACATGCATAAGGTCTCATAGCTACTGAGCAGTAAAGTAGGAATTCAGACCATAGTCTTTTGCCTCCATGTCTGGCTCCTTTTTCACTGCATGTGATCTGTTTAACATTATTTCATACTACTTTTCCCATCTGTTCCAATCTAGACTTATTTTACCAGTCTTATTTGATTATGTGTTCAACTCTTCTTGTGATTAAACTTTGGCTTCCCAGCTAGACTCTAAACTACTTGGAATCTCTTTACCCTCTAGTAACTTTGACACACTAGCCACTGAAGAAATATTTGTGATTTGATTCAAAACCTTAGTATCTTAATATGCTGTTCTCCAACTGTCAGCCCAGTACCTGAGAAGCTGTGTGGTATAGATGTGGTTGGGCAGACTCAGGTCATTCTTCACCTTACTAGCTAACTTGGGGCAAGACATTTAACCTTGTTTTCAATTTCCTTGTCTCTAAAGTGGGGATGAGAAATTTTCTGCACATTATAGTGTTATTTGAAGGATCAAATGAGATATGTGTATATAAATTATTTTGTAACCAAAAAGTGCTGTTTTGTTGTTATTAGTACACAAAATGGTCTGTAATTTCATTGATTTGGATGTTTCCTGCAGCAGTGCAAATCACAACCCATCCATGCCCACCTATCCCCTACTACTCTTGACTCTGCCTTAAGTTAGTCAAAGACATTCCATTAAATATATTTTCCTGAGGATTTTTTTTACTCCACTTATTCAAAGTTCCTAATTTGTTGAAGCCTGTTCATATCCACCATCACCTCTTCATTGCCTTGAAGGAAGGCTCATTTTTAATTCCTCAGAGACTATAGTGTTCCATGAATGTTTAGGAAGGTACTTTGGAACCATAAATGTGTATTATAAATGTGAACAGTTCTTAGTATTATTGCTATATCCTGGCCTTCAATAATAGCTTCAACACAAGCCTTGGTGGCTCATTGTTTAGGTTTTGATGGCTTAGAAAGAGTATAAATGGAAATTTTTTTCTGTTCTGGCCAGAAACTGAGGGTCTTCTCCTCCCAGATTGGTATCACTGAGATGGTAAATTAAGCCATCTTTTGTCTCAATTCTTACCTAGCCCTTAGTCATTGAATGGATGTGGCCTCACACAAACTGAGACCTGGGAAATACTATAATTTAGAATGGCCAAAGTTACCTACTGTAGTCTGGGTCTTGCCACTGGACTCCAATGACTTCAGAGGAGAATGTGAGGCTCACAACTTTGCTCAGGTCTGCCCCACTCACGTACAGGCCAAGCACTCCTGACATCATGGTTCCTTTTTGAGAAAGAAGGAAGAACAACAATAACAATATCCACTGGACACCTAACTACCCTTGTTTTCTCTTTGCCTATTCTTATACCTTCAATTTCTTTTTCTTGTCTTACTGCTATAGCTAGCATTTCTAGTACAATATTGAATTATAGTGGTCTTAAGCTTTTAATAGATAGAGTTTTGGGTTTGTAGAAACTTCATTTTCTAGTTCTTCTTCCTATACAGCAGGCTCCAAAACTACAAATTCTTAATGACTTCTGGGGAATCAAATGAGCCAATCAGTTTCTCCTCTAGGAACCATCACTCTATAATTCATGCCTTTTCTCAGCTTTTCTGTTCCCTATTTCTTTTCTTCTGCTCCCCTCTTCCTACCCATGTGATCTTAGTTTATTAAGATAGAGAGACTATTTTTTTTTTATTGTAGTGCCAGGGAATCTCAGAGTACAAGCTAAGCACAGAATAAGTACATTACAGGTGTGCAGGCTGTCAAGTCCTGAAATAAATCAAACTCATAAGTAGAGGAATAAAGCACCTTTAATTGAGATAACAGGGTAGCAAACCTGCCACCCTGGGGGATGTCTCACCAAGAGACCTATAGGAAAGACTCTTATACTTTTAGGAGAAAAGGGGGAGGGAGTCACATTAGGTAGCAAGGCCTGGTCATGTGGTGTCAGTTGATCTTGACAATCTCAGTATGAAAACCAATTCATTCTGACTGTTTTACCCTTTATGCTATGAATTCTAATGGAAGAGGGTAAGGACATGAGAAATGTCTTTGAAAACTGGTCTGGCTCAAGGTGGCTTTGTTTACTAGGAAAGTTTCCAGTGAGGACTTAGGGTGTAGCTCAACTCAACCTAATCCAAAATATCTTAAAAGTAGGGACTCAAGGACACTACTGGAATTTTAGCATTACTAAGATCATTAAGAGGGAGTGGCAAGTAATATTACAATTGATAGTAACAATTTTCTGTCCTCATATTGACAATTTTTCTGTCATTCCCCTCTCTGATTCTCTTGAGAAGGCAATGTCTTCTCAATGAATCATTAACTGATATGACACTCGGTAGTATGGGGGAAGGGTAGGGAGATTGATTGACAGATTGACAGGAAATTGTTGGAGTGCAATCCCCAGAAAGCAAGCAGAAGTTAGTTATACAGAACAGAGGCTCATAAGAAGAAAGTAAAAAGAGAAGTGTAACCCACTCCTATTGTCCATTTCATATCTTAAGTCTTATAAAGTTGTCTGGTTTCTGAGAAATCTCCTAGTGTAGCCCTCTGTTCCTCTGGAAATCCCTCCTCTTAGGCATTCTGGAATGGGTAGGGTTTCAGATCAGCTTCTTCCAGCAGGTCTGCTTCCTAGGTTCAGATCTCTTGCAGAGACCTCTATTTTTGTTAAAATCTCTTGTAAAACAGATCTTAATAAAATTCAGTATGGTTACTTCAAGTTTGCTTTGCAAATAACCAGGTCATGTAGCAAGAGCTAGCTCAAACTTTATTTCTCCAACAAGAACATCAAATTAGGAACCTCTAGAAGAGAGAATTTACATTTTTCCTTATTTCTTGCTGTTTCTATCCTTATCTAAGTCAGATATTTGGACATTGCCAACAACAGGCTGATGGGAGAATCTAAAAGAATCTATGAGGATCTGACTTGTCCAGTGAACCCTGTTAATTATGGATTTGATATCTGCAAATACAGTTATGTATGCTAAGGTTAAAAGATGTCTTTCAAATTGTCATATACTCCACCATCATTTAACTTCTGATATTCATCTATTTCATTTTTCACCTCAGATTCAAGTTCCAGAAAGGGAAGGAAATTCAGTTTATCACTTATAATTGCCTTGTGATGTAAGTTAGCAAACTGTGATGTTGATATATTTAGGAAATTCAAATACAAACTGAAAAATCAGAAAAATTCTGAACCTGATTCTTATATTTGACACATATAATTACCTGATCTTGTTATTATTTCTTGAAAACAAAATTTTCACCAAAAACAAAATTTTACTTATTCTAGTTATTTAGTTTAGTTATTTACTTGTAGCTGTTCATTCCACCCCCAGGAGGATGAGATTCTGCTAAGGAACTAATAACAGAAAACTTTCTATAAGAAGATAATCTCTAATACGCAACCAAATTCTCTTAAAAGTTGCCATATTAACTTCAATTGTAACCAAAGGTTCTGGGATGGGATATGTAAATACATTGTATAATCAATTTCAAAATAGTGCATATCAAGTAAGTTGTTTATAATAAAACATGTTTGCACTTCAAGATATGCTCAATATCCAGGTGGTAATTTCAAATTAAATAATAAACCCAAATAAAATTGACTTTCCCCATTTAGGCAATACAAGATATTCCATAAACTACTCTCTTCTAAGAAAATTGATTGCATTAAAATTTTTTCCTTCAAAACAAAACTTGAAGATGTTTCTGATTTAGTCTTAATAATTAATAGAATAACATTGTGGTCCCATAAACTGCTGCATCAATACCCAATCATTCTTATATCATTTTGAAATATTTAAGGACCTTATTTTACACACAATGTATAACTAGTAACAGGCAGATGACAAGGCCAAATACTCATCTACTTAATTGTTTAGAATATAGACAGGACTAAAATTCTAATAATTAATAGCTAATAAATTAGTAGCTCAAATCTTATACCTGCATCTTATTTTGGTAGCTAGATGTGTTCCAGTATTAGCATATAAGATAAAGATTTAATATTTTCTACTGATCAGCTGCCATGATTATAGAAATTTTCCATAAAAGGAGAATAGGGACATAGCTATATGGTAAAGGAAAAATGTTCCCCTAACTTGATGCCAGTTCCAAGCAAGAGTCATATAGGTAGCATAGATAGGCTTAAAGTCAGCTAGGTGGGATATTTTCATACTGGGGAAATCAGGTCAGGAGAATCCTACCCCAGCTCATGCCAAGAGTTATTCTCCCAGCTTTCCCCATGAGAACTCTACCTGTAGTTCATAGATGTCAACCCCATAGGGGTACTGGCATCATGGATCATTCGCTGAATAGCATTTCTTGATGATCATACCTGGAATCAGACTCAGAATAATATAATTACAGTCCCATAAGGTCTTTTTTCCTCCATGAGGTCTTAAAGAGCAAGTTCCAATAATCATAGCTTTGGGAAGAATTAAAGAGAGTCCAACCTTAGTCTTCCCAACATCTCCCTCCCAACCTTATTCCCAGGGACAGATATTCACTGGCCTTAAATCTCAGATGTCACTCCCATTGAGTGCCTGGCATTTTTCTTAAAGCAGTAGAACATTGGAAGAAACCTAAAAATGAAGCTCAAAAAGAATATTCAGGGTCCCAAAAGTCTTCATTTCAAATAGCAAATTCTCAAAAATTAGAGTAGAACTATTGACAATTATTATTAATACTCTCAAGTTGTTTCAACAAATTAACTTGCAAAATAAAAATTTATCAGGACTTCTAAAAATTATTTTTACTTAATATTTCTTTCTACTGGTATTTCTCTTTCTCAAAAACAGCTTAAAATCCATCCTGATTTCAAGAAGTAATATAGCTGGAAGCCTCTAAACTGGCTGATATCTATCTCTTATTCAACCCTTAAAACAAAAACAAATCTTTAAAATTGGAGTTTGATAAGACTAAGTTGGTTAAAATGTAACTTTAGTATAGACCATTCCAGAAATAACTTCATAATTCATAATAAATAGCTTTATACTATAAATTCATAATTATCATAAGTAAATTCCTAATTACCACTCCCCTCTAGTCAAAAAGTGTTTGCAATGGGGGAAGGGACTCAATTTTCTAAGTGAAACAATGCTAAAAACATACCCAATTATATTAGCCTCATTATAATAAACACTAATAACAACCAATAATCTTACAATTTTGATAGCCAAATAATTTTAGATAAAACTTGTTCTTTACTATAGGAAATTACCTCAGTTTTCAAACATTTTCTTTTCTTTTTTTTAATAGTTTAGCTCATAATGTAGCAACATGCAGATAGAAGAGAAGATGTGTTCCTAACAGTATATCTACACAATATTATAAACAGTATTATAGATTTGAAACATAAAACCCATTTCTAGTTAAGTTACCTCAATTCAGTCGACTACATCCCTAAATTATTTAACACAGAAAATCCTTCTGAACAAATTTAAGTGGAATTTACATAAAACTGATCCATAAACTCTCCTATTCTAATTAGGGATGGAAGGTTTTCTCACCTCTGTAGCTCTTAGGTTTAAGCATAATAAAATGCATAACATGTCACCAGCAGAGTTGAAACAAACTTGTAACAATATCAAACATCTTATCAGATAAAACAATGAAAAAAATTTCTTTTTTTTAATTATGTAATCCATATAAAACAAAATATACTTAACATGGAATTTCTAACCCGATAGTATCCAAATTACAAGAGAATCGATTTTTCTAGCTACATTGGTGTTACCAAGTTTCATAATATAGACATGTATTTAATTTTACATTAACAATGCTAGGAAATACATATAAAGCTTTACCAGTTTGAATTCATACCTGTTGTTATTAGGTAACTTAATGTATTACATATTAATTAATGTATTAAGCTTGTGTATTATAAGCCATTGCTATTAAAATTTCTCACTCTAAGATCCTAGTTGGAAGACTGGTTTTTGGCCCAGGTTAAAAAGGCTGTAAAGAGTTTGAGTGTTGCTGGCAGGGTGTGATCAGTTTTCCCTAGGCAGAAACCTTTAGGAGTTTTCACAGAAGGAATTAATTAAATAATTTCAATTAGAAAAATACAAGGAAGCCTTTAAGGTCCTATAATATAGTCACAGATCACAGTAACCAATATTTTTACCATAACCAATATTTATACCATAACCAATATTTATATAGTGGTAGATGTATGATATAGACTTCCTACAGACCATCCTAAAAGGTGGGTGGACATGACAATCAGATGCTTATTTAATCTTACTTGTAGGAGACTAAAGTCAAAGCTGCAGAAATCCTTAGAATAGTGTGGTACAATGGGTAGAGACTGAATCTTTTCCTTTTGTAATCTCTAGTTCTCAACTAAAATCAAGTCACTGTACTTTAACCTGAGCATGGGGCTAGATCTTGAAGTCTTAAAATATTGACTCCCTGTTCAGTTGAGTCTGCCACAAAAGATCCACAGTCATCATTACTTTAAACTAATAGCAGGTCTAGTAAGATTTAGGACTGCTCTTCACAGGTGAGGACATTTTAAAAGGGTCCTTGTTATGCCAACTTCACAGAAAACCATTATTACTATCTTCTATGTTTGTAGAGTTTTTTTGGCAACATATTTACACCAGTCTTTTATTTTTTTTTCAACAGTGATAAGCAGTTTTTATTCAGGCAATGCAACATGAAAAAAATATATTAGTACTTATTATAATAATTCCATTTGTGTAAGTATAACTCTTACAAATATTTACCTGACATATAAAAAGGGAAATTATTGTACATATAAAATTTATATGGATGATCATTACATATACAACCCTGGTAGGAGTCAAGCAGCTTTCACTCCTCTAGATGGAAAGATAATCAATCACTCACTATATGGCAGTCACAGGGCCACAGCAGAAGCAAGTGTGCAATTAGGATGGTCACTTATTGGCACATATGTTACTACACATGGAAATCTATTGGCAATGTACTTATACTGACAGCAACACTGAGGAACATACTAGCACATTAGAAAATTAAACGGGGCATCTGGATTCTACCACAAGGAAGAGAAGACTCCAGGTTAGATTGAGTTAAGATTTGTTTGTTGCCTTAGAGTTCCAATTCTCATGACTATAAGACCACTTGAGTTATCAAGTAAATACAGAAGATTGTATTTATTAGCCTGGGTGCTCCATGAAGGCAGGAACTATTTGAACTTTGGATCTTCCCCAGCACCAACACAGACTTAATACATGTTTGTCCAACTGATTTAAAAATTTGACTGTTAGAGAACTTTAGAACGGATTCTAGATGCTACTTCAGGCAGAGTGCAATACAGTCTTTAATAGCTCTAAAAATAAAGAACAATTCAAAATATGAGGGTGGTTTGGCTGCATGCCTGGCCTCCTTTTGTATTTAGGTGATAGAATGCCACAGGTGTAAAATCGTGCATTAAGCATAGAAACATGTCGACTTAGAGTCACTGTAAATATATTCTAGCTAATAAGCCATTCTGTAGGAATCTTGCAAGTTCAAGTCAGGCTGATAAGGCAAAATAAAAAAAAGGAATTGCCTCTGGATGACAACCTATGAATACGCAATTGTTAAGACACCATTACTAGCAGAGAGAGAGAGCTCACCACTGCTGAAGAATGCTGCCCCTAAAAAGTGCTTTGCTAACTCTAGTTCGGTATTTTTCAAAGTGGATCCTGAAGAAGTTTCAACACAGTAGACCAAGGGATCAGTTTCACCAAAAATTGGAGGACCAGTATGCCCAGCCAACCTGCTTGTATCCATTCAGCCAATGCAGAGACTGAAAACTCATCAGAACAGGCCACATGATTTATGAGCAGGTTTTCCTAGGGGCAGCTAGGTGGTGCAGTAGATAGAGTTCAAATCCAGCCTCACACACTTGACACTTACTAGCTGTGTGACCCTGGGCAAGTCACTTAACCTCGATCAACTCACCAAAAAGCAAAAACAAACAAACAAACAAGAAAAATGAGAGCAGTTTTCCTGTTAGTGCAATTTCTCCTAGGTGTGTGATTATTAGTCAGCCTTGACAAAGGATGTGAGGTTCTGCTCGGTTGGTTCAAAGATCTGGGGACAAATCCCATCTGACAAAACACTACTCTAGAGAAGAGCGGGGTTCACTGCATTTCTCCCTCTCTTTCATACTGGAGATTCTTCTGAGGCTGAGCTGGCAAAATCTAGTTAATTTCTCTTCTCACAAATGACATTGGTCTTTTAACAATTAAAACTATAACCCAGAAGAATTAAAGAAGAGTTCACTTTCCTAACATGAGTTATCAGATTAATGTTAGTCATTGTCTTTATAGACATTACAAATTAAATAACTGAGGTAACTTGGCTTAAAACCACACAGCTAACAAGTTTCCTGGTCCATATAGTATAATAAATTCTAGGAGGGACATATTTCATTTAAAATGAGATCAGAATAAATGCAATTATATCTGGAATCTCAATTTGTAATTTCAGTTATTTAGTATTACTTTAGTAATTATTTATTATTTAGTATTATTTTACACAAGGGCTATTTATTCCAAACATTTCATATTATGGGATTCACTATATCCAGCTAAAGATTTTTAAAGTGTCATTAATCTACCCTTAATTATTACACTTAGGAACACCTCAACAATCAAATTTCTCCTAACCCTCAAGAACTTTCTCTATTAGTTTTCAAAACAAGCTGCCATTTTTTATAGCTCTCAATCTTTCTGTTTAAAGAAAGTTAAACTTCCTCAAGCCCTCTCAATGTGCTTAAACCTTCCTATCATTTTTCTTCTGGCTCAAAAACCCAAACTTCCTTATATCTCCCATATTTCCCCTCAAGCCTTTCTTTCTCTTCCCAAATCTCCCAAACCCATTACTCAGACTACACAGCTTTTCTTTATATTTCAACTACATCCCAGACTGTATTCATTCTACTGAGTATTTCCTTCATAAATTTAGCACATATTGTTGTTAAACTTTCTTAAGGAATACAGTTAATTTCAACCCAGGCGATTTTCTTCACTAATTTGTCTATCATAATCATATTCTGTTGCATGAATGGTTACAATTCAGGTGTTTTCTAAGTGATTGCAGAGCCCCAAACTTTTCTTATTCTGTCAAAAAGGAGACAGTAAGTATTTCCCAGAATCTCTGGTATTACAAGAAGGTTATCAAATATCAAAAAAAGACTGTCACAAGGAACTAAAAAAGATGTTTCAGTTATGATCAGAAAAGTGATCCCTTAAGTTTTATATGTGAGGACTACCTATTTAGGACAAATTTAACTCCCATGCCTACTATTAAGATTTTTGCAAATATTATACCAGTGTCTCTTTATAATGTTGATTGGTGTAATTCACTAACTATAGCAAGAATTCTAAGGCTGGTACAGGAAGAAAAGTGAACAAATAAAATGACACAACTTGACAGTAAAATAAGGAACATCAATTTTTAAACAAAAATACTAGCAAAGAAATTTTATATAATAAACACAATCCCATGAAACAAAAATTTAAGCATATCTTCACACTGATCTTCAAGTGAAGTAGATAACCTATTTCATCTAGGACTATATTAAATAAATCAGGTCTTTGGGAAGGAGATTGTATCCTAAATTATACACGTTCCTCAAAAAAATGCATAATCCACAATTATACCCTTAGTAGCAAAAAAATCACCATAAACCAACCTTAACATTCTTTAGCTTTTTGAAAGGAAAAAAACCCCACTAATTAAAGGTTGCTATTAAGTATGAAGACCCATTAAATCTTCCTTTGCCAGATGAGAGCCTCAAATGAATCTACTGCTTTCTCAGTGAAAAGACACAAATTAGTTAATTTCAAAAGAACGCACTGGATAGCCTAGCACTGGATAGCTTCATTCAGTCCCTTTGAAAAAAAAAAAGTTTAAATAAAAAACAAACAAAACATGAATTCTAATAGTGTAAACAAGTCTGACTCAGCAAGGAAACTGAATGCAAATCCAAGATTATGTCCATGAAAACCATGGTGGTGCATCTTTAATATTAAAGAAATCAGAGCTATAAAAAAAAGTTCGTTTTCAAAGACATCTTTCCAAAACTTATTTGTGCTCCTTTGTAGGTGTGTAGTAAAGTTCCATGGGTTTGTTCACTTTCCAGTATTTCTCACTGTCAAGTTCCAAGGAAAAAGAACCATTTAATACAGTGAACTGTCCATTGTCTGTAACAATGTAAATCGTGCACTGCTTCTCACTGGCTGTATCAAGGTTTATCTGGTTTGATTCTCCCCTTCTCGGAAGCTTTCCTAAATTTAGCTAATTGCACAGCTAGGTACGTGGATAAGTGATCAACTGTGGCATTGCCTGAAGTCTTTATATATCTTGTCTGTGCACTGTCTTCTTTCTCCATAAGAGTGGGATTGATGGGGTTGGAATCTGGGCCCCAGAAAGGAAAAACCCTGGACTTTCCCACATGGCCAAATCTCTGGCCTTCCCCTGAGGCTATAATCCCATCAGCTGGTCTTTCATTGTGGCTACACCCAATCTCCCCTCCATTGTCTTTCCTCCCTATGGCCCCAGGCCATTTCCTACCCTTAATCCTACCAGACTCCGTTCTCCCTTGGCCAAGAGGTCCAGGTCCCAGGAGTTCTGTTCACCCCAGCTTACTAGCCACTCCCATCCAGATCTCCTTAGGCCCTTCCTCCCGTCACCCCAAACTACTTGGCCACTCTTAGATCCCTCCCATAGTCTTTCTGTATATAAGGTCCATCTTGTCTCCATTAAGATGCTCTGATTCTTAGAATCTAGCCAATAGCCCATAGATGCTCAGATTCCTTAAGAGTCTAGCTAATATGGTGAATCTTCAATAAACCTTGGTTTTGGCTGCAAGAAGGCTTAGGTCGAATTCTTTCGGGCAGGACCCAGGTGTCATGATTTTGGGATTCCAGGACCCCTAACCTCTAGACCGCATCAGGATGAGCCCTGAAAACTAATTCAATTTCACAAGTACCATCCATTACTGGATCTATTGCCACAGTGGCATTGTTGTTATCCATCAAGTTCTAATCCAGAATCATCTGATGTTTTGGTTCTTTTGTTACTAGGCCCTGCTTCTTGATTACTGTGTATTGCTGCATTGCTACAGTGTGAAACGTTTCCATTATCCTCTGCTCCACTGCCATTTTCTTTTTTCTTTTTTCTTTTTTTTTTTTTTTGGTTAGGCAATGGGGTTAAGTGACTTGTCCAGGGTCACACAGCTAGTAAGTGTTATGTGTTTGAGGCTGGATTTGAACTTAGATCCTCCTGAATCCAGGGCCAGTCCTCTATCCACTGCACCACCTAGCTGCCCCTCCACTGCCATTTTCATTCTGTTGTTTTTTGCCCCTATATTTTCAGTCTTCTCTTCAATACTGTGACAGAGAGCTTGTTGATTATTGTGTTTGCTGATCCTTGCTATCTCTCTTGATGAGCTTCATATTCATCATGACTTGGATAAATTTTACTGATGAGAGCATCAAAATTTGGATCTGGCCTTAGTGATCTTTTGGAAACCAACTTTTTTCGACAAGTAGGACATTCTTTGTTCCCACTTCTGAGGGTTGTGATGGATACAGTCTGCACAGAAACGATGTGAATGCTGTTTTGTGATCATAGTATTCTTCAACATATCCAAACAGACTGGGCACATTAATTCACTATGTAGACTTCTACATGATACCACAATTTCCAAGTGTTCGCTGAGGTGTTTGCTGTAATTCATATAAACTTAGTTCCCATGTTTTGCTTAAAGTTGAGTTCCACATGTCTGCATAGCCCGAGACATTGCGGCGCCCGCCCCGAGCCTCCTTGTGCTCTGCTCACCGAAGCAGCCGTAGGGAGACGCAGGTGACCGAGCGCCCCAGTCCCCTCCGGCAGCGCCGCCGCACAATCCGTGTTTTTAAAATTCTTACCAAAATTCATATAGAAACAGCTTTCACAATGGTAATGGCATGGTCTAGAGGTGCTAAGAACCCCGAAATGAGGGAGCAAAGGGTGCAGGTCTGCCTCAAAAGAATTAGACTACTCAAGTCTTATTTTAGTCAGAGACAAAGTTTACTGTGTCATCAATAGAAAAACACAAGATTTTAAGAATCTGTGCTATTTGTGATGCCAATACAAGTGGGTCAGATTTTAAGAATCTGAGCAATTTAATGGGGGAAAGATGGACAAACTCTTAGTTTGGATTACTAGCTGTCTCTAGTCATGCATACATAAATACAGTCCTTATCCTTTACACTCCACAAAAATGAACAAAAGGCTGCATACAGCTTCCTTAAACAAAATTTTAGTGTGCACACAAGAAGTCCTTAGGTCACATTCTGGGATACACACACACACACACACACACACACACACACACAGTTTCATGGTGTGCTGTGGTGGCCCTGTCTCAAAGAATTCAGAGTCAGACCACCTCTAATCCAAGTACAGGCATTTACTGAGGATTGACACCCCTCAGAAGCCAGTTAGGTTCCCAGAGAAACCAGCAACTTAGTAAGACAACACAGGCAAATTTATTGTAATGATGCTGATTACACAACAGAAATGATGAATATTAAAAAGGCAGGAGGGGTTTATTAAGGGATTAGGTAATAGGAGATAGGTACCTTCTGTGATTTGGTGGTCAACTTTTGTGCAGCTTTCTGATTGACTAGGTATTGTGGTCCTGTCTGGTCAAGATGGATAGTTAAGTATTGTGGTCCTGTCTTGGGCTAAATGGATGATGTGATTATGGTTGAGTACACCTCTTCAAATATGTGAATTGGATCTGGGGGCAGTGGTTAGCTAAGGGCAGCAGCTACATTGAGTCTGGGGGCCTATGGTGTGGTTAAAGCCAGATTGTGTGGTTAAATCAGGACATGCCTACTGTTCAGTGGGGCCCATAAGGAAGTTAGAATATTTGGGCTGGGGGCAGCTTTATTAGGATTCCATCACACACACACACACACACACACACGTTAGGCTAATATAGAAATTCTTGAGCATCTCCCTTAGGTCCTTCACATCCCCTGAGAGACTGGTTTTCATTTTCTTTCTTTTGAGATCCCAATTGCCTAATCCTTCCTGGAGGAAAATTATTTTAGATTCAGCCTCCTTTTCAATTTTGAAGTTTTTTTAATGTTTTCTTGGAGGGTTGAAAGCCTAGATTCTGCTTCCCTAGTAATGACTTCTAACAGCCATTGGTTAAATGTGTGCCACTCAAGGTGTTTGATTTTTGACTCTGCCTTATTGAAGGACTTTTTAAAGTAGTTAATTCTATTTCTATCAAATGAACCTCATTGGGGCCATCAGTTTTGGGGATCAGATTTTGTCAATGATTGCCAGTGTTCCAAAAACTTGAAAGTATCCAAACCCTATTGCTAAGCTACCTGACTGGTTGCAGTTCCTTTTGGGGGACCAGGTAAAGTGGATCCCAAATTGATTGCCTATGGGTCTTTACCAACTATCAATTAAAGAGGCAACTCAACTAAAAAAGATTGGAGGCCAGATTCAAGCATGATTAGGTACTTACCAGTCCAATGGAAGGGGGCTTGGGCACTGGGCACAAAGGGCCTGTGCTGGTACCAGGGCTTCTAGAAACTCATTCCTAGGACCATAGACAATGTAATTTTCAACAAATCCCACCAATGCTGCCACCATTTAATGTCAGGTCTGGAAATAAATCAAACTCATAAGTGGAAGAATAAAGCATCTTTAATAGAGATAACAGGATAGCAAACCTGCCACTCTGGGAGATGTCCCATCAGGAGACCTATAGGAAAGGCTTTTATACCTTTAAGAGAAAAGGGGGAGTAGGTAGTATGAGGAAGCAAGCCCTGGTCATGAGATCCCAGTCACCCTTGGCAGTTAGTCAAGAATATCCACTCATTCTGGTTAATTTACCCTTTGTGATCTAACTCACCATAAATCTCAAGGAACTGGACATTAGGAGCTGAGATCCAGCTCACATGAGGTTCCTTTACAAAACAAGATATCAAAGCAGTGACTTCGGGTGTGGTTTAGTTCAACCTAATAAAGAGTAACTATCTTAAAAGTAGGAATACAAGGACATTACCAGAATTCTGACATTACTAGAATTGTTAAGGGTGGCAGGTAATAGGTAGTGTTACATTTGATATTCACAATATTTCTTTTTCTTTCTTTCTTTTTTTTTACCTAGGCAATGGGGTTAAGTGACTTGCCCACAGTCATGCAGCTAGTGATTGTTATGTCTGAGGTCACATTTGAACTCAGGTCCTCCTGACTCCAAGGCCGGTGCTCTATCTACTGCACCACCTAGCTGCCCCCATATTAACAACATTTCTATCATTATTTTAACACATTTTCTGTCAGAGTCTATCATGTATACTTGATAGCCTTTTAAAAATATACATCATGATAGTAATGCACAAAAGGGAGAAGGAATAAAGCACCTGTTTTATATACACAGAAAAGGGCAGAAGAAGTTCAGAAAAGGACACAGACAAAAAAGGCAGTGTTGTTACTATTATCTTAAATTCCAGTATGTTTGCACCAATGGACAACTGTCAAATAGTCTTTTCAGAGTTTCTTAAAAATTATTTATTATCAAGTAATCAATCAACAAGCATTTCATAAGTGCCTACTATGTCCTAAGTATTGTGCTAAGTGATTCTGGGGTTTATAGCAGCTCTATGGCACAGTGGATAGAGTGTAGAGTGTTGAGTTCAAATTTGACCTCAAACATTTACTAGCTGTGTGACCCTGGACAAGTCACTTATCTTCTGGTTACCATGGTTTCCTCATCTGGAAAATAGGGATAATAATAGTATCTATTTCCTGGGGTTGTTGTGAGGATCTAATGAGATATTTGTTAAGCACTTTAGTACAGTACATGGCACATAGTCAGTGCTCTGTAAGTGTTAGCTATCATTATCATTATTATTACTGTGTTCCAAGCACTGTGCTAAGTGTTGAGATTTATAGCAACATTGTGGTCCAATGGATAGAGCACTGGATATAGTCAGAAAAACGAGAGTTCAAAACTATCCTTAGACATTTTGAGTGACCTTGGGTAAGTCATTTAATCTCTGTCTGCCTCAGTTTCCCTATTGTAAAATGGAGGTAATAGCATCTATCTCAAAGAGTTGTTGTGAGGTTCAGATCAGATATTTGTGAAGTGCTTAGCCCAGTGCTTGGAACAAAGTATCCACTATATAAATGTTAGCTATTTCATATATCTGACCTTTGTGACCCCATTTGGAGTTTTCTTGGGAAAGATATTGAAGGGGTTTGCTATTTCCTTTTCCAGCTTATTTTACAGGTGAGAAACTAAGACAAAAAGGATTGACTTGCCCAGGGTCACACAGCTAGTAAGCATCTGAGGTGGGATTTGAACTCATGAAGACTCATTTTCCTGACTCCAGGCCCAGCACTCTACCCACTGTGCCACCTACCTGCAGATAAATAGATATATAGTATTATATTCCAAACTCTGTTCTAAGTGCTGTGGATAGGTAGCAGAATGTGGAGTCAGGAGGACCTGGAATCAACTCTGGGCTCAGACATTCCTTAGCTGATTGATCCTGAACAAGTCCCTTATCCTTTATAAGCACAGTTTCTTCATCTTTCAAATGGGGATAATAATAGCACCTACTTCCCAGGGCTGTTGTGAGAATCAAAAGCAGTACTTAGAAGGCACCTAGCACAGCAGAGATCAGTATTATAGAAATCTTAGCTATTCTTCTTCTTCTCAGGTTCCAAGCACTGTGATAAGTGATGATAGAAGACTTGTGGTAACATGGCTGGAGTACAGACCTTGGAGGCAGCTAGAGGAGATTCAAAACCTTCTTTAGACTTTTTGTGGCCATGTGAACCTGGGCAAATTCCTTAACCTGTCTGCCTTAGTTCCCCATATGTACAATGGGATAAAAAAAGCACCCACATCCCAGGGTTGTTGTAAAGACTAAAGGAGGGGGGCAGCTAGGTGGCACAGTGGATAGAGCACTGACCCTGAAGTCAGGAGGACCTGAGTTCAAATCTGGCCTCAGACCAAACACTTGACACTTACTAGCTGGGTGACCCTGGGCAAGTCATTTAACCCCAATTGCCTAAAAAAAAAAAAGACTAAAGGGTACACACACACTGTCCTTAGCACAGTGACTGGCACATAGTATGTTCTATCTAAATGTTAACTTACTTATTATCCTTACGCTCCAAGAACCATGCTAAATAATGTGTTTTATAGAAGCTATGAGGGGCATAGGCTAGAGTGCAGGGCATGGAGTCAGGAAGACTTGCATCCAGGACCAGGGCTATGAGGATCAAATGAAATATTTGTACAGGGCTGAGCTGAGTGCCTACCTGTCTATAAATGTTAGATACCATTATTATTACCACGTTAAAATGAGAAGACTTGCAAAAGCTATGTGGTCCAGTGGGAACAGTTCAGTACCTGGAGTCAGGAAGATGTGAGTTCAATCTGGCCTCAGAGATTTCCTCACTGTGTGACCCTGGATGAGTCATTTACCTCTGGTTACCATGGTTCTCCCATCTTTAAAAAGGAAAGAATAATAGCACCTATGTCCCAGGGTTGTCCTGAGGATCAAATGAGAAATTTGTAAATGACTTAATGTGGGGCCTGACAAATAATAATTGCTATATAAATGTTAACTATTATCATTATTATTACTCTGATCCAAACACTGAGCTAAGTGATGGGGTTTACAGCAGTCACTTGGGGCATTGGAGTCAGGAAGACTTGAGTTCAAATATGTCCTCAGACATTTCCTAGCTGTGTGACCCTAGAAAAATCACTTATCCTCTCTTTACGTTGTGTTGCTCATTTGTAAAATGGAAATAATAATAATAAGTATATATTATTATATAATATAATATATAATATATTATTATTGTAATATTATATATAAGTGTATTGAGATGAGGCCTTTAGGGGCAGTTAGGTGACGCAATGGATAGAACACTGGTCCTGGAATCAGGAGGATCTGAGTTCAAATCAAGCCTCAGACACATAAGACTTACTAGCTGTGTGACCCTGGGCAAGTCACCTAACCCCATTGCCTAGCCCCCCTCCCCCCAAATAAGATGAGGCGTTTACCTAAGAAACTCTGTATAAAAATTTCTCCCCATTTTTTCTGTTTTTCTTCTAATCTCGTCCATATTAGTTTCATTTTTACAAAAAACTTTTAATTTAATCTAATCAAAATTATCCATTTTATATCTCACGATGCTGTCTATCTCTTGTTTATTCATAAATTCTCCTAGCTATAAGTCTGATAGGCAATGTGTTCCATGTTGTTTTAGTTTTCTTATGCTATCTCCCTGTGTATTTAGGTCATATATCCCTTTTGACCTTATCTTGGTAAATGCAGTAAGATATTGATCCATACCTAATTTCTGCCAGGCTGCTTTCCAGTTTCCCCAACAATTTTCACCAAATAGTGTATTCTTATCCCAAAAGCTTAACTCTTACATTTGTCAAACACAAGGTTACTATAAATATTTACAACTGTGTATTGTATGTTTGTTCTGTTCCACCAATTGATCTTTCTATTTCTTTTCAGTCAAAGTCAAGGTTTATTAAAGATCTGCCATATTGGCCAGACTCTTAAGGAATCTAAGCATTTGCATCGCTAATGCAAGGAGGCCAGATTTTAAGAATCCAAGCCCTTCTTTCTATTTCTTAACCAGTATCTGATAGTTTTGATAATTACTGCCTTATGATATAGTTTAAAATCTGGTAGTACCAGACCTTCCTCCTTTATATTTTTAAAAATTCCTTTGATATTCTTGATCTTTTCTTCTTTCAAATGAATTTTATTGTTATTTCTTAGTCTACCTACCCTCATAAGAATCCCTCTCATATCCTCTACCCTCCCCTTTTAAAAATATCTCCATTATCCTCTCCCCTTAACCTTCCTATTCCTTAATTTATCTACTCTTCTAAGAGTCCCTCCCTGATCCTATCCCCTTAAACTATTTCTTGATCTGCACAACTTTCTAAAAGTCCCTCTGTTATCTTATTCTCTCACTGTCCTATTTCTCTGTGAGTTAAGAAGACTTTTATATCCTTCTAGATGTATGTGTTTTTCCCTCTTTAACCCAATTCTGATGAGAATAAGGTTTTAGTATGACCAGCCCTCTACCTCCTCTGTAACAGTTCTTCCTTTCACACCTCATTTGTATAAAATAATTGCTCCATTTTACCACTCCCTACCCAATTTTATTTTTAGTATCATCTCATCACACTCAACTCAACTGCAAGTCTTCTATCTACATATATGCTCTTTCAAACTACACAAGTAATGATAACATCCTTTTTTTTTTCTTTTGAAAGCAAGGAGACTATCTCTTTTATTTCAATAAATGAACTGGAAAGTTGATGAAAAGGAATAATGAGAAATAATTCTAGAAAGGAACATTGAGGCCATATTGTGGAAGGCCTTGAATGTTAGGCTAAGCAACTTAGACCCTATCCTATAAAACATGATTTCTTTTCCCCCTTTTATTTTTTTCAGAATTTAAGTTGTATTTTCCCCACAATTGCATATCAATAAGTTTTTTTAGCATTCGTTTTCACAAAATTTTGAGTTCGAAATTTTTCTCCCTCCCTCCCTCCCCTGCCCTCTTCAGAAAATGCTAGGTAGTTTGATATAGTTTATACATATGCTGTCATGTAAAACATATTTCCATATTCATCACATTTGTGGAAGAAGAAACAGATCAAAAGGAAAAAAAAATGAAAAAGAGTAAGTTAAAAAAATAAACTTTGGGTTGCATTCTGAGTCCATCAGTTCTTTATCTGGATATGGATAGCATTTTCCTTCATGAATCCTTGGTAGTTGTTGTGGATCATTGCGTTGCTGAGAAAAACTGAATCATTCATAGTTGATTATCACAAAATGTTGCTGATACTGTATACAGTGTTTTTCTGCACATTTTACTTTGAAACATTGTAAAAGTCTTTCCTGTTTTTTTCTGAAATGTGTCTGTTCACAATAGTATTCCATTACATTCACCTATCACAGCTTGTTCAGTCATTGTCCAATTGATGGGCAATTTCCAATTTTTGGCCACCGCAAAAAAAGCTGCAATAAATATTTTTGCACATGTAGGTCCTTTTTCTTTTTCTTTTTCTTTTTTTTTTTTTTTGATCTCTTTGGAATACAGACCTAGTAGTGGTATTGCTAGATTAAAAGGTATGCACAATTTGGTTGCCATTTTGGTATAGTTCCAAATTTGCTCTCCAGAATGGTTGGATCAGTCCTCAACTCCACCAACAATGCATTAATGTTCCAATTTTCCCTCTGTAATATTTATCATTTTCTTTTTTTGTCATATTAGCCAATGGCATGAGGTGATCTCTGAGTTGTTTTAAATGTCCATTTCTCTAATCGAAAGTGATTTAGAGCACTTCCTCATATGCATATAGATATCTTTGATTTCTTCATCTTAATGATAACATTCTTAAGAGATACAGATAATGTTTTCCCATATAACAAGTAAAAATTTTTACTTTAAGTATTTTATAATTGGTCTTTAATGTTTACCCTCTTATATTTATCCTGAATCTAGTAGGTCAGATTTTCCATTCAGTTATAGTCTTTTCTTCACAAATACCTGGAAGTATTTTAGTTCAATAATATCCATTTTTTTCCATTCAGGATAAAACACATCTTTGTTGGGTAAATTATTCTTGGTTGCAAATCCAGCTTTTTTGCTTTTCAGACTGTATCATTCCATGCCCTTTGATCTTTTAATGCAGAAGATGCTAAATCTCATGTTATCCTAACTGTTGCTCCACAGTATTTATTTTTTTTTTCTAGTTGATTGTAGTATTTTCTCCTTAACCTGAAAGCTTTGAAACTTAGCTGTGATGTCCCTGTGAGTTTTCATGTTGGGATCTTTTCCAGGTGGTGATCAGTGGATTTTTTTCCTGTTTCTATTTTACTCTCTCATTCTAAAGCTTCAGGGTTATTTTCCTGATTGATCTCTTGAAGTAAAGCTTCTAGACTCTTTTCTTCATCACAACTTTCAGTTAGTTCAGCAATTCTTATATTGTTTCTCCTCTATCTGTTCTCCAGGTCAGTTGTTTTTCTAATGAGATGTTTCACATTCTCTTCTATTTTTTTCATTCTGTTGATTTTGTTTTATTATCTCATGGTGTCTTATAATGTCATTAGCTTACCCTTGCCTAATTTTAATTTTTAAGGAGTTATTTTCTTCCGTAAGTTTTTGGATCTCTTTTTCTAATTGGCTGGCTTTCTTTTCATAATTCTCTTGATTTTTTTTTTTTGCATTACTTTTATTTTCTTCCATAAGTTTTCTTCAACCTCTGTTATTTGATTTTAAAAGTCTTTTTTAAACCTTCCAAAAACTCTTTTTGGGTTTATAGCCATTTTGCTTTTTTTCTTTAAGGCAGAAGTAGTTGTTTTCACTTCACTGAATTTGAACTCAGATCTTCTCTATCACCCTAGTAGCTGTCTATGGTTGGGTTCTTTCTCTTTTGATTACTAATTTTTTTAGTGGCTTATTTCTTGTTTGTTAATTTTGTATTCAAGTTGGGCTCTAGTCCCAAGGTGTGGGAGATAATATCTCAGGCTTCAGGTTGTTTGTGCCGTTGTTTTCTGAGCTCTATCTGGAGACCTAATTTCAGGTATTTCTCTCTGCCCCTGAGCCACGACCAGGGCCCCCAGTAATGCTGTTACTCCAAATGCTCTTGTTCCCTGTGGCTTTAAGCTTCCTGGAACCAAAACCAGAGACTCTGAGAGTGCCAGCAAGTTCCCCACCCTCTGTGACTGCAGTCACTTGGCTGGTGCACACTCCTCACCCACAGTCACAGCCTTAGACTGTGTCAGGTCAGTACACCTGGTCCCAGTGTTCAGCACCTGCAGAGGGCCCCGCAATCTTTCCTTATCAGCTGTCCTATTCCCGTACTGTCTGTGAGGTGATAGTTCCTGAAGTAGAGGCTGCCACCCAACACAGCTGCCCCGTGGGCTCGTTGTTTGTTGGGTTAGACAGTATCTGTCAGAGTCATTTGCACTTCATTTAGGTCAAACCATCACCCCAGAAGTTGAGTCTTTCCTAACATCCTCCCAAGTTGTCTCAGGAGGGCAACTGCTTACTCCCAATTTTTAATTATTTCTGCCTCTCAAAATTCACTTTGAGGCATTATTTTATATTATTTGCAGGGGAATTTAGAAGAGCCAGATAATTTCTTGAATTATTCCACCATCTTCCCAGAATCCTCCATTACCAGTGATCTTGTAAAGACTAGATGAGGCACTGGTAAAGTCCTTAGCACAATGACTGGCACATAGTAAGCTCTATAGAAATGTTACCTTTTATTTATTATCACTATGTTCCAAGCTCTGTGCTAAAGGATGGAGTTTATAGCTGCCATGTGGTCCAGTGGAAACAGGACAGGATCTGCAGAGAGGAAGACTTGATTTCAAATATTGACCCAGAGACTTCCTTGCTGTGTGACCTGAACAAGTCATTTACCTCTGGTTGTCTTGTTTATCTCATCTTTAAAAAGGAAATAACAATAGGATCTACTTGCCAGGGTTGTCCTTAAGATCACATGAGATTCTGGTAAAGGACTTTAACATAGTGCCTGACACAAAATAATCACCATAAAATATTAGTTCTTATTATTTTTACTATGTTCCAAGCACTGCGCTGAGTTATGGGGTTTATAGTAACCATGTGGGGCAGTAGGTAGAGTACAAAACTTGTATTCAGGAATATTTGAGTTAAAATTTGGCCTTGGATATTAACAGTAATGTGACCCTGTACAAGTCATTTTTCCTCTTTACTTTGTTTTTCTCATTTGTAAAAGAGGAATAATAATTATAGCACCTACCACCAGGGTTGTTTTGAGGACTAAATGAGGGATTTATAAAGCCCTTAGCATAATAACTGGCACATTTGTTGTTTGTAAGTCAGTTGTGTTCAACTCTTTGTCATCCCATGGACTTTTCTACAGTTTTTTTAGCAAAGATACTCGAGTAGTTTGCCATTTCCTTCTCCAGTTCATTTTATAGATGAAGAAACTGAGGCAAAAAGGATTAAGTGACTTGCCCAGGGTCACACAGCTAGTAAGTGTCTGAGGTCAAATTTGAACTCAGGTCTTCCTGACTTGAGGCCCAGTGCTCTATCTGCTGCACCACCTAGTTGCCCTTGTTTCCTCATTGCCTATTCTTATACAATTTTTTTTCTTGTCTTATTGCTATAGCTAGCCTTTCTAGTAAAATATTGACTTATAGTGGTATCTTAAGCTTTTAGTATTTAGAACTTTGTGACAGTAGGAACTTCATTTTCTAATCTCCCCTCCTAAACAGAAGGTTCCCATACTACAAATTCTTAATGACTTCCTGCTGGGGAATCAAATGAGCTGTCAGTCTCTCCTCTAAGAACCATCACTCTGTAATTCATGCTTCTTCTCAGCTTCTTTGTTATCCATTTCTTCTCTTTTGCTCCGCTCTTCTTACCTATGTGATCTTAGCTTATTAAATTGCAGGGATTTTTTTTTTTTTACTGTAGTGCCAGGGAATCTCAAAGTACAAATTAGGTACAGAACAGGTACATTATAGGTGTGCAGGCTAACATTACTCAATTAGTTTGGCTCAATATTAAAGCATTAATGTTTCTTTATTTCAAAGAATCCATCCATTTTTCACTCTCCTCATGGTTTAGGGCCACCCTCAAATCCCAGATTCTGTCCTTTCTTCACAATTTATCCTATTTCTATTCCTTTTCTCCCTGAGATTCCTTCCTCTGTTCTTTATTTCCTTAAAGTACTGCATTTCTTCCCCCTTGACTTCAGGGAAGAACTGCTCACTTCTCAGATCCTTTCTAGCCCCAAATCTTTTTCCTCATTTTCAGGGCACTCAACATTTTCTCAATCAGCACAACCTGGATTCTTCTTTTTCCCTTTCTGGGCACACAGGAACTCTAAAAACTCTAAAAAACATTTGCTTGCTACCAGTCACCATTCTACAGCTGCCAACCTCCCCATTAGTATGGATCTACTTTTAGGGTTATGTTAACCAAAATAATTTCACAAGTCCATGAGCAATGCTTTGTACCAAGAAGCCCAGCAGTTTAGGGAATGCCTTGATATTTAAGTTACAGGGAGAAAAGGAAGTTATAGGGGAGGGGGAAAAACTAATCCCCTACCAAAGGAAAGGAGAAAGGCTATGGCAAAAGCAGCATTCTTTTCCCTTGAGAATGCTAGACCATAAGGATAGGAAAACAGTTATTCAGTCTGGTGTACACTGACTGGAACCTATCTCAACTTGGACACACAGGGAGTCCAGCTGGGAATGCAAACAACATATTCTGTCAGCTGGGGTGGGGGGGTGGGGTTTCATCCTTGACATGTTCAGGGCTTCCTGCATAATCTAGGTCCAGTGTGTCTGGAAAATATGTCACCTCAAGAAGACAAGTTCAGGGGGCTCCGAAACAGTTAAGTAGCCAGACTCATTTCTGGACCATTGTTTCTTCCCTGCTGTTTTAGGCTTAGCACAGGACCTTGCACACAGTAGGTGCTCAACTGTGTCAAAATGAATTCTCAAACAGGAACATCTGTTACCTAATTATAGTCTAATTTTTTCTGGCTCTATTTAAGCTAGCTATTATTTTAAATTTACAATGACTTTTGGGTTTTTGTTTTATCAATTTTTTTGCCACAAGAAGCTCATTTTAAGATATGTGATATTTATGTCTGTGAAGACATTGTCAGGTTGATTATATCAACAACAAGAGCAACAAAAATTATATGATTCTATCAATAGATGAAGAAAAAACATTTGACAAAATAAAAAACACTAATTCCTATTAAAGAGACTCAAAAGCACTGGTATGAATGGATTTTTTCCTTAAAATGATACAAAACATCTACCTAAAACCATCAGCAAAAATTATTTGTGATGGGAATAAGCTGGAAACCTTCCCAAGGAGATCAGGAGTGAAATAAGGATTCCCATTATCACTAAAATTTTTTAATATTGTACTACAAATCCTAGAAATAGCAGTAAGAGAAGAAAAACTAATGGAAGGAATAAGAACAGGCAATGAAGAAATAAAACTATTTCTTTTTTTGCAGATGATATGATGGTATACTTGAAAATCTTAGTTGAAATAATAATTTTAGCAAAGTAGCAGGATATAAAATACAATAAATAGTCAAATTTCTGTATATCACCAACAAAGTCTCACAAGAAAAGATAGTAGGAGATGTTTCATTTAAGATAATTGTAGACAATATAAAATACCTGGGAGTATACCTGCCAAGACAAACCCAAGAACTATATGAACATAATTATAAAACACTTTTTATACAAATAAAGTCAGATTTAAATAATTGGAGAAATATTAATTGTTGATGGGTGGGCCAAGCGAATATAACAAAAATGATAATTCTACCTAAAGTAATCTACTTATTCAATGCCATCCCAATTAAATTACCAATACTATGCATATTTCTATTTATCAGTTCTTTCTCTGGAGATGGATAACATCTTCCTTCATAGGTCCTTTGTAGTTGATTTGAGTATTTATAGTATTCAGAATAACTTGATTGTTCACAATTATTCTTCAAACAATATTGCTATTACTATATACAACATTCTCTTGGCTCTGCTCATTTCATTCTTCATTAGTTCATGCAAGTCTTTCCATGTTTTTTTGAAAATCAACCAGCTCATTATTTCTTATAGCACAGTAGTATTTCATCACATTTATATACCACAAGTTGTTTTGCCATTTCCCAATTGATGGGCATCCCCTCAATTTCCAGTTCTTTGCCACCACAAAGAGAGCTGCTGTAAATATTTTAGAACATGTAAGTTCTTTTCCTTTTTCGTTGTTCATCTTGGGAAACAGACCTAATAATGATATTGTTGGGTCAAAGGCTATAAACAGTTCTGTAACTCTTTGGGCATAATTCCAGATGGCTCTTAAAAATTGTTGGATCAGTTCACAATGCCACCAACAGTGTTATAGTGTCTCAATTTTTCCACATCCCTTCCAATATTTGTCATTTTCCCCTTCTATCAATTTAGCCAATCTGATAGATATCCCAAATACTTTTAATTTGAATTTCTCCAATCAATAATGATTCAGATAATTTTTTCATGTGATTATATATGGTATTGATTTCTTTACTGAAAAACTGCCTGTTCATATCCTTTCACCTTGTATCAAATGGGGAATGACACATGTTCTTATAAATTTGACAAAGTTCTCTATATATTTGAATTATTAGACCTTGATCAGAGAAATTGTTTACAGAATGTTTTTTCCCGATTGTCTGCTTTTCTTCTAATCTTGGCCACATTGGTTTTATTTGTACAAACCCTTTTTAATTTAATGTAATCAGAATTATCCATTTTACATCCCACAGTGCTCTCTGTTTCTTGTTTATTCAAAATTCTTCTCCTAGCCATGAGTCTGATTAGTAATATGTTCCATGTTCTTCTAATTTTCTTATGCTATCTCCCTTTATATCTAGGTCATGAATCCATTTTGACCTTATCTTGGTAAATGGTGTAAGATATCTTCCCAATACCTGTCAAATTGCTTTCCAGTTTTCCCAACAATTTTTTAAAAACCAAATATTGAATTCTTATTCCAAAAGCTTAAATCTTTATATTTGTCAAACACAAGGTTAATATAACCATTTACTGCTGTGTATTATATGTCTACTCTGTTCTATTAATCTACCTTTCTATTTCTTAACTAGTACCAGATAGTTTTGAAAATTACTGCCTTAGGGGCAGCTAGGTGGTGCAGTGGATAGAGCAACGGCCCTGGAGTCAGGATGACCCGAGTTCAAATCCAGCCTCAGACACATAATACTTACTAGCTGTGTGACCCTGGGCAAGTCACTTAACCCCATTGCCTAGCAAAAAACAAACAAACAAACAAAAAAAGAAAATTACTGCCTTAGAGTATAGTTTAAGATCTGATACTGCTAAACCTCCTTCCTTTACATTTTTTCATGAATTCCTTTGATATTCTTAACCTCTTGTTCTTCTAAAAGAATTTTGTTATTATTTTTTCTAGTTCAATAAAATAATTTTTTTGGTAATTTAATTCTGATGGCATTGAATAAGTAGATTAGTTTAGGTAAAATTGTCATTTTTTTATATTGTCTCTGCCTACCCATGCACAATTAATATTTCTCCAATTATTTAATTTGACTTTATTTGTATAAAAAGTGTTTTATGATTATGTTCACGTAGTTCCTGGGTTTGTCTTGGCAGACATACTCCCAGATATTTCATATTCCCAGGGTGGTGGTTGCTTCTGAAGCTTCTGGCTCACAAACTTAGGGGCAATCAAGTGGTTAATCAGAGGGGGACTGCAGGGATCTCTTTGCTGATGCTGAGACAGGATTCTCTTGCTTTGCCCATGCTTGGATCTGGGTCACAGTTCTGGGTAGCAGTCCTGGGGCAAGGAGGAGTGCTGGCATGGTGGAGCTTGTCATGGTGGTGGAGAGGAAATCCTCCTCACAGTTCCAAGGTAGAAAAGAGTGCTTGTGGTCCCTCATAGACCAGAGCACAGGCCAGGAAAGGAGTAAACACCTCACTCCTGATCATACCACCTTAGAAGAACTGAAAATTTACAGGTCCCTAGAAGTATCTCTGAAAACAGCTGCACAAAACCCCCACAGTTTGGGACAGTACATTCTCCACACTGAAAGCACACCCCTACCTTAACAAAGAGTTTATAACTGAAGTAATTGGCTGGGATCATGAGCAAGCAGCACAAAAAAAGTCAGACCATAGAATCTCTCTTTGGTGACAAAGAAGATCAAAACACACAACCAAAAGAAGACAACAAAGTCAAAGTTCCTACATCCAAAGCCTCCAAGAAAAGTATGAATTTGTCTCAGGCCATGGAAGAGCCCAAAAAGGATTTTGAGAAGCAAGTAAGAGAAGTAGAGGAAAAACTGAGAGTGATGCAAGAAAATCATGAAAAACAAGTCAACAACTTGCTAAAGGAAAGCCCAAAAAATACTGAAGAAAATAACACCTTAAAAATAGCTTAACCCAAATGGCAAAAGAGGTCCAAAAAGCCAATGAGCAGAAAAATGTCTTAAAAAAGAGCTTTTCTGAATCTATTGTTATAGTCATATGATTTTGTTGCTTTCATTATTAATATAGTCAATTATGTTAATAGTTTTCCTTATGTTAAACCATCCCTGCATTTCTAGTATAAATCCCAGTTGAGGATAAAGCTCTGGCGTTGTAGTCAGGAGGACTTGAGTTCAAATCTGGCCTCAGACACTTGACACTTACCAGCTGTGTGACCCTGTGTGACCTGATTGCCTCACCAAAAAGCAAAAAAAAAAAATCCACTTGGTCACAATATATTCTCTTTGTGTCAAAAGTGGTTAATTATTTCAGCCATTTTTTAGTTGATTCTCTAGAGTTCTCTAAGTATACCATCTTATTATCTGCAAAGAATGATAGTTTTGTTTCCTTATTGCCTATTCTTATACCTTCAATTTCTTTGTTTTGTCTTATTGCTAAAGCTAGTATTTCTATGACAATATTGAATAATGGTGGTTTCTTAAGCTTTTAATGTATAGCGTTTTGTGACGATAGGAACTTCATTTCCCCATCACCCCTCCTAAACAGAATGTCCCCATATTGCAAGTCCTTAATTACTTCCTGCTAGGGAATCAAATGAGCAGGTCAGTCTCTCCTCTAAGAATCAATACTCTGTAATTCAAGCCTTTTCTCAGTTTCTTTGTTACTCATTTCTTCTCTTCTATTTCCCTGTTTCTACCTATGTGATATCAGTTTATTAAAATCCGGAGACTACCTTTTGCCTGTTTTTGTATCCCTAACACTTAGCATAGTGAGTGGTACATAATAACTTCTTAATAAATGTTTATTGATTGATGGATTGATTGACAAGTCTTCTGTGTGCTCAGTAGATATTTTATGCATTTTGTAATATTTGGAATGGGATTTCCTTTCCTATTATTGCTTCTTGTGTTTTTGTTATTATTGTGTAGAAGTGTTCTTGATTTTTGAGGATTTATTTTGTAGCCTGTAACTTTACTGAAGCTATCAACTCAGTAACTTTGCAGATTCCCTAGGATTTTCCTAGTAGACAATCATATCATCATCATCAAATAGTTTTATCCCCTCTTTACCTGTCCTGATGCCTTTCATTTCTTTCTTTTGTCTTATTACTGTTGCTGGCATTTCTAGAACTATATAAAAATTTGGGGGAGAGTAGTCTTCAATGCTTCACTCCTGTATTTATTGGAAAAGGTTCTAGTGTGTCCCCATTGTATATGGTGTTTGCTTTTGGATGTAGATAGATGCTTTTTATGATATTAAAAAAAGGTGCCCCTACACCTATACTTTGTAGTTGTTGTTGTTTTTTACAATTTAATTTATTTATTTTTAATTTTCAACATTCACTTCCATAAGATTTTGAGTTTTAAATTTTCTTCCCCTCCCTGTTCTTCTCCCCCTCCCCCGAGATGGCATACAATCTGATATAGGGTCTACATATCCATTCATGTTAAGCGTATTTTCCCATTGGCCATGATGTAAAGAACAATTAGAATTAATGGTGGGAACCATGAGAATGAAGCAATAAAACAAAACAACAAAGGAAAAGGAGAGCAAATAGTATGCTTCCATCTGTATTCACAATCCACAGTTCTTCCTCTGGATGTGGATAGCAATTTCCATCATGAATCTTCTGGAGTTTTCTTAGATTCTTGCATTGCTGTGAAGAGCCAAGTCTATCAAAGCCAGTTATCCCATAATGTGGTTGTTACTGTGTACAATGTTCTCCTGGTTCTGCTCATTTCACTCTGCATCAGTTCATGTAAGTCTTTCCAAGGTTTTTTAAAGTCTGCCTGCTCATCATTTCTTACAGCACAATAGTATTCCTTTACATTCATATACCACAACTTATTCAATCATTCCCCAATTGATGGGCCAAATTGAAAACACAAGGAATATAGTAGCTAAATTCCAAAACTACCAGGTCAAAGAGAAAATACTGCAAGCAGCCAGAAAGAAACAATTTAAACATCATGGAACCAGGATTATGCAGGACCTTGCAGCTTCTACATTAAAAGATTGGAGGGCATGGAATACAATATTCGGTAAAGCAAAGGAGCTTAGATTACAACCAAGGATCAACTACCCAGCGAAAGTGAACATATTCAGGGAAGGAGATGGACATTCAACAAAATAAAGAGAAGACTTCCAAACTTTCTTGATGAAAAGACCAGAGCTCAACAGAAATTTACCTTCAAATACAAAAAAACATAAAATACCTCATTGTATTTTTTCATTCTTTTGTTTCTGTTTGACTGATTCTTGCTCTCTCATAGAATCATTAGCTTCCACTTGCCCCATTCTAATTTTTAAGTTGTTTTCTTCTACTAGATTTTGTACCTCCTTTTTCATTTGGCCCAATTTACTTTTTAAGTTCTTCTCTTCAGTGAGTTTTTATGCCTCCTTTTCCTTTTGGCCAATTCTACTTTTTTTTTTTTTGCTAGGCAATGAAGTTAAGTGACTTGCCCAGAGTCACACAGCTAGCAAGTGTTATATGTCTGAGGCCGGGTTTGAACTCAGGTCCCCCTGACTTCAGGGTCAGTGCTCTATCCACTGCGCCACCTAGCTGCCCCCTAATTCTACTTTTTAAGAATTTGTTTTCTACAGTTAATTTTTGTCTTTCCTTTTCCAAGCTATTGACTCTCTCTTGCATACCTCCTATTTCTTTTCCCAATTTTTCTTCCACCTCTCTTATTTGACTTTTAAAATCCTTTTTGAGCTGTTCCAAGAAGGTTTTTTGGGCTTCAGACCAGTTCATATTCCCCTTTGAGGTTTTGTATATGGATGTATTAACAATGTTATCCTCTTCTGAATTTGTGACTTGATCTTCCCTTTCCCTAAAGTAGGAATCTATGGTCATTTTCCGTTTCTGCTTTTTGTTCATGATGTTTGCCTATTTTCTGACTTAAAAAAAAAAAATGTTGAGTTCTCCTGCTGGAATGAAGGGAGCACTTACGCAAGTTTCTTTTCCTGCTCACCCAGACCTTTCACTTGAATGTTTGACTCCACTTCGCCTGAGCCTTGCACAGGAATGTTTTGCTACCGATGGATTTCTGTTAGCCTGGAGCTTTTCTTCTGGAGTTGGGCTTACCAGAGTTGTGTTGAGGCACTGGTTGATTTTGCTGTTGGAGAAAGCCATTGCCTATGGTCATTTTCTAAACTGGTGTCTACCAGTTCCCCTTCCTGTATTGAGGCTTTGATGCGGTGGGGGTGGGGTGGGGGGGGTTCCTAGTGTTGGCACTTACCTGTTCTACCAACCTGGGTCTCAGGATTTCCCACTGGTATGCTGAGGTGGGCTTGCTGCTGGCTTGCTGGGATTCCTCCAATCTGAGCACCCCACAGTGAGAAAGCCCTTTCCTGTTAAACCCCCAAGTTTGTTGGGGTACAAGATTGCTGTGCCCTGTCTTTTTGCTGGCTCAGGGTTTTTTTCTGGGTCAATATTTTCTGGGCTTTCACAGGTCAATGAAGGAGGGAAAGAGCTATTTACTTCTTACTCCACCATCTTGGCTCTAGAACATTTATTCTTTACTATATCTATAGTTGTTGTTTTTGCATAAGTGTTTTCCTGTCAAAAGATTTTTCTGAGATGATAATGTGATTTTGGATGTTTTGATTTTTAATATGATTAATTATACTTGTTTTCCCAATGTTGATGCATTTTTGCACCCTTGGTATCAATCCCACTTGGTCATTATGTGTGATTTCTTGGATAAATCTCTATAGTTGGTTTGTTAGGATTTAAATGAAAATTTTTTTATTTCATTTCATTAATGATATTGGCTTCTAGTTTTATTTCTGTGTTTTATATTTCCTTGGCTTAGACATTAGGACTATATTTGTCTCATAAAAGAATTCTGTTTACATGCTTTCTTTCTCAGTTTTTGAGAATAATTTGTGAAGTATGGGCACCAACTGTTTTGTAAAAGTATGATACAAGTCTCCTATGAATCTATCAGGACTAGGAATATTTTTTTGGTAGTTCCTTTACAATTAGATGTATTTCCTTTTCTGATATTGGTTTATTTAAGATTTCTATTTGGTCTTCTGATAGTTTAGATTTTTTTATATCTTTGAAGGCATACTTCTATTTCTTTTGTGCTCTAAGTTGTTAGCATATAACTGTGCACAATATGTTCTAATTATTCTTTTTATTTCTTCTGTTTTTGGTGTGATTTAACATTGTCCATTTGCTATTTTATCGATTTTCTGCAACCTTCTTTTTAACCAGATTAGCTAAAGGTTTAGAATTTTATTAGTCTTTTCAAAGAACAAGTTTTTTGTTTTATTTCTTATTTCTAAGGTATTTATTCCAATTTATCAATTTCCCCCCTATTTTTGGTATTGTTTCTTTGTGAGGGAAACTAAGGAGAGATCCTCCGCAGGTCCCTCATGAAACTGCCTCATGACCTGACATAAAGAATGTACAGTGGAGTTAACATGCATGGAAATGAAACATTAAGTAACCAACAAACTATGTTACCTGGGAAAGCAATTCTTATCCCAAGGAACATTTTTCTTGAGAGAAGTGTGTAACTGTCCAAGGACCTGATCACTCCTTGGAGACTTACACAACAAACAGGTAATTGGGGCTCTGATCAAGCTGCCACCTTTGTTAGAATGTGTGCATATCCAGGACCTGAGCTCACCAAGGATATGTACACAAAACAAAATATTAAGATTATTTTTCCCTAGTTTACATAGATATAAAAGGGGCATCTGAAAGGGGATTTTTTGGATACTTTGATGTCAGAGATAGGGACTCCGAATCTCTGTTGTTCAAGGGCAGAACTCGAGCACGGCCCTCGTTGTTTAAGAGCAGAACATTGCTCTTTTGGTCTCCTGATCAGACCTCTTGATCGTCTCCAGTCTCCCCGGTCTTGTGGGTATTTGAGCTCACCTGGTCAGTGAGTGTGTAGCCTTGCTTTTCTTATTCCTCTTTTTCTTGATTTTAATTATTACTTATTACATTGAATGTTATTCTTATCTTTATATGCTTGTGTTGTTTTAATCATTATTAATCATTGTAAAATAAATGTGATTGTTAAGTTTGTACTGAGTGTCATTGTATCTTGAGATTCGAACCTAAAGTGAAAGGTACTGACTGCAGAGTCCATAATCCTTTCGATTACATTCTTTTATGCTTATTTTAGGTTTGCTTATTTGTTGACTTTCTGATTTTAAAAATGTATATTCCGTTCATTAATCTTCTATTTCTATTTATTAATCTATGTTTGTAAGGATATAATTTTCCCCTAAGTCCTGTTTTAGCTACCCCAGAAATTTTGATAGGTTGTTTCATCATTTTCTTTTACATAGTTATTTTCTTTTGAAATAGTTTTAAATTGTTCCTATGATTTATTCTTTGACCCACTCATTATTTAAGGTTTCATTAAGTCTCCATTTGAGTCTGTATCACGTTGTCCATGAACCAATTTCTATTTTCGTTGTTTGTGGTCTGTAAAGGATGCGTTAAAGTTTGCAAAATCTCTGTGCCCTATTATGTGTAGTACATGATTGGTTGCTTTGTTGATTTTCTTCATTTAAGAAGATACCTGAGCCCTCTTTCCTTCTTGCAGGTGAGAGGATGACAGCTCCATAATAGGTAATAATTCCATATATGTGTATGAGTGTGTGTAAATATATGTATTTCTCAAAAAATAAAGGGATAAGAATCCCTTTATCCCCTATTTTCCTGTAGGGTAAGATAGAGTTCCATGCCCAGGTGAGTGTATGTGTTACTCTCTCCTTAAGCCAAATCCCATGAGAGTAAGATTCTTTCATTACCATAAATTGAAAATCTTTAATGAGAGTCATCTATTGGGCCTGCGCCGGCCCTTGTTGAACTAAGCTGCGCTACCTAGCTGACCCTGGGCCTTGGGGAGGGGAGAAAGCCGCTGCAGGTGGTCGCGGGTGCATGTGGAACTTCAGGCTTCCTGCTCTAGGGGAGTACTGTTGGCTCTGCCACAACGATACTGGGGCGCACTGTTCTGGGGAGGAGGGCGAGGCTGCACAGGCTGCACCTGAGTGGAGTTCGAGTCCCAGCAGGGAATAGATGGGCAGAGGTCTCTGGGCAGGAAAGACGGAGCAAAGCTGTTTTATGCGGTGCTTAGCACAGTGCCTGGCCCAGAGCAGCCACTAATAAATGTCGATTCGTTGTGGATGCTTTGCTCGGTCAGCTAGCTGGCTCAGTGGATAGAGGGCTAGACCTGGAGTCAGGAAGAGCTGAGTTCAAGACCTTACTCACAAAGATAGTGGCTGTGTGTCAAGCCCCTTAACCTCTGTCTTCCATAGTTTCTCCATTTTACAGACGGAGAAACGGAGTCATTGTGAGGGTTAAATGAAATATTTGTAAAATGCTTTGCAAACCTTAAAACATTGTAAATGCCTATCTCAAAGCCTTTACTTAGAGTTTCAGATTTGAGAAATTAGATTCAATAACAGTCATTCAACAAACAGCACATGTTTGGTGCTGGGGGTATAAATACAAAGAATTTTTAAAATTTTCTGTTTACAAAATAGTGAAATACAAAATAATGCAGTCACTTGCAGCGGAGATCAGGGAGATGGTGTAGTTTAGGGACTTGGGGTCTGGCAGATGAGAGCCCCAGGGAGTGCCTGTCATAGGAGGAGGAGGCCAGGAGTTAAGAGAAGGAAGGGCTAGAATTGGCAGTGGCTCCTCCTTCTGGCCGGTTGTTGGCTGGAGGTGAGTGGAAAGAGGACAAAGGCATGAGTATATCTATGTCTACATCTATGTCTATGTCTATGTCTATGTCTATATCTATATCTATCTATCTATCTATCTATCTATCTATCATCTATCTATCTATCTGTATTTATGGATAATGAGTGTACCAGAACTGGAGAGGGTGGCCAGGGATGAGCTGTCATTAGAAGAAAACAGATTTGCATTTCTCCAGTTATTAGTGATTTAGAACATATTTTTCATATGACTATTGATAGCTTTGCTTTCCCATAAAACTGCCTGTTAGTATCATCAGACCACTTATCAATTGGGCAATGGCTCTGTTCTTATAATTTTGTTTGGCAATGTTCCCTATGTATGTGAGAAATGAGACCTCAGTTAGGTTGTTAGTTGGATGGGGTCTCTACTCTGTCCAACATAGGGATTTCCTCTCTCTACTTAGCTGAACAGAACCATGCTCAATTCTCTTTTCATATAAATCCCTTTGCTTCCTCCTTCTCCCTAGGAGGTAATAGAGCATAGGAAGCAGGATGTCATTGAGTCAGGTGGCTTTGTGTGTACTCCTGACCATTCTCTCCATTTCTTCATCTTGACTGTCCATCCTCCAGAGAACCAACTTTGTGGTCTCTTGAAGCTTGTGTTTTTCTGGAGAGGGAAAGATGATATGCTCATTTTCTACAGAAGAAACTGAGGTTCAGAGAGATTAAGTGACTTGGATAGAGGTCTTTGGTCTAAACATAGGAACTTTTTCTTCTCAACTGATGGCAACCATAATTAATTCCACTTTTACACATACAACCTTTACTTTTGGGTTGGGGGGTGGGAAAGACAGAGCCCAAGAGCTCTGATGGTGTTGAGTACAGATCAGTTAAATCACTAAGTGTGTATTAAGCGCCAACTATGTGCCAGGGCAGCTAGGTGGTGAAGTGGGTAGAGCACTGGGCCTGGAGTCAGAAAGATCTGAGAGGTTTGAATTCAAACCCAGAGTCAGATACTTACTAGCTGTATGATCCTGGGAAAGTTACTTAACCCATATTTGCCTCAGTTTCTCTTCTGTAAAATGGGCACACATTGGAGAAGGAAATGGCAAACCACTTCAGTACCTTTGCCAAGAAAAGCCTGGATGTAGGTCAAAGAGTCACTATGAGTTAGACTTGACTGAAAGACTGAACAACTGTCAAATGCCTGTAATTGTGTAGAATGCTAGGGATATAAAAAGAGACAAAAGACATTCCCTGCCCTTGAGGAGCTCACAGTGTAGTGGGGGAGAAAACAAGCAAACAAATATATCCAAACTATATACAAGATAAACAGGAAATAATAAACAGAGGGAAGGCACCAGAATTAAGAGGGATTGGAAAAAGCTTCCTGTAGAACATGGCATTTTAACTCGGACTTGAAGGAAGCCAGCAGGCTGAGAGGAGAAGGGAGAGCATTCTACACATGGCAGACAGCCAGGAAAAAATAATGGGGAGAGAGAGAAAATGAATTTTCAGCTTTCAATTGTCTTCCTCTTTCCACTTCCTCTGCCACACATTGAGAATACAGGAAAAACAAAACCTGTGTCAAATATTCATAGTCAAGCAAAACAAATTCCTGAATTGGCCAGGTCCAAAAGAAATATGCTTCCCTCTTCGCTCTGATTCCATCATGACCTGTCTGTTTGGAGATGGGGAGCATGTTTCATCATGAGTCCTCCGGAACTCCTGTTGGACCTAGTGTTGATCAGAATTCCTAAGTCTTTCAAAGTTGTTTGTCTTTACATTAGTATTATTGTTATCAATTGTTCTCCTGGTTCTCCTCCTTTCCCTTCGCATCTGTTCATACAAGTCTTCCCAGGTTTCTCTGAAACCCTTCATCATTTCTTACAGCACAATAATATTCCATCCCATTATTGACCTTAACTTATTTTCCTTTGTACATATTTGCTTGTAGGTTATTGCCCCATTCGAGTGTCATCTTTTTCTAAGCAGGGGCTAGGGTTTTTGTCATTGTTATTGTTGTTGCTTTCTTTGTATTATTCACTGCTTAGCACTGTGGTTGGAACCAAGTAGGTGACTGAGAAATTCATGTTGATTTCATTTGACTTTCCCTTGTAGAAGGAAACTGAAAGAATTAAGCTTTTCTCTATTTTTGAAAACAGTTCTTAATTTAGGAATTGATTGTACTTTGAATGTTTGATAGAAGTCATTTGTGATTGAGGGTATAACAGCTCATTAATAGTCTGTTTAATTTATTCTTAAGAGATTGCTTTATTTATGTTATCTCTTTCTTAGGTAACCACTTTGGACATTTTATGTATTTTTGTAAATATTCATAATTTATTTTATATTCTCAGTTTTGAGGGCAAATAGTTGAATGTAATGATCCTTGACAATTAATTTCATAGGCATTAGTGTCTTCTTTCTCATTTCTGATTTTGGTTATTTGGTTTTCTTTTCCCTTCTTTGTTCAAATTTTCTAATAGTTTATTAATTTTGTTAATCTCTTAAACAAATTCTTTGATTTATTAATCAATTGTTACTTGTGATTTTATGGATTTTCCCCCCTGTGATTTAGGTGAGAAGTATTTTTGAAGTGACACACACAAACATAGGTGTGTGTGTATTTTATATATATGTATATAATATTTAAAATAACAGGCAGACATAAGGTCTTTGGCATTGATAGCATAAGTAGACTATGTAAAGAAATGGTCCTGGACTGCAGAGATATAATAAAGATGTAATTGGAATTGTCTAGGTGAATAATAAGTCCTTCAATTCAGTCTAGACAGGATTTCACAGAAATGATCATTTATGAGATGACAGGGAGGGAAGCTCAGTTTCTTCATCTGTAAAATGGGAGAATTATATTTGTAGTGCCAAACACAGGGAGTTTGTGAGGAAACCTGAAAAGTGTTATGGAAATACAAGCAATTATCATCATGGTGTCCATTTGAACTAGCGTAAGTGACATACAGTCTTTGATGTTTCTAGGCAGGGAACTGAAGTCTTGGACTGAGGAAATGGATAAAGAAGGTGACATCTCAGATAACTGGGGGGAAAATGGCAAGTGAATCCATGGGCACAGATTTTTGTTTCCCATGTCCTGGTGCCCAGTGAAAACCAGAGAGCTCTAGAACATCCCTTCTATCAGAGGGGTCGATAATGTTGCATGTGCAATATTACCAGAGAAGGCACTGAATGAGTGATCAAGATTGGAGGGTCCTAGCCAGTGACTCTATTTCCAAATCTTGAGTCAGAGTCAGAGTGGAGAGAGAAGGGAGCAGTGTTCTTTGAGTAGGGCGGTGAGTTATGTGTCGTTGTTCATAAAAAGGGAGAGGTAATTGGGATTGTGAGGATGGACAGAATGAGAAAGGGGTCAGATTCAGAAGCAGTGTATGGCTGGGTAAAGGATTTGAGGAGGAAGAGGGAGAACTGAAGATCAGCTTGGTGAAGACATTTTCCTGGATAGAGCAGAGGGAAGAGAATGAGGAGAGAGTGACTCCAATCTCCTGGTCAGGCATTTATTCCTGCTCTGCTCTTTTCTTTCTCTCTCAGAATCTCATCGTCTTCAATACAACTTATTTGCAATGGTCAGTTCTGATGGAGAACCCCCCTCATATTCAGCCCATGGCTACCTGGATGATGAATTGTTCCTTCATTATGACAGTGAGAGCCAGAGGCCAGAGCCTCGGGGCACCTGGTTGGATGGTCTTGTGGAAACAGACACTTGGAAGAAAGAGAAGAGCAATGTGAAAGAGATTGGACAGGACTTCAAAATAACTCTGAGACAAATCATGGACCAGAGCAACCTAAACACTGGTAAGTTTGGGGCTTAGGGCAGGGGCTGGATGAGTGTGGGATTCACCCTCCACAGAGATTGTGTGGTGTAGCGGTCAGGCTGCTGAAGTGGGAGTCAGAGGAACAGGATTTGAATCTCCACCTCTGTCTCTTACTACTTGCACCATCCTGAGCAAGCAATTTAACCTTCCTGGGCCTCAGTTTCCTCATTTTGTAATTAAGGATTCTAATTAGGGAATTCTAGTCCTAAATCTTTGATCCTATCAGGATGGGGAGAGGTGCTCTTTTTTCCCCATCCCTTTGTAAGAGAGTTTGTGGGCTCTTAGGATCTATTACAGGGAGGAGAGGAAGGAGCCTGGGGAAAGATTTTTCCAATTAGGTAAAAAGGGAGAACAGAGCCATGACCAGCCTGGTTTTGGGGATGGGGGTCAGGTTCTCACACCTTTCAGGAAACACTAGGCTGTGAACTCCATGAAGATGGTACCCGTAGAGGATTTTGGAAATACAGTTATGATGGAAGGGACTTCCTCATCTTGCAACCTGAGACACTCACCTGGAAAGCAGTCCATCCTGCTGCTGGCAATCTAAAGAATGCCCTTGAGGAAGAGCCAAGAGAAATAAAGATCAAGAAAGCAAAAACAGAAGGAGACTGTTGTGATCAACTTTTGAGTTACCTGAAATTTTGGCAGGAAAAAAAAGCAGGTACTGACGTAGGATAGTGGCCCTCACCTCTGACTGCCTTGAAAACTTCTCTCTCTGCCCCCAATTCCCTACCTGAGTTTTCTCCCTTCGTCTGTATGGGTAGGAAATCAGTCCTACCTTTGTCTGTAGACTCCCAGCATCCATGGGCTAATCTCCTTGGGGACCACTATGGGTATAGCTCACACACTCTTGTTCCTTGAGGAGCCTAGATGCTTGGGTACTAAAGTTCCTATGTGCCCTATTGTTGTTAATGGTGGTTTTGTCTCTCAGTAGGACAGAGGTTGCACCTTCACCTCTTCCTTCATTTTGTTCTCTTCCCCACAGCATTCCCTTTGCTGAATGTGACTCAAAAGGAGAACCGAGAGGGAAAGGTCACTCTGAGGTGTTGTGCTTACAGTTTTGTCCCTCGGGACATCAAGATGACCTGGCTGCAGAATGGGCATGCACTGAGCCACAGGGACCAGGAAGGAGGAATCATCCAGCCTAGTGGGGATGGCACGTACCAGACCTGGGTGTCTATAGATGTCCACCCTGAAGAGTCAAAATACACTTGCCATGTGGAACATCAGGGAAGGAACCAAACCATCTCTGTACCCTTGGGTAAGTAGTGGCACAGTCATAATCAAGAGATAGCTGGGGCTGGAGCCGGGGTCCTTGTTGGAAACTGAGCCTCAGTTTCCACATATGTCCAATGAAGTTGTTGGACACAACTATCTCTAGTCCCCTCCCGATTTTAAGAGTCCATGAGTCTAAGGGAGCTCCTATTTTCTTCCCCACCTTCAAGGTGTATGAAAGATTGCCCTAGTCAGAGTCCTGATACCATAACAAAGTTCCAAGATCCTCCCTTGTTGGAGTCAAGATTTCACTCAGTCCTATGGGATCCAAAAGGGTGATAGAGTAGAAAGTCTCCTGAGTCTTCTCAAAGTTAGGAGAGACCTGTCCTAGAGGCACAGGTCGACCACTTGCCATCTTTGTGACCATAGGCAAGGCCCTTGAACTTCCCGAGTCTCAGTTTCCACTTCTGTAAAACAAGGACAACAGGACGTACATGAACTACATAAGCTATACCTCAGGCTGGTTGTGAGGAAACTGCTTTGTCCCCCTTAAAGTGTTCCAGAAATGGGAGCTCTTATTCTCATCAAGGATGTCTCTTCCAGGTCCTGTTCCGGAAGCAAGCAGGGGATGTGGGTTCCTTGCTGCTCTGCCTTTGCTGGTGGTGTTACTGTTGCCTTTGTGCTATTTCTTTGTGGTGCCAGGTACAGAGAGAGAAGGCAGCAGCAGGATGGCCTCCCTGTATGAGCTATGATTCAGTGACTTCCAAAGCCTGTCCCTGGTTTGTGGGGCCTGCACTAGACTGTACTCCACTGTCAATCAGACTCATGTATAGTCATGTACTATACATGAAGTTTTTTCTTTTCTTTCTTTTTTTTTTTAAATTGTGCCAGTATTACTTAAAAATCATTTATTACTAAACTGTTTTTGGAAAGATTAGGATGCACAGAATACTCATAAATATACATTAAAATTGAATAGTCTAAATTGGTGCACATCATTTCTTTGTGACACTTTAGCGAATATTTTTGTGCTCTGAAAAATAAAGTTAACAGACTAGTTGTTATTGATTTGTACATTATAGTAGAAATATTACACTTGAGAAAATTTACTACAGTGTTGCAAAGTGTGTACTTACAAAATTTAATGTTCTGTATTCAAAGATTCTGTGCTGCTACTATTGGTTTTGTTATCTGACACACCATCCTCAGTGCCACTCATGTGGGATGTGTTTATTTCATTCTTGCTCTGCCACGGTGCATCATCTTCAGATCCATCTAGTGCATTCAAAATTCCCATCTTTTTGAAGTTTTTGACAACTGTTTTGTGTGGTATAAAGTCCCAACTGTTAATTACTAACATTGCATGTGTGCTGAGAATTCTAGGCTCACAGCTGACAATGTGCAAGTAATAAATGTGTATCCATATGCTACTGACCAATATATTGCTGCTCTGTTTCCTTTTTAAGTGGTGTGATGAATGGAATTTTACCATGTGATGATTACATGATAAAAGCTTATAAACCAATTTTTGAACTGGAAAAAAAAAACAAGTTTGCTACAATTATGCAATGGCGATGATTATGTGGTGAAATATGGTAACTCTGATAATGTTTCTCCTCTCTGGACAACAGAAATGACTCTCTTCATACCTTGATTTCAAATTTACAAATGAATGTACAGCCAGGATATTGTAGCTTGTCCCAGTTACATATTTTGATGCGTTTGTAATAATGATTTAGGCTCTGAAGAATGTTTGATATTATGTATATCCTTTGAACCAGCAATACCACTGCTAAGTCTGTATCCCAAAGAGATAAAAAATAAAGGGGGAAGGGGGAGAACCTATTTGTACAAAAATATTTATATCTTCTCTTTTTTGTGATGGCTAAGAATTGGAGATCGAGGGGATGCCCATAATGGCTGAACAATTAGCCATATCTGGATTGCTATGGAAACCTGCTGGCACCCCCCACAACAGCCCCAGCAGGGAGCTGTGGATGCCTGCACTCACTGGGTAGAAGGTGAAGGCAGCAAATGCTTGGTAGCTTTGGCTAGGGTTGATGCCTACATCTCCTAAGACCACCCTAGAGAGGATCTGCAACTCCTCAGAGAGCTCTGCTAGGCAGCTGTAGTTTCAGTACTGACAGAGCCACCTGAAGATGGGTTCTGGGAGGAGGTGACAGGACAGGGAAGTGCTAACAGGCCTGTTCAGGAAGTGACCAGGAAGCCTCTCCCATGCGCTGGACAAATCCTGCATCCTGCCACCACAGTGGAGGTGCCATTGCTTCTTTCTTCACCTGGTTTCAAGAAAACCGAGTAAATATGACAGCCCTGCCTGCAGACTCACATTCCTGTCCCAGGACCCATATTATTCTTGGGGTTAGGGAGTAAAAAGATGGAAAGACAGAAAAACAACTCTTCTTTTCATCCCCTACCTAGGTATACTCCAAAGCACACTTTATTCAGGAAGCCTTTCTCCTACACAAAATGATCTCTGTTCTACAGCAGAGATGTCAAACATGAATGAACCAGATTAAAACGTAATTGGGAAAAAATGACAAAATAAAAAAAAAAACACAACAGAACACAGAGAATGTTAATATGTGAATTTCTAAGTCAATATGCTGCTAGCAGAGATCCTTATTTACAGTTTAGTGGCTCCTGTTTCTATTTGAGTTTGATACCACTGTTCTAAAAGAACTTGGGTCAGCTGGGTGGTACAGTGGGGAGAGCACTGGGCCTAGAGTCAGGAAGACTCATCTTCCTGATTTCAATCTTGCCTCAAACATTTACCAGCTGTGTCACCCTATGTCAGTCACTTAACCCTACTTGCCTCAGTTTCCTCAGCTGAAAAATGAATTGGAGAAGGAAATGATAAACTACTTTATTTATTTTCTTTACCAAGAAAACCCCAAAATGGGTTCAGGAAGAAATTGGACATCACTGAACAACAACAAACATTTATATATTTTTGGTGAGGTGATTGGGATTAAGTGATTTGCCCAAGGTCACACAGCTAGTAAGTATGAAGTGTCTGAAGCTGGATTTGAACTCAGGTCTTCCTGACTCCAAGGCCAGAGGTCTACTCACTGCTCCACCTAACTGCCCCAACAAACAATATTCTAAAGCAGCACTGTTAAACTCAAACTGAAACCAATCCCTGAAGGCTGCTTATCAACTCAGATAACCACATTATCTACATTGTATTCTATTTTATTTATTTTGTCAATCATTTTGTTATGGTTGTTTAGTAACACAGTGGGTTTGCATCCCTCCTTAAGTACTTTGGAATCTAAACCAAAATACATTCCTTATCAGTTTTCTTCTTCCTTCCTTCCTTCCTCCCTCCCTCCCCCCTTTCTTTCTTTTTTTGTGAAATGAGTTCTTATCACAGAAACTGGGGTCCCCGGTTTATCAAGCACCAAGTTAACAGCCCACTTTATTAGAACTTTGGTCCTAGCCGAAATAGTTCCTATTAGAAATCTAGAGGTTGGGGGTTGGGGGTAGGAATGGCATTAGCGATGTTGAGAAAATAAGTGGCCAAACAATTTAGCAAACCAGTAGTGGAGGGACAGTCATTATGTATCTTTTTCATACAGTTACTAGTTTTCTGTAGCCGCAACCTGCTTTCTTTTGTCTCTTGGCCACATGCTAATTTGCATGGCTTTTATAAGATTTTGGGGAGACAGAAGGGATTCTTATATTGAGCCTTAAGAACAAACAAAGAAATAGAATAAAAATTATCTCATGCCAATTGTTTAAAGATGAGAGAACTCAATAGACAGAGAAGAGAAAGAAATCTAAATGAGATATCTTCTTACTAATCCTAGTGTGGGGAAAAGAGCACTACACTGGGCATTCAAGACACTTGGAGATATGGTTCTGCCCCCAACTGCCTCTGTGACCTTGGGCAAGTCATAGGCTTTGGTTTCCTTATCTGTAAAATGAGGAGGTTGTTCTAGGTGATCTCTCATCATTTCCAGCTTTCACATCCTATGTTTCCTCTCTCTTGGAAAGGGAGGAAGGGGAGATAGAAAGAAGTCATGGATGAATGTGACCAAGGCTTTTTAAGGACAGGACATATAATGAATTCTGATTAATTTTTTTAGAGGCCTACTCAAATGCTGTTTCCTCCAGGAAGCAGATCCTTCTCTGATCCTTTACAGTCAGTGATGAGCTTTCCCTCTTTGGTTTACAGCTCTCAAATACATATTCATTATTTTGAACTACAGTTATTTCAGTTTGTATCCTCTCACCTTAGGATATGTTAATCTCAGTGGGCGGAGAATCTAATTTATTTAAACCTTGTATTAATTGGATGAATACAATGCTTTGTACACTGTGCTTAAAAAATTGTTCATGACTTTTAAAAAAATAACCCCAAAGGCCTTTAATATTACTACACTTTTAATATACTTGTAATACTTTTAGGAAGGAATGCTTAAGTAATAAAATCTTTTGTGTACATGTTTAAGTAAACATCTTTTGTATAAATTCTTAGAAGGCCTGATAAATTTTATTTGTAAGCTAATGTATCATAATAATTTGATATTGATAACAATTGTGTCCAGACCTACTGTGATTAGTGAGACTTTATTGTTTAAGGAGATAGCTTTTTTGGGACCCTGAATAGTCTTTCTGAGTTTCATTCTTTGGTTTGTTATGTCCTTGGACAGGACTTAAATGGGTACTTTTAGAGAAAAGTCATTAGTCAGCAGCTCAATAGAAAAAACATCTGGGATCTAAAGCTACTGAATATCTGTCCCTGGGAATAAGGTAAGGAAGTTATCTTGGAAAAAGTTGGACTCTTTCTTAATTCATTTTTCCACACAAGAAATCTGTCAACCTGGTTCCATATGCTAATTAACTTATAGTGATGTAGGTTTGAGGACCAGGTTTGATGCTTTTATAACCCTCATAACAAATTTCTATCATTAGGGTAGACATAGGGGAAGTCTGCTGTTGCAACACTGGATCTATTTGTTATTAGATTATTACTAAAGCATCTGAATCATGGTAATAAACTGCGAGCGGGAAAAGATCTTGCTGTTTCGATCTGAATTTGTAGTCATTCCATGGCCTAAGCAAGAGTTAAATTAATTTTTGAACTTGTCATATGTATAAGATCCAATTCCTGCAGTATTTCATTCTTTCAAAATGATATGAGTATCATTAGACAATAGTAAACAAACTTGTGAAACAAAGATGTAAATCTACTAAGTTGTGAGATTAAAATCAGGAACCTCTTTTGTTTTTGCTTTAAGGAATAGGATTTCAGTACAGTCAGTTATGTTAGTGAAGAGGAATAACTGATACTTGGCTTGTGTTTTCTTAATGGGAATTCTGATTTTACTTAGATTGTTATTTCATCTGGGATTAGAACCTGTGTGTAGAGCATGCCCTGAAATGCATGCAAACTAGTTGAGTCACCTTAAAGATGTTCCCATTCTTTAAAAGGGATTTTGAGAGCAGTAGTCTGTATTTATGTCCATTTGAATGTGGTTAATAACTGGACATGTTTTACTATCGACAATGTTTCCTATAAACTGTTCTCGGTATTGTTATATTTACACATCCCATCTCAATCTTTTGTTGTTTGTTATTAAACATCTTGAAGCAAAATTATTTGTATAATGTTGAACCTAGGGATAAAAAAGTATCTACTTAGCATGAGTACTAGTTATATCAAGATAAGTCATGATTTTTTCATGATGAATCTCTTACTGTTACCAATGTGAGATTATAGTCAATACCTGTTATCTAGGATATGTGATCCTTAAGAATGGAATCCAGTTGAAGCTCTAATTATTGGAACTTACTATTTAAGACCTTATGGGACTTTAACTGATATTATTCTGAGTCTGACTGCAGGTATGATCATCAAGGAATGCTGCTGAGTCAAAGATCTAAGATGCCAGTAACTCCATGAGGTTTTATATCTATGAACTGCATAGAAAAGGTTGGGAGAATGACTTTTGACATGGGCTGAGGCAGAATTCTCCTGACTCTGTTTCTCCAGGGTAACCTTTTTTCTTGAATGGAAAATATCCCACCTGGTTGACTTTAAGCCTGGCTCAATGCAATTGACTATCTATATAACTTTTGCCTGGAATTGACATGAAATTAGGGAAGCATTATTCCCTTAACATAGAGTTATATCCCTATTCTTCTTCTATGGCAAATTTCTACAATCATATCAGATGATCAGTATGAAGAAAATAATAAATCTTTATCTTATAGGCTAATACTGGAGCACATTTGAGTTACTACTATAAGATGCAGGTTTAAGATTTGAGTTATTTGGCCTAGAATTTTAGTTCTTTCTATATTCCAAACAACCAGTGAATTAAATATTTAGCCTTGACATCTGTTGTATATTTCTGTGTAAGTTAAGGTCCTTTAATTTCTCATAATGGCATGGGAATAATTAAGCAAATGATGTAAAGATTTGTAAAGCCAGGATATGATTCTCTTATTTAGTGAATATCATAATTGTCTTGGTTCTGTGTTAAGGAAAGTAATATCAGTACAATTAGTTCTCTTAGAAGAAGAATGGCTTGTGGTCTGTCTTGTAAATGCCTTCAAGAGACATCCACTTTTGTTAGGGGTTGTTCATTTGAACATGACTAGAAGTTGAAAAGGTTTAATTATAAATAAACGACTTGATATGCATTGTTTTGAAAATAGCTGTTCATTGTATTTGCATATCCCATCCCAGAGCCTTTTGTTACAACTCAAGTTCATCTGGCAATATTTAAATGAATTCATTTTTGTTTTAGAGTCCATCTTTTTATAAAAAAGTGTTCTGTGGAATGTCATCCTCCTAATGGGGGAATGAATAATGCCAAGTATAAAAATTGGGTTCTAATTTTCCTGTTTGTATTTGAGTTCCTTAGATATATCAATATGACAAATGGTAACTTAAAAATGTGAATTCCCTGGTTTAAAAGTTTCCAAATTTGAATTCTATGAATAGACATAAGGTTTGAGCTAGCTTTCATTATTTGACCTGGATATTGGCAAAGTAATTTAAAATCTGTGTTAAGACCAATTTTGTAAGAGATTTTTTTTGTGTCAGAGAAAGAGAATTGCTATAAGTGACCTGAGTCTAAGAAGCCAGTCTGGAAGAAATTGCTCTGAAGACCACACCCAGACCAAAGGGTTGCATGAGATGATGTATGGAAACCAGAAACATGACTAGACTACTAAACTTTAAATGGACAATTTTTTTTCTTAACTACTTATCAAAGGGGATTGCCTTCTTTGATTATGTTAAAATGTTATCGAAAGGGATTGCCCCCTTTGATTTTGTATTTTCTTCAGTGAGTTTTTGAACCTCCTTTTCCATTTGGTCAATTCTGCTTTTTAAGGCATTCTTCTCCTCATTGGCTTTTTGGACCTCCTTTTCTATTTAGGTTAGTCTATTTTTTAAGGTGTTATTTTCTTCAGTATTTTTTTGGGTCTCCTTTAGCAAGCTGTTGACTTATTTTTCATGATTTTCTTGCACCACTCTCATTTCTCTTCCCAATTTCTCCTCTACTTCTCTTACTTGCTTTTCAAAATCCTTTTTGAGCTCTTCCATGGCCTGAGACAAATTCATATTTTTCTTGGAGGCTTTGGATGTAGGAGCTTTGACTTTGTGGTCTTCTTCTGGTTGTATGTTTTGATCTTCTTTGTCCCTAAGCAAGATTCTATAGTCTTGAATTTTTTATGCTGTTTGCTCATGTTCCCAGGCAATTACTTGACTTTTAAACTCTTTGTTAAGGTAAGGCTCTGCTTCCAGTGTGTAGGGTGTACTGACACAAGTTTCAGTGGTTTTGTTCAGCTGTTTTCGAGTTACTTCTAGGGACCTGTAAATTTTCAGTTCTTCCAAGGTGGTATAATCAAATGAGAGGTGTTTACTCCTTTCCTGGACTGGGCTCTAGTCTGTTAGTGACCACAAGCACTCTTTTCTGCCTTGGATCTGTGAGGAGGATTCCCTCTCCACCGCTGCCATGAGCTCCACCACACCAGTGCTAGTCTTTGCTCCAGGACCGCCACCCAGAACTGTGACCCAGATCTAAGCACAGGCAAAGCAAGAGAATCCTGTCTCAGCATCAGCAAAGAGATCCCTGCAATCCCCCTCTGATCAGCTTCTTGATACCCCCACCATCTGTGGGCCTAGAGCTCTGGAAGTAGCCGCCACCACTGCCTCCCCAGGGCTGCACCAGGTCTGGGATCTGACCACATGGCTCTCTCACTCAGGTCCAACAGACCTTTCCAACTGACCTTCTAAGTTGTTTTTGGCATTTATGGGTTGAAAAGTCGGGAAACCACCACAGCTGTCCTGTGATTCAGTCACCTGAGGCCTGCTCCAGGTTTCCTGGGCCCCCAGTCTTTGCCAGTGTGACCCAGGCTGAGCTGTGCTCCTCTCCCAGCCCTGTGCAACCTACCTTTCCTGTCAACCTTCCAGGTTGTCTTGGGCTGGAAATTTGTTTCACTCTGTCTTTTTGTGGGTTCTGCTGCTCTAAAAATTTGTCTAAAGTCATTTTTTACAGGTATTTGGAGAGGTTTGGGAGAGAGCTCAAGCAAGTCACGGCTTTTACTCCGCCAACTTGGTTCTGCCCCCCCCCCCCCAGTTTAATTTTCCAGCAAGAAGCCCTTGAACACAGAAAAAAGGATAGGACTTTGGGTAAGCAAAAGAACATGCAAAAGGTTTAATACCACCTAAATTTCTTATTTAATTTCATCTCTAACTGAAGTTTTCCTTTTCTTGATATGACACACTACACTAGGTCTTCACATTATTATTATTTATTATTATTTTTATTAACTTCAACACAGCTTTTGACACTGTTGATCACTCTCTTCTTGATATTCGCTTTTCTCCAGAGATTACTCTATCCTGGTTTTTCTCCTACCAGCCAGACTGACCCTTATGAGTCTCTTTAGTAGAATTTCCATCCTGGTCAAACCTGCCACCCATGTGTTCTCTAATTGTCTTAACAATTAGAAAGTTCTTATGAGTTACAAATATTATCTTCTCGGGTAGGAATGTAAACAGTTTAACCTTATTAAGTCCCTTATGATTTCCCTTTCCTGTTTACCTTTTTATGCTTCTCTTGAATCTTCTATTTGAAAGTCAAATTTTGTATTCAGCTCTGGTCTTTTCATCAAGAATGCTTTTGTCAGGAAAAGTCCTCAATCTCATTGAATGTCCACTTTCCCCCTGAAGGATTATACTCAGTTTTGCTGGGTATGTGATTCTTGGTTGTAATCCTAGCTCTTTTGCCCTCTGGAATATCATATTCCAAACCCTTTGATCCTTTAATGTAGAAGCTGCTGAACCTTGTATCATCTTGATTGTGGCTCCATGATACCTGAATTGTTTCTTTCTGGCTGCTTGCAATATTTTGTCCTTGACCTGAGAGTTCTGGAACATGGCTATAGTATTCCTGGGAGGTTTTATTTTGGGATCTCTTTCATGAGGTGATTGGTGTATTCTTTCAATTTCTATTTTACCCACTGGTTCTGAATATCAGGGCAGATTTTCTTAACAATTTCTTGAAAGATGATATCTAGGCTCTTTTTAAAAATTTATTTATTTTTAGTTTTCAACATTCACTTCCACAAGATTTTGAGTTCCAAATTTTCTCCACATCTCACCCCTCCCCCACCCCAAGATAGCATGCATTCTGAATGCCTCTTCTCCTAATCTACCCTCCCTTCTATCTCTCCCCCCCCTTCTCTTATTCCCTTCCCCTTCTATTTTCCTTTGGGGCAGAATAGATTTCTATACCCCATTTCCTGTATTTCTTATTTCCCAGGTGCATGTGAAAACAATTTTTTTCAACATGTGTTTTAAAACTTTGGGTTCCAAATTTTCTCCCATCCTCCCTCCTCGCCCACCCTCATTGAAAAGGCAAGCAACTTGATACAGGTTATACATGTGCAGTTATGCAAAACACTTCCATAGTAGCCATGTTGTGAAAAACTAAGTATATTTCCCTTAATCCTATCCCTCCCTCCCATTTATTCTATTCTCTCTTTTGACCCTGTCCCTTCTCAGAAGTGTTTGCCTCTGATTACTGTCTCCCCCAATCTACCCTCTCCTCTATCATCCCCCTGCCCTCTTGTCCCCTTCCCCCCTTATTTTCCTGTAGGGTAAGATAGATTTCCATACCCCATTGTGTATGTTATTCCCTCCTGAAGCCAAATCCAATAAGAATAAGATTCACTCATTCCCTCTCATCTTCCCCCACTCCCCCTCCACTGTAAAAGTCTTTTCTTGTCTGTTTTATGTGAGATAATTTACCCCATTCTACTCTCCCTTTCTCCTTTTCCCAGTATAATCCTCTCTCACCCCTTAATTTTATTCTCTAGATATCACCCCTTCATCTTCAACTCACCCTGTGCCCTCTATCTATCTATCTATCTATCTATCTATCTATCTATCTATCTATCTATCTATCTATCTATCCATCTATGTACATACATATAATTTTTCCCCTCCAGACTACCCTAATACTATCAAAGGTCTCATGAGTTACAAATATCATCTTTCCTTGCAGGAATGTCAACAGTTCAACCTTAATAAGTCTCTTATGATTTCTCTTTCCTGTTTACCTCTTCATGTTTCACTTGAGTCTTATATTTGAAAGTCAAATTTTCTATTCAGCTCTGATCTTTTCATCAAGGATACTTGAAAGTCCTCAATTTCACTGAATGTCCATTTTTTCCCCTGAAGGATTATGTTCAGTTTTTCTGGGTAGGTGATTCTTGGTTATAATCCCATCTCCTTTGCCCTCTGGATTATTATATTCCATGCCCTGTGGTCCCTTAATGTAGAAGCTGCTAAATCTTGTGTTATCCTGATTGTGTTTCCACAATACTTGAATGGTTTCTTTCTGTCTTCTTGCAGTGTTTTCTCCTTTGCCTGGGAACTCTGAAATTTGGCGACAATGTTCCTAGAAGTTTTCCTTTGGGTATCTCTTTCAGGAGGTGATCAGTGGATTCTTTCAATTTTTATTTTGCCTACTGGTTCTAAAATATCAGGGCAGTTTTCCTTGATAATTTCTTGAAAGATGATGTCTAAGCTCTTTTTTTTTTATCATGGCTTTCAGGAAGTCCGGTCATTTTAAAATGATTTCTCCTGGATCTATTTTCCAGATCAGTTTTGTTTGTTTGTTTGTTTTTTTCTTTTTGTGAGGCAATTGCTGTAGTGACTTGCCCAGAGCAACAAAGCTAGTAAGTGTCAAGTGTCTGAGGCTGGATTTGAACTCAAGTCCTCCTGACTCCAGGCCCATGTTCTATTCACTGTGCTACCTACCTGCCCCTATCAGTTGTTTTTCTAAAGACATATTTTGCATTGTCTTCTACTTTTTCTTTCTTTTGGTTTTGTTCTATTGTTTCTTGATGTCTCATAAAGTCATTAGCTTCTACTTGCTCAATTCCAATTTTTAAGGAATTATTTTCAGTGAGCTTTTATACCTCCTTTTTAATTTGGCCAATTCTGCTCTTTGTGGAATTCTTCTAAAAAAAAGTTTTCTCTTCAATGAATTTTTGTATATCTATGTTCTTCCATTTGGCCAGTTCTACTTGTCAAGGCATTCTTCTCTTCATTGGATTTTTGTACTTCTTTTACCATTTAGCCTATTCTGTTTTTAAGGTGGTGTTTTCTCCAGCAATTTTTTTGGTGCTAAGCTGTTGACTTCTTTCATGATTTTATTGCATCACTCTCATTTCTCTTCCCAAATTTTTCTCTACCTCTTTTACTTGATTTTTAAAATCCTTTTTGAGCTCCTCCATGGCTTGAGACCAATTCTTATGTTTTTGGAGGCTGGGATGTAGGAGCTTTGACTTTGTTGTCTTCTTCTGAGGGTGTGTATTTTGATGTTCTTTGTCACTATTGTAACTTTTTATAGTCAGAAATATTTTCTGTTGTTTGGCTCATTTTTTCAATCTGTTTCTTGACTTCTAACTCTTTGCTAAAGTGGGGCTCTGCTTCTGGGGTAGAGGATGCACTGTCTCAAGCTTCAGGGATTTTGTGCAGCTATTTGCAGAGATACTTCTAGGGACCTATGAGTTTTCAGTTCTTCCTAGGTGATATGATCTAAGGAGAAGTGTCTTTACTATTTTTCTGGCCTGTGCTCTGGTATGTGAGTCACCACAAGTACTATTTTCTTTTCTTTTCTTTTCTTTCTTTTTTTTTAGAAGTTCTGCTTTCTGCCCTGAAACTGTGAGGAGATTCTCCCCTCCACTATGGCTACAAATTCTGCTATGTAAGTGCTATTCCTCATTCTAGGACTTCCACCCAGCACTTGTGACCTGAATCTAAGTATGAACAAAGCAACAGAGTCCTGCCCTCAGTACCAGCAAAGGAACTCCAGTAATCTCCCTCTGACCACTTGTTCTACCCCTTATGGTCTGAGGGCTGAGAGCTCTGAAAGCAGCCACTGCTGCTGCTGATTCAGTCACTGCCAAGGCCTGCTCCTGGTTTGCTGAGGCCTGGTCTGAGCTGGTAAGGCCTACACTGGGCAGGGCTCCACTCTCACCCTGGTGCAACAGACCTTTCCTGCTGGCCTTCTAAATTGTCTTGGACTGGAATATTGTTTCACCTCAGCCTTTTATGGGTTCTGCCGCTCATGAATTTGTTTTGGGGCATTATTTAAGTTGTCTAGAGAGGTTGTGGGGAGAGCCCAGGCAAGGCCTTTCCTTTTCTCTGAGTCTGGCTCTGACCCCCTTCCCTGCCTGAGTCTACTTAAACTCAGCAAGTCTGATACTGAACTCTGTATCTTTTCTTCCAAACATTCCCTGTTTCCTAATTCCTCCATTACTATCTAGAGTACCACTGTTCTCCCAGTCATCGAGGCTTGAAATCTAGGGATCTTGGACTCTCCCTTCTCTCTCACTCCCCATATCCATCCACTACCAAGGCCTGTCTATTTTATTTTACCATCATATCTTGAATAGGCCCCTTGTCTCCTCTGACACTACCCCCACCTTGACTGTTACAGTGGCTTGCTTGCTGGTTAGTCTTCCTGCCTCACTCCAGTCCATCTTCCACTCAGCCACCAAAGTGATCTTATGTAAATGCAGGTCTGACCACATCAGCCTCTACTCAATTAACTCTAGTGGCTCTCTATCACCTCCAAGATCAAATATAAAATCCTGTTTGGCATTCAAAGCCCTTCATAACCTGGTTCCTTCCTGCCTTACTAGTCTTCTCAATCTTTACTTTCTCCGCTCCCATTCTCCCTGCCCCAATACTTTTTGACAGAGTGAAGTGGGCCTCCTGGCTGTTCTTCACACAACACACTCACTTTCCAAACTTGGGATATTTTCACTTTCTGTTCTCCAGGCCTGGAATACTCTCCCTCCTGTCAGCTAAAATCCCACCTTTTGCAAGAAACTTTTTCTGATCCCCCTTTGTGCTGCTGCCTTCCCTCTGGTGATTATCTCTAAGTTATCTTGTATGTGGCTTCTTTGTATATACTTGTTTGCACATTGCCTCCCCTATTAGGCTAAGAAGTCCTTGAAAGCATGGACTGACTTTTACTTTTCTTTTTCATCCTCAGTGCATCAAACAGCATCTGGCCCATAGTAGGTGCTCAATTGCTTATTGCAATAAGCTAAGTGCTTATTGACTGACCATTCCTAGTGTGTCATCATACCCCAACATAAAACAGCAACCCAGCCCCGTTTTTTCCTGCCTTCATGCAATGGTTCACACTCCATGCCTGGAACACCCTTTCCATCTGTCAAATTCCTATCCATCCATTAAAGAACAAGGGAAATATCACTATCCCCTGGAAGCCTTCTCTTCTCTCATCCCCCTGGATGGGAGCCCTTCTCTCTAATTTCGTATAATATTTTGTGCCTCTCTTATATACTTACCATGCAGTATTTTCTTTTATGGTTTTAATATTGGGGTACTTCTAGACTGTCACATCAAGTCAACAGTAATGTCTTTTATCTCAATTTTGTATTCCTTCCAACACTTACCAAGTGCTCTATGTCCAGTTGTTACCTTAAAAAGTATCTACTGAATTGAAAGGTCAGCTTAAAATAAATTGAGGCCTCATTTTTTGTGTATTTAAGAAAGATGACTATATTTTATGATTGTGTGTTACTCTTTCCTTTTTCCATCTCTAGATAGTGATGTCTTTGTGTTCAGCTTGAAGGTCAGCTGTGGTTGTTGTTAGGAATGTATTTGACAAGTATTTACAGTAGGGACCCTTCTTGGGAAAATATGCAAAACTGATTTAAAGGAATGAGGAAGGGAGGGAAGGAAGGAAGGAAGAGAAAGAAAGAAGAAAGAAAAGAAGGAAAAGGAAAGAGAAAAGAAGGAAATTAGCTTGAAAGTGAGTCAACAGACATTTATTAAGCACCTCCTAAGTGCCAGCACTATGCTAAATGCCAAAGATACAAAGAAAGATAAAAACCTTCTCTGCTTTCAAGGAGCTCACATTCTAATCAGGGAAACTATACATAGATGACTATGTACAAAGTGTAAGGTGAAGGTCAGGTTATGAGTGCTTTAAAAGCCAAACATAGGATTTTATATTTGATCTTGGAGGACATCAGAAGCCTCTGAAGTCTCTTGAGTAGAGGGGTGTCATGGTCAACTTTTTGCTTTAGGGAGATCATTTTGGTAGCTGAGTGGAAAGAGACTTGGTGAGGCAGGGAGATCAATCAAAGGGCTATTCCAATAATCCAGGTCTGAAGTGAGTGGTGGCAGTGTCAGAGGAGAGATAAGGGCACATCTGAGGAATGCTGTGCAGTTAGGAATAATAGACCTTGGCAATTTATTGGATATTAGGGGTGAGAGAGACTGAAGAGTTGAGAATGACCCCTAGGATGGAAGCCTGGGTGACTGGGAGGATGGTGGTGCTCTCTATTACAATATGGAAGGTTGGAAGAGGAGAGGGTTGGGGAGAATATAATAAGTTCATCTTTACCTTGAAGGAACAGAATCAGTGTGTGTGTGTGTGTGTGTGTGTGTGTGTGTTTAATGTCTAATGACAATATGATAGTCACAGTCAACAAATTTAGAACACATGTTTTTGTAAAAGAAAAGTGCATAACATCTTTAAAAAGTCCAACAGCTCTTTTAAGTACTCTTAAAAAAAAACCTTTGTCAGTAAAATGGTGACTTGTGCAATTTGATGGATGGCAAAGGTTGGTATGTCTCACACAGGATGCCTAGGGAAGAAGCTACAAGTTTTACTTCCTCTGTTGGGCCTGCCTAGGCTTGATACCCCATAGCTCTGGGGTTGGGGGGAAGGTTCTCTCCAGGCCCACACCAGCCCCATCGTGGCTTCTTCACTCCTGTACCCTGCTTCTCAAGGTGGCTGAATCCACAACCCATGCCTCAAGAGTCAGTTGAGGCAGAGATGGGCAGAAACAAAACATACTTTTTTTTTTTCAAATTGTCAATACAAGCAGCAGAGAGCCCTCAGTGACTCACTGCCATCCTCCAAGAGAGGTCAGGGAGCAAAGGTGAACCTGTGGTGTTTAGATAAATAACCTCTTGGGAATGAGATTCTCTGACAGAGACCCAGCCCCTGGATGTGGGTAGTCTGTTCCTTGACAGATGCTTCTTCCTTGCAGGTTGTCACCTTATCCTCAAATCCCAGACTGCATTGCTGATGGGAGGACTGGGGCTTCTGACTGGGGGAGCCAGGCCAGGGGGTGGCTGCTCATTTTTGGGCATCCTCATCTACACATACCCTTTCCTGGGGATCAGGAGGGAAGGCCACATCCATGGGGCAGCCCCAGCAGAAACTCAGTCTTGTTCATCTTCCCCATGACTTCTCTTCTGCTTCCTTGAACCTCTGGATGAGATTCCGTAGCAGCTGGTTCTTTTGGAGTTTTTGGCTCTTGTCAGCATGTCGTTGTGATTGAACCACTGCAGGATGGTCTCCTCAGCTCCCAGAATGTCATCAGCACTTTAGCTATGGAGGTGACCAAGCTTTCATGTTCCTGGAAGAAGCCCTCAATGGTTATCAGTACCTGTGAATAGTGTACTGTGCTCTTGATGTAGTTCTTGGACATAGGGCTCCAGGCCTGGAGCAGGGGTAGCAGGACCCTACAGGAGTGGTTGAGGTCCATTTGGGAGTTGAACTGCTCCAGAGGGAAGTCCAGGACAACTTGGCCCAGCACTTTCATCACCTCATTGAGGCTGATGTTATAAGTATACTTAAGGGATTTGATTTCCAGGACCAGGTTACCACAGGAGATATCCTCCTCTCAGCTCCCAGGCAGCATTCCTTCATCCCCCACTTCATTTGGAAAAATGTTACTATCAGCCAACTATTGGAAGTCTGCTGGTTTTGAGAAATTTTTTGTTTTGGTAGCACTGGCCGATAAATATTTCATAGTGAAATATTTGTACTCCCCCTGCCTCCAATATCTGAGTTCCAAACTCTGCAAATGTTTTTGCAATGTATTGAATATTTTGTAGATGTTGAAACCAAGTAGACGATTCTTCCAAATACTGTAATGAATCCATAATCTCACCAATTGGGATGTTCCTGCCAATGATCAAGTAATCAATCCACAGGTATTGGTACTTGTCCACTATGTGCTAGGTGCCAGTGATGCAAAGATAAAAATGAAACCATTTCCTCTTTTTTTTTTCTTTTTTGGTGAGGCAATCAGGGTTAAGTGACTTGCCCAGGATCACATAGCTAGTAAGTGTCAAGTATCTGAAGCTGGATTTGAACTCAGTTCCTCCTGACTCCAAGGCCAGAGCTCTATCCACTGCACCCCCTAGCTGACCCATGAAGCCATTTCTGTCCTCAAGGAGCTTACATTCATTTTCATGGAGAGACTGTACACACACATATGTGATACACATATACATGTATATGATATGTATATGACAAACTGAATATTTGCAAAATAAACATAAGGTAATTTCAGGAAGGAAGGCCCTAGGAACTGGGACAGGAGATAGATTGGGAAAGACTTCCTCTAGAAGGTGACGCTTGAGCTGACTCTTGAAGGAAATAGGAGATTCTGTGAGCTGGAAGTGAGAAGGGAGAGCAATGCAGAGACGGGGGAGGGTCAGAGCATGGAGAGAATGCACATCAGGCATGAAGAACAGAGACTGGACGTTATTTGTGAGGAACAGCAAAAAAAGACCAGCTTGGTTGGCTTGTAGAGTTCAGAAAGGAGAGAAATATACAATAGTGGGAGAGGCGAGTTGGTGACAAGTTACAATGAATTTGAAATAGGATCATGGATTCAGAACTGGAAGACCCCTTAGAGGTCACTGAGTCCAACCCCTCATTTTAAAGATGAGGAAACTGAGGCACTGAGTGACTTGCCCAGAGTCACACAGTTAATAAATGGTTGTGGTGGGACTTGTATCTGGGTCTTTCTGACTCCAAGTCCAGTGTCCTCTTTCAAGCAAAGAAGTTTCTATTTGATCCTAGAGGCAATAGGAAGTCACTGGAGTTTAGTGAGTAGAGGTTTTCCATGGTCAGACCTATGCTTGAGGAAAATCACTTTGACAGCGGTCAATGAGTCAGCCAATTAACATTTATTAAGCACCTATTATTGCAGGGCACTGTGCTAAACACTGGGGATACAAAGAAAGGTAAAAGGCAGTCTCTGCTCTAGGGGAACAACCCATAAGAAAACATAGGGGAACAATCCCATGAGAGAGACAACATAAAAATAATGATGTACAACCAAGCTATGTTAGAAGATAAATTAGAAATAATCCACAGGAGGATACTAGAATTAAAGGGGATCAGGAAAGGCTTTCCTAGAAGTTGGGGTTTGAGCTGGAAGGAAGTCAGGGAAGACAGAGGAGCAGATGATGATGGAGAGTGGGCAGCCAGGGAAGATTCCCAGGGTCCAGACGGAAAGTGGAGGCCAATGGTACAGGATCACAAAGCATGGGGTGGGGTGTGAGCTTTAAGACTGTCAGGTTATGAAAGGCTTTGACCCCTAAAGAGAGGAGTTTATATTTGATCCTGGAGGTGATAAGGAGCCCATGGACTTTCTTGAGTAGTGAGTGACATGATCAGATCTGTACTTTAGAAGATCACTTTGACACTCTTTGGAGGATGGATTTGAGTGGAGAGAAACTAAAGGCAGAGAGACCAGTTAGGAAAGCTATTGAATAGTCCAAGTCAGAGGTAATGATTGTCTGAGCTAGGGTGGTAGCTGTGTGAATGGAAAGAAGGGGACAGATGTGAGCTATGTCTCGGAGAGAGAAAAAGATTTGACACCTGATTAGATATGAGGGACTAATGAAGGTGAGGAATTGAGGATGCACTGAGTTAGCAAACCTCAGTGAATGGAAGCATAGTGATGTCCTTGATAGAAACAGGGAAGTTTAGAGGAGGCATGGGTTTGGGAGGAAATATAATGATACCTCTGGTGCAAATCGAGACCCAATCACACCTGCTTAACCTTTTGACCAAATCACTGGGTAAGAGTCCTGGGACTGCTGTCTTTGTTACACTTAATGACCTATATTATTTTTTTCTACTTTATTTAAAAATTTTTTCTCCAATTACATGGAAAAACTTTTTTTAGCATTCATTAACAAAATTTTGAATTCTAAATTTTTCTCCCTTCCTCCTTTCCCTGATTTTGTCCTAAAACAATAAGCAATTTGGTATAGGTTATATATCTGCAGTGATATAAAACAGATTTCCATATTAGTCATAGCTATGAAAGACGATGTAGACCAAAAGGAAAAACCCGTGAAGAAAGATAAAGGGAGTGAAAATGGTATGCTTTGATCTGCATGAGATTTTTTTTATTAATACCAGCATATAACCTTGTTAGGACTATCCATCTAATCCAATTTCCTCATTTTCCTTTGAAGAAAATCAAGCCAAGGGAGGTTAAAAGACTTGACCAAGGTCACATGGGCAGTAAGTAGAAGAGTGAGAATTTGAACCCAGTTCCTTTGTTATTCTTTCCACTCTACCCCATTGACTCAATTTTCATCTCTGTATGTTCCATTGAATAGAATCCAGTACAATGTGTCATAAGTGCTTAATTGTTTAATTTATTGAATTCCACTCTTTGTGACCCAAGAAGAGTTTGGATAATTAAATTCTTTTAAAACTAAAAAAAGATTATTGGTCTCTTTTGGTTCTACATTGCCTACATTTCTTCCAGTGTCCTTCCTTCTCCCCTTCCTAGAAAACCACCTCATATAATAAAAAATTTTTAAAGAACAAAAAAAGAAAGAGAAAAAATTTAATAAACTGATCAACACATCAAAAGAGTCTAAAAATATATGCAATGTTCTATACCTGGGGACCTCCAGCCTCTGCAAAGCAGTGGGGGAGATATCTCCTCATTTCTCTTCTTTGGAGCCATGCTTGGTCTTTATAATTCTTCAACATTCATTTTCAATTGTTTCTGGTTATTGTTCTTTTCCTTTACGTGGATGTATATTGTTTTCTTGCTTACTACACTCTGTAACAATTCATGGAAGTCTGTCCGTGCTTCTCTGTATTTATCGCTTTTTTTTTGTTGTTGGTCCTTACAGCACAGTAATAATTGTCTTACATTAATATAGCAAGATTGTTTAGCCACTCCCCTATAGATGGACATCTACTCTGTTGGACAATTGAAACTCACAGGGAATTTCCCAACTTTATTATGGCAAATTTTTTCCTTCAAGGTAAGTCCTTTTCATGAGGAGTATTTTTTCCCTTTATCTTGTTAGATGTTGAAGTAAAAGCAAGGGTCCTTCCTGGGTTGTCTGTTCTGGGTATGTTTTGGTGGAGAACTCTCCTGCAAGAGACTTTGTACCAAGCTTGCTTACTTACAGGAAGACTGAAATGGTTCAGGCCCCTATTCCAAAGTGAATCTAAGCCCTCCAGGGCTGCAAAAGGCACAATCATTTGCTCATACCTCATGTCCTCTAGCCTGTGTTGAGGCTTGAAGAACTCTAAAATTCATTACTCTGTAATTTATGCCTTTTCTCAGCTTCTTTGTTACCCATTTCTTCTCTTCTGCTTCCCTATTCCTTATTATGCTATCTTAGTTTATTAGAATGTAGAGACTGCCTTTTGCCTGTTTTTGTATCCCCAGCACAGGGACTGGTACATAATAACTTCTAAATAAATGTTTATTTATTGGTTGATGGACTGATTGACAAGTTTTTTTGTATGCTTGGTAAGTTAATCCAAAGTATTTTATGCACTTTGTAATTATTTGGAATAGGATTTCTTTTATGTTATTGCTTCTTGTGTTTTTGTTATTATTATATAGAAGTGTTGTTGATTTTTGAGGACTTATTTTGTAGACTGCAATTTTGATGAAGCCATTAACTCAGTTTGCATCTTTGATGATTCCCTAGAATTTTCCTAGTAAACTATCATATCATCAACAGATAGGGATGATTTTATCCCCTCTTTACCTCTCTTAATTTTTTTCTTTGTTCTTATTTCTGTTGCTAGCATTTCTGTAAGTACATCAAATACTGGGGGAATAGTGGGGGAAGTGGACATTTTTGCCTCATTCTTGTTTTTATTGGAAAAGGTTCTAGTGTTTTCTTTTTGCCTATGGTGCTTGCTTTTGGATGTATGTGCTTTTTAAGATATCAAATAACATTATCACTATTCCCGTAATTTGTAGTGTTGGTTTTTTTTAGGGGCATGGGGTGTAGGCATAAAAGTGTTTTCCTCCATCCAAGGCTTTTTCTGCATCTATTGAGATGATCATGTGGATTTGGATGTTTGGGTTTTTAATGTAATTAATTATGTTCCTTATTTCCTTAAAGTTCAACCATTTTTGCTTTCCTGGTATAAATCCTACTTGATTATTATGTATGATTTCTTAGATAAATCACTGTAGTCTGTTGGGATTTTGTTTAAAATTTTTTAGTTAATTTCATTATTGATATTGGCTTCTAGTTTTCCTTCTGTTTTATCTTTCCCTGGTTTCCGTATTAGGACTATATTGGTCTCATAAAAGAATTCTGTTCAGGGGTTTCTCTTTCTCATTTTTTTTTGAAAACAATTTGTGAAGTATAGGTACTAACTGTTTTTTTTAAAGAATGGTAAGAGTCTCCTGTGAATCCATCAGGACTAGGAGTATTTGTCTTTGATAGTTCCTTTTTTATTTAGATGCATTTCCCTTTCTGATCTTGGGTTATTTAAGATCTCTCTCTCTCTTTTTTTGATAGCTTGGGTTTTTTATATGTTTGAAGGTATATCTTTATTTCTTTTGTATTCTGAGTTTTGTTAGCATACAACTGTGTGCAATGTGTTCTGATTATTCTTTTTATTTCTTCTGTTTTTGCTGTGACTTCACATTGTCCATTTGCTATTTTACTGACTTAATTTTCTTCTCCCTTCTTTTTAATCAGATTATCTAAGGGTTAGCAATTTTATTAGTCTTTTCTGTGATGTTTATTGAAATTTATGTATTTCCCCTTACTTTTTGATATCTATTGTACTTATCTTAGATTTGCTTATTTATTGGCTTTCTAATTTTTAAAAATGTATATTCAATTAATTAATCTTCTATTTCTATTTTGTTAGTGTATGTTTCTAAGGATATGATTTCCCCTTTAAGTCCTGCTTTAGCTGTGCCCCAGAAATTTTTGATATGTTGTTTCATCATCATCTTCTTTTACATAGTTATTTTCTTTCAGTTTTTAATTGTTTCTATGACTTGTTCTTTGACCTGCTCAATACTTAAGATTTCATCAAGTCTCCATATGGGTCTGTATCTTGTGTTTATGGTCCATGAACCAATTCTTATTTTTATTATTTGTGGTCTGTAAAGGATACATTAAAATATTATTTATTTCTTCCTTTTTACATTTGTTTGCAAAATCTCTGTACCTATATGTCTTACATGACATTTCGTTGATTTTCTGTACTTAAGAAAATATCTGAGCCCAATTCTTTCCTACAGGTGAGAGAATGACAGTTCCATAAGAGGTAATAATTCTATCTATGTACGTATATGGAATGATTGTTTTTTGTTTCGTTTTTGGTTTTTTTTTTCGGCTAGGCAACGGGGTTAATGGACTTGCCTAGGTTCTCACAGCTAGTGTCACGTGACTGACGCCGGATTCAGGGCACCGCCTAGCTGCTCCCCTATATGGAATTATTGGGCGTGTATATATACCCACCGCGACCAATTTCCTTTTTATTTTTCAGTGCCCTGGGCTACAGGAGACAGTGAGAGCTAGGGCTAGGTAAGTTAAGGAAAGGAGGCAAGCCGCTGGCAGGCAGCCAAGTTGAACTTTACGTGCTTTGGGGTAAGAAAAGATGGCATCAGAAGGACCCCGGTGGTACGTCCAACTCGTCCTCTTCATGCTGTGCCTGACGCCCTACGCCAATGCTGGTGAGTCCGCGATCGTCCCTTCCCCCGCCCGGCGGTGGTCCCTACTCTAGTTTTTAGTAAGGTGATCCCATCGCCCAGGAGTCAGTCGATTCGTGCTCTTTTAATCCCTTCGTTTACAAAGTTCTTCCCCAGGTAATTGTGTCCCATTGCCCATGACTGCATCTATTAGTCCTTTTGCCGGGCTCCACAATCTAATCTAAGTGTAGTTACTAGTTCTCTTCCTTCCTCTTTAGAGTACTACCTGCTTCTCCCCTGCCGTGAGGCCCCCCCCCCGCCCCAACCCCAGTTCATTCATTTTCACATTTGCTAGGTCTCCCTCTCCCCCGCTCCCCTCCTCAAACCTTGCCTTGTTCCTTGCTATGGGTAATGTCTTTTGATTCAAGCATAAAGTGGATCTAAGTGAGGCAGAGTTGGAGGAAGTCATCGGCCTCACTCTCTCCTCCACAGTCATCACAGTACAGTGGCAGGACAGAATCAAGACTGCTCAAGATGCAATGCAGAGTCTTCATATATTTCGAGTAAACACCCCCAAACTCAACAGCGGATTTGAGACCCCTTGTTCCTTGCCAGTTTGGAAACAAAACTGAAAACAGAAAAAGAAAAAGAGCCTTCTAGGACCCTCACCTTCTCCCTAACACCTCCATTTCCTTCCTGGGGTTTTGTTTTTTTTTTTATGCCCACTCACACATCTTTTCCTGAATTGTAACTGCAGGCTGAAAACTACCTTTTGCTAGCGGCTTGCTGAAGCTGCTGGGGAGCTGGGATACGGGTGGGACTTCCTTTGTAGTTCCTGCGTGTGTCTGGAGCGCTGCTAGCTCGCTTAGCTAAAGACTATCTCTACTAAAGTAGAAAATCTTTAATGAGAGTCATCCATTGGGCCTTTTTTTTTTTTCACTCCCACCCCCACCCCCACCCATCTTTTTCTGAATTGTAGCTGCGGGGGGAAAACTGCCTTCGGCTAGGGGCTTGCTAAGCAGCGCTGAGCTGGGATGGGTGTGGGGCTCTTACCTGCGGTTACTGGGGGGCATCTCAGGCTCTGCTACCTCGCTTAGCTAAAGAGAGAAGTTGAAAATCTGTTTTTTCTTAAATTAATTTATTTATTTTTAGTTTTCAACATTTACTTCCACAAGATTTTGAGCTCCAGATTTGCTCCTCATTCCTCCCTCCCCCCACCCCAAGACGGTATATTCTAAATACCCTTTCCCCTGATCTGCCCGCCTTTCTATCACCCCCGCCCCTTTATCCCCATCCCCTTCTATTTTTCCTGTAGGGCAGTATAGATTTCTATATCCCATTGCCTATATATCTTATTTCCCAGTTGCATGCAAAAATAATTTTTAACACTCATTTTTAAAACTTTAATTTCCAAATTATTTCCCTTCCTCCCTCCCCACTCACCCTCATTAAGAAGGCAAGCAATTGAATAAAGGTTATACATGTGTAGTCATGCAAAACACTTCCATAATAGTCATCTGAAATACTAACTATAATTACCTCCATCCTATCCTGCTCTCCCGTTTATTCTATTCTCTTCTTTGACCCTGTCCCTCCTCAAAAGTGTTTGCTTCTGATTACCCTCTCCCCCAATCTTCCCTCCCTTCTATCATCCCCCCTCTCTTATCCCTTTTCTCTCTATTTTCCTGTACGGTAAGATAGAGTTCCAGGCCTAGTTGAGTGTGTGTGTTATTGGGCCTGACGCCGGCCCTTGTTGAACTAAGCTGCGCTACCTAGCTGACCCTGGGCCTTGGGGAGGGGAGAAAGCCGCTGCAGGTGGTCGCGGGTGCATGTGGAACTTCAGGCTTCCTGCTCTAGGGGAGTACTGTTGGCTCTGCCACAACGATACTGGGGCGCACTGTTCTGGGGAGGAGGGCGAGGCTGCACAGGCTGCACCTGAGTGGAGTTCGAGTCCCAGCAGGGAATAGATAGGCAGAGGTCTCTGGGCAGGAAAGACGGAGCAAAGCTGTTTTATGCGGTGCTTAGCACAGTGCCTGGCCCAGAGCAGCCACTAATAAATGTCGATTCGTTGTGGATGCTTTGCTCGGTCAGCTAGCTGGCTCAGTGGATAGAGGGCTAGACCTGGAGTCAGGAAGAGCTGAGTTCAAGACCTTACTCACAAAGTTAGTGGCTGTGTGTCAAGCCCCTTAACCTCTGTCTTCCATAGTTTCTCCATTTTACAGACGGAGAAACGGAGTCATTGTGAGGGTTAAATGAAATATTTGTAAAATGCTTTGCAAACCTTAAAACATTGTAAATGCCTATCTCAAAGCCTTTACTTAGAGTTTCAGATTTGAGAAATTAGATTCAATATCAGTCATTCAACAAACAGCACATGTTAGGTGCTGGGGGTATAAATACAAAGAATTTTTAAAATTTTCTATTTACAAAATAGTGAAATACAAAATAATGCAGTCACTTGCAGCGGAGATCAGGGAGATGGTGTAGTTTAGGGACTTGGGGTCTGGCAGATGAGAGCCCCAGGGAGTGCCTGTCATAGGAGGAGGAGGCCAGGAGTTAAGAGAAGGAAGGGCTAGAATTGGCAGTGGCTCCTCCTTCTGGCCGGTTGTTGGCTGGAGGTGAGTGGAAAGAGGACAAAGGCATGAGTATATCTATGTCTACATCTATGTCTATGTCTATGTCTATATCTATATCTATATCTATCTATCTATCTATCTATCTATCTATCTATCTATCTATCTATCTATCTGTATTTATGGATAATGAGTGTACCAGAACTGGAGAGGGTGGCCAGGGATGAGCTGTCATTAGAAGAAAACAGATTTGCATTTCTCCAGTTATTAGTGATTTAGAACATATTTTTCATATGACTATTGATAGCTTTGCTTTCCCATAAAACTGCCTGTTAGTATCATCAGACCACTTATCAATTGGGGAATGGCTCTGTTCTTATAATTTTGTTTGGCAATGTTCCCTATGTATGTGAGAAATGAGACCTCAGTTAGGTTGTTAGTTGGATGGGGTCTCTACTCTGTCCAACATAGGGATTTCCCCTCTCTACTTAGCTGAACAGAACCATGCTCAATTCTCTTTTCATATAAATCCCTTTGCTTCCTCCTTCTCCCTAGGAGGTAATAGAGCATAGGAAGCAGGATGTCATTGAGTCAGGTGGCTTTGTGTGTACTCCTGACCATTCTCTCCATTTCTTCATCTTGACTGTCCATCCTCCAGAGAACCAACTTTGTGGTCTCTTGAAGCTCGTGTTTTTCTGGAGAGGGAAAGATGATATGCTCATTTTCTACAGAAGAAACTGAGGTTCAGAGAGACTAAGTGACTTGGATAGAGGTCTTTGGTCTAAACATAGGAACTTTTTCTTCTCAACTGATGGCAACCATAATTAATTCCACTTTTACACATACAACCTTTACTTTTGGGTTGGGGGGTGGGACAGACAGAGCCCAAGAGCTCTGATGGTGTTGAGTAGAGATCAGTTAAATCACTAAGTGTGTATTAAGCGCCAACTATGTGCCAGGGCAGCTAGGTGGTGAAGTGGATAGAGCACTGGGCCTGGAGTCAGAAAGATCTGAGAGGTTTGAATTCAAACCCAGAGTCAGATACTTACTAGCTGTATGATCCTGGGAAAGTTACTTAACCCATATTTGCCTCAGTTTCTCTTCTGTAAAATGGGCACACATTGGAGAAGGAAATGGCAAACCACTTCAGTACCTTTGCCAAGAAAACCCTGGATGTAGGCCGAAGGGTCACTATGAGTTAGACTTGACTGAAAGACTGAACAACTGTCAAATGCCTGTAATTGTGTAGAATGCTAGGGATACAAAAAGAGGCAAAAGACATTCCCTGCCCTTGAGGAGCTCACAGTGCAGTGGGGGAGAAAACAAGCAAACAAATATATCCAAACTATATACAAGATAAACAGGAAATAATAAACAGAGGGAAGGCACCAGAATTAAGAGGGATTGGAAAAAGCTTCCTGTAGAACATGGCATTTTAACTCGGACTTGAAGGAAGCCAGCAGGCTGAGAGGAGAAGGGAAAGCATTCTACACATGGCAGACAGCCAGGAAAAAATAATGGGGAGAGAGAGAAAATGAATTTTCAGCTTTCAATTGTCTTCCTCTTTCCACTTCCTCTGCCACACATTGAGAATACAGGAAAAACAAAACCTGTGTCAAATATTCATAGTCAAGCAAAACAAATTCCTGAATTGGCCAGGTCCAAAAGAAATATGCTTCCCTCTTCGCTCTGATTCCATCATGACCTGTCTGTTTGGAGATGGGGAGCATGTTTCATCATGAGTCCTCTGGAACTCCTGTTGGACCTAGTGTTGATCAGAATTCCTAAGTCTTTCAAAGTTGTTTGTCTTTACATTAGTATTATTGTTATCAATTGTTCTCCTGGTTCTCCTCCTTTCCCTTCGCATCTGTTCATACAAGTCTTCCCAGGTTTCTCTGAAACCCTTCATCATTTCTTACAGCACAATAATATTCCATCCCATTATTGACCTTAACTTATTTTCCTTTGTACATATTTGCTTGTAGGTTATTGCCCCATTCGAGTGTCATCTTTTTCTAAGCAGGGGCTAGAGTTTTTGTCATTGTTATTGTTGTTGCTTTCTTTGTATTATTCACTGCTTAGCACTGTGGTTGGAACCAAGTAGGTGACTGAGAAATTCATGTTGATTTCATTTGACTTTCCCTTGTAGAAGGAAACTGAAAGAATTAAGCTTTTCTCTATTTTTGAAAACAGTTCTTAATTTAGGAATTGATTGTACTTTGAATGTTTGATAGAAGTCATTTGTGATTGAGGGTATAACAGCTCATTAATAGTCTGTTTAATTTATTCTTAAGAGATTGCTTTATTTATGTTATCTCTTTCTTAGATAACCACTTTGGACATTTTATGTATTTTTGTAAATATTCATAATTTATTTTATATTCTCAGTTTTGAGGGCAAATAGTTGAATGTAATGATCCTTGACAATTAATTTCATAGGCATTAGTGTCTTCTTTCTCATTTCTGATTTTGGTTATTTGGTTTTCTTTTCCCTTCTTTGTTCAAATTTTCTAATAGTTTATTAATTTTGTTAATCTCTTAAACAAATTCTTTGATTTATTAATCAATTGTTACTTGTGATTTTATGGATTTTCCCCCCTGTGATTTAGGTGAGAAGTATTTTTGAAGTGACACACACAAACATAGGTGTGTGTGTATTTTATATATATGTATATAATATTTAAAATAACAGGCAGACATAAGGTCTTTGGCATTGATAGCATAAGTAGACTATGTAAAGAAATGGTCCTGGACTGCAGAGATATAATAAAGATGTAATTGGAATTGTCTAGGTGAATAATAAGTCCTTCAATTCAGTCTAGACAGGATTTCACAGAAATGATCATTTATGAGATGACAGGGAGGGAAGCTCAGTTTCTTCATCTGTAAAATGGGAGAATTATATTTGTAGTGCCAAACACAGGGAGTTTGTGAGGAAACCTGAAAAGTGTTATGGAAATACAAGCAATTATCATTATGGTGTCCATTTGAACTAGCGTAAGTGACATACAGTCTTTGATGTTTCTAGGCAGGGAACTGAAGTCTTGGACTGAGGAAATGGATAAAGAAGGTGACATCTCAGATAACTGGGGGGAAAATGGCAAGTGAATCCATGGGCACAGATTTTTGTTTCCCATGTCCTGGTGCCCAGTGAAAACCAGAGAGCTCTAGAACATCCCTTCTATCAGAGGGGTCGATAATGTTGCATGTGCAATATTACCAGAGAAGGCACTGAATGAGTGATCAAGATTGGAGGGTCCTAGCCAGTGACTCTATTTCCAAATCTTGAGTCAGAGTTTTAAGTGGTGGTCTGATGTGGAGAGAGAAGGGAGCAGTGTTCTTTGAGTAGGGCGGTGAGTTATGTGTCCTTGTTCATAAAAAGGGAGAGGTAATTGGGATTGTGAGGATGGACAGAATGAGAAAGGGGTCAGATTCAGAAGCAGTGTATGGCTGTGTAAAGGATTTGAGGAGGAAGAGGGAGAACTGAAGGTCAGCTTGGTGAAGACATTTTCCTGGATAGAGCAGAGGGAAGAGAATGAGGAGACAGTGACTCCAATCTCCTGGTCAGGCATTTATTCCTGCTCTGCTCTTTTCTTTCTCTCTCAGAATCTCATCGTCTTCAATACAACTTATTTGCAATGGTCAGTTCTGATGGAGAACCCCCCTCATATTCAGCCCATGGCTACCTGGATGATGAATTGTTCCTTCATTATGACAGTGAGAGCCAGAGGCCAGAGCCTCGGGGCACCTGGTTGGATGGTCTTGTGGAAACAGACACTTGGAAGAAAGAGAAGAGCAATGTGAAAGAGATTGGACAGGACTTCAAAATAACTCTGAGACAAATCATGGACCAGAGCAACCTAAACACTGGTAAGTTTGGGGCTTAGGGCAGGGGCTGGATGAGTGTGGGATTCACCCTCCACAGAGATTGTGTGGTGTAGCGGTCAGGCTGCTGAAGTGGGAGTCAGAGGAACAGGATTTGAATCTCCACCTCTGTCTCTTACTACTTGCACCATCCTGAGCAAGCAATTTAACCTTCCTGGGCCTCAGTTTCCTCATTTTGTAATTAAGGATTCTAATTAGGGAATTCTAGTCCTAAATCTTTGATCCTATCAGGATGGGGAGAGGTGCTCTTTTTTCCCCATCCCTTTGTAAGAGAGTTTGTGGGCTCTTAGGATCTATTACAGGGAGGAGAGGAAGGAGCCTGGGGAAAGATTTTTCCAATTAGGTAAAAAGGGAGAACAGAGCCATGACCAGCCTGGTTTTGGGGATGGGGGTCAGGTTCTCACACCTTTCAGGAAACACTAGGCTGTGAACTCCATGAAGATGGTACCCGTAGAGGATTTTGGAAATACGGTTATGATGGAAGGGACTTCCTCATCTTGCAACCTGAGACACTCACCTGGAAAGCAGTCCATCCTGCTGCTGGCAATCTAAAGAATGCCCTTGAGGAAGAGCCAAGAGAAATAAAGATCAAGAAAGCAAAAACAGAAGGAGACTGTTGTGATCAACTTTTGAGTTACCTGAAATTTTGGCAGGAAAAAAAAGCAGGTACTGACGTAGGATAGTGGCCCTCACCTCTGACTGCCTTGAAAACTCCTCTCTCTGCCCCGTATTCCCTACCTGAGTTTTCTCCCTTCGTCTGTATGGGTAGGAAATCAGTCCTACCTTTGTCTGTAGACTCCCAGCATCCATGGGCTAATCTCCTTGGGGACCACTATGGGTATAGCTCACACACTCTTGTTCCTTGAGGAGCCTAGATGCTTGGGTACTAAAGTTCCTATGCGCCCTATTGTTGTTAATGGTGGTTTTGTCTCTCAGTAGGACAGAGGTTGCACCTTCACCTCTTCCTTCATTTTGTTCTCTTCCCCACAGCATTCCCTTTGCTGAATGTGACTCAAAAGGAGAACCGAGAGGGAAAGGTCACTCTGAGGTGTTGTGCTTACAGTTTTGTCCCTCGGGACATCAAGATGACCTGGCTGCAGAATGGGCATGCACTGAGCCACAGTGACCATGAAAGAGGAATCATTCAGCCTAGTGGGGATGGCACCTACCAGACCTGGGTGTCTATAGATGTCCACTCTGAAGAGTCAAATTACACTTGCCATGTGGAACATCAGGGAAGGAACCAAACCATCTCTGTACCCTTGGGTAAGTAGTGGCACAGTCATAATCAAGAGATAGCTGGGGCTGGAGCCAGGGTCCTTGTTGGAAACTGAGCCTCAGTTTCCACATATGTCCAATGAAGTTGTTGGACACAACTATCTCTAGTCCCCTCCCGATTTTAAGAGTCCATGAGTCTAAGGGAGCTCCTATTTTCTTCCCCACCTTCAAGGTGTATGAAAGATTGCCCTAGTCAGAGTCCTGATACCATAACAAAGTTCCAAGATCCTCCCTTGTTGGAGTCAAGATTTCACTCAGTCCTATGGGATCCAAAAGGGTGATAGAGTAGAAAGTCTCCTGAGTCTTCTCAGAGTTAGGAGAGACCTGTCTTAGAGGCACAGGTCGACCACTTGCCATCTTTGTGACCATAGGCAAGGCCCTTGAACTTCCCGAGTCTCAGTTTCCACTTCTGTAAAACAGGGACAACAGGACTTACATGAGCTACGTAAGCTACACCTCAGGCTGGTTGTGAGGAATCTGCTTTGTCCCCCTTAAAGTGTTCCAGAAATGGGAGCTCTTATTCTCATCAAGGATGTCTCTTCCAGGTCCTGTTCCGGAAGCAAGCAGGAAATACTGGGTCCTTGCTGCTCTGACTTTTGCTGGTGTTATTGCTATTCCATTTGTGGTATTTTTTTGTGGTGCCAGGTACAGAGAGAGAAGGCAGCAGCAGGATGGCCTCCCTGTATGAGCTATGATTCAGTGACTCCCAAGGCCTGCTCCTATACTGGCACTGTTTGTGCTGGACTGTGCTCCACTCTCACCTAGACTTATGTATATATACCCTATTTCATTGCATAATCATTATTTATTTTGTGCCAAAAACTTTTTTTTTACAAAAAAGTGGGGTATGACCATTATGTGAAGCTTTTTTAAAAATTTGGCTGCTATTATTTAAAAATCAAAGCAAGTAAGAGAAGTAGAGGAAAAACTAGGAAGAGAAATGAGAGTGATGCAAGAAAATCATGAAAAACAAGTCAACAGCTTGCTAAAGGAGACCCAAAAAAAATACTGAAGAAAATAACACCTTAAAAAATAGCCTAGGGGCAGCTTGGTGGCGCAGTGGATAGAGCACCAGCCCTGAAGTCAGGAGGACCTGAGTTCAAATCCGGCCTCAGACCAAACATGTACTAGCTGTGTGACTTTGGGCAAGTCACTTAACCCTGATTGCCTCACTGAAAAAAAAAATTAAATTAAATAAAAAAAAATAACCTAACTCAAAGGTCCAAAAAGCCAATGAGGAGAAGAATACTGTAAAAAACAGAATTGGCCAAATGGAAAAGGAAGTCCAAAAGCTTACTGAAGAAAATACTTTCTTAAAAATTAGAATGGAGCAATTGGAAGTCAGTGACTCTATGAGAAATCAAGACAGTGTAAAACAAAACCAAAAGAATGAAAAAATAGAAAACAATGTGAAATATCTCATTGGAAAAACAATTGACCTGGAAAATAGATCTAGGAGAGATAATTTAAAAATTATTGGACTATCTGAAAGCCATAATCAAAAAAAGAGCCTAGATATCATCTTTCAAGAAATTATCAAGGAAAACTTCCCTAATATTTTAGAACCAGAGGGCAAATTAGAAATTGAAAAAATCCATTGATCACCTCTTGAAAGAGATCCCCAAAGGAAAACACCTAGGAATATTGTAGCCAGATTTCAGAGTTCCCAGGTTAAGGAGAAAATATTGCAAGCAGCCATAAAGAAACCACTCTAGTATTGTGGAAACACAATCTGGATAACACAGGATTTAGCAGCTTCTGCATTAAGGGACCAGAGGGCTTGGAATATAATATTCCAGAGGGCAAAGGAGATAGGATTACAACCAAGAATCATTTACCCAGCAAAACTGAGTATAATCCTTCAGGGGAAAAAATGGATATTCAGTGAAATAGAGAACTTTCAAGCATTCTTGATAAAAAGACCAGAGCTGAATAGAAAATTTGACTTTCAAATACAAGACTCAAGTGAAACATGAAGAGGTAAACAGGAAAGAGAAACCATAAGAGACTTATTAAGGTTGAACTGTTTACATTCCTACATAGAAAGATGATATTTGTCAGTATTAGGGTAGTTGGAGTGAAAAAATTATATGTGTAATATATATATATATTATACATAGATATAGATAGATAGATAAATAGAGGGCACAGGGTGAGTTGAAGATGAAGGGGTGATATCTGGAGAATAAAATTAAAGGGTGAGAGAGGATTATACTGGCAGAAGGAGAAAGGGAGAGGTAGAATGGGGTAAATTATCTCACATAAAACAGACAAGAAAAGACTTTTACAGTGGAGGGGAAATGGGGAAAGGTGAGAGGGAATGAGTGAATCTTATTTTCATTAGATTTGGCTTAAGGAGGGAATAACATATACACTCAATTGGGTATGGAAATCTATCTTACCCTACAGGAAAATAGAGGGGGAGGGAGACAAGAGAGAGGAGGATGAGAGAGGGGAGGGTAGATTGGGGGAGGGGGTAATCAGAAGCAAATAATTCTAAGGAGGATCAGGGTCAAAAGAGAGAATAGAATAAATGGAGGTAGGGATAGTATTAAGGGAAATATACTTAATTTTTCACAACATGGCTACTATGAAAGTGTTTTGCATGACTACTCATGTATAACCTGTATTGAGTTGCTTGCCTTCTCAATGAGGGTGGGTGGGGAGGGAGGAAGGGACAAAATTTAGAACCCAAAGTTTTAAAAACAAATGTTAAAAAAATTGTTTTCCTATGCAACTGGGAATTAAGATATACAGAAAATGGGGTATAGAAATCTATCTTGCCCTACAGGAAAATAGAAGGGGAAGGGGATAAGGGGGGGGGGAGAGATAGAAGGGAGGGCAGAATAGGGGAATGGGTATTCAGAATGCATGCCATCTTGGGGTTGGAGGAGGGTCAAGTTGGGGAGAAAATTTGGAATTCAAAATCTTGTGAAAGTTAATGTTGAAAACTAAAAATAAAAAGTTTTAAAAAATCATTTATTATTGAACTATCTTTGGTGCAAGATTAGGATGCATGGAATACTCATGAATATATATTATAACTAAATAGTCCAAATTGGCTCACCTTATTTCTTCATGACCATTTAGTGAACATTTTTCCTCTCTGAAAAATAAAGTTAACACATTAGTTGTTATTGATGTATGCATTATAGTTGAAATATTACCCTTGAGAAAATTTACTACGGTGTTGGAAAGTACAGACTTACAAAATTTAACCTGTGTTGGAAGATTCTGTGCTGCTATCATTGGTTTTGCTATTTGACACACAGTCCTCAGCACCACTCATATCAGATGTGTTTACTTCCTTGTCACTTTACCACAGTGGGTCATCTTCAGATTCATCTAGTGCATTTGAAATGCCCATCTTTTTTGAAACTTTTGAAGACTGTTTTGTGTGGTATAAGGTCCTAACTCTTAATTACTGACCATGAGTGTGGGCTGAGAATTCTAGGCTCAGGGCTCACAATGGCGATAGATAAATGCATACCCATATGCTACTGATGCACACATTGTTGCTCTGTTTACCTTGTGTGCTGTGTGAGGAACAGAATTATACCATGTGATGATTATGCGATACAAGGTTATAAACCAGTTTTTGGACTGAAAAAACATGGTGGGCCTATTATGTGGTGAAATATGGGACTTTTATTCAGCACCCCTCAATTGTACCTGAGGCTGTTCCTACTAGCTGTGGTATCAATAGTGACGAGCCACCTGATGATGGTTCTGAGAGGAGGTGATAGGGACAGGGAAGCTGCTAACAGGCCTATTGAGGAAGTGACTGGGAAGCCTCCCCCATGCCTCTGAAACAAATCCAGTAGCATTTATTAAGTACCTACTACATGTCAGGAACTGTGGATACAACCATGAAAAGGAAACAGTCCTCTATCCTCAAGGAATTTACATGGGAAGGGAGTTGGGGAAAATCTAACTTTTCCCACAGCTTAAAAAATACAAAGTAAATACAAAGTAATTTCATAGCAGAGGAAGAAACTTAATAACTGAGGGATCCAGCAAAGGCTTCTGTTTGTTAGGAAAGGCACTTGATCTGAGCTCTGAAGGGAGCAAGGGGATTCCATAGGATTGTGGTTGGTTTTGATTCATCACAGGAATCACAGGAAATTCTTGGAATCTGTGAAAATTTGACTTAGGCTGGATTTGTGTGCCTTTAATATTTTACACATACTGTACCTACCCTGCTGTTGTTGGGCAATACTACCCCTACACATTTTATAAAGCTGGATGTGGCTAATTACAACTGGGGCATTTTAAAAAATGTGATTTTGATAACTTTTGCTTTTAAATCACCTTGAATATCTCATCGCAGAATCATCTTTGATAACATATTTTTTAAGAGAGCAAAAAGTGAAGAATTTTAGCAAGATGTTTCCAAAAGTGTTTATCTGTTCCTTAAAGGAGACACTCCTTGCCTTCCAGCTGCCAAAGAATGAGGAGGAGACCTTAGCCCCTGGCGCAGGCACAACCTGAGGCCATCCTCTAAAGCTCTCGTCTCATAAAGTCAATCAAGAATAAATCCATTATTAAGCTCCTACTAAGTGCCAGGGACATAGAAACATTAAATGTTCCCAAACAGCAGTGGAGGGGTATTTAAGGGCCCACATATCCAACAGCTAAGACTCAGTAGTAGTGAGTCAGTCTTCTTTATAGAAAAGTAAAATAAATAAATAAATAGCACTTCTAGGGCTATATCCCAAAGAGATCATAAAAATGGGAAACGATAGGGGGCAGCTAGGTGTTGCAGTGGGTAGAGTACTGGCCCTGGAGTCAGGAGGACCTACATTCAAATCCAGCCTCAGACACATAACACTTGCTAGCTGTGTGACCCTGGGCAAGTCACTTAATCCCATTGCCTAGTCAAAAAAAAATTGGGAAAAAGACCCACACGTATAAAAATATTTATAGCAGCTCTTTTTGTGGTGGCAAAGAACTGGAAATTGAGGGGATGCCCATCAGTTTGGGAATGGCTGAACAAGTTGTAGTATATGAATGTAACGGAACACTCTTATTGTGCTATAAGAAATGATGAGCAAGCAAACTTCAGAAAAACCTGAAAAGACTTGTGTGGACTGATGCTAAGTGAAGTGAGCAGAACCAGGAGAATGTTGTACACAGTAACAGCCACATTGTGCGACGACTAACTTTGATAGACTTAGCCCTTCTCAGCAATGCAAGGATCTAAGACATCTTCAAAAGTCTCATGATGGAAAATGTTATCCAGATCCAAAGAAAGGACTATGAAATTTGAATGCAGATTGAAGCATACTATTTGCTCTTTTTCTTCTGTTGTGTTTTGTTTCCTCTTTCTGGTGGTTCCTCCTATTGGTTCTAATTCTTACAACATCACTAATGTGAAAATATGTTTAATAGGAATGTATATGTATAACCTATATCAAATTGCACACTACCTTGGGAAGGGAGGTGGGGAGGGAGAGGGAGAAAAATTTAAACCTCAAAAAGTTATGAAAGTGATTGTTGATAACTCAAAATAAATAAATTAAAAAACAAAAACAAAAACAAAAAAATGCTGCCTGATAGATTCCTCTGTTGACTTAAAAAAAAAAAAAGCAGTCACTCCAAAGGTCATTTCAAACAATGTTTCTTTTTGCCTGGGCAAGATACAGTACTCAAATTTTTATGGATCCAACATAAGTCTACAATTCAGGGAGTGAATTTCTTCACATCTAGTGACTTCAAGTATCAGGCAGTGCTCTCATTTGTTTGTTTTTTTAACTGCAGCTCTTTTTATTGGAATAACTGGGATATGATTTCCCTTCTATGTGTTGGCATAGACTGTCATGAGACATAAGAAATCATTGCTGCATAACAGAAATGTATGGCTTTTATCAAGCATGTCTAATGTGCAGGGCTGTGCATCCACCTTTTGTGTCATATATGTTAACACAAATAAAATTATCAATCATCCATTACATTCCAAAAAAAAAAAAAAGGAAAAGAAAGGAAGAAAAATAATAAATATGCCACATGCTCCCCCTAACACTTGGCCTGGGAAGGTTGGTAAATACGAATTGAAGTAGGTGATAGCTCCAGTCACGCTTAAAGCTCTGAGCCAACCCTTTTCCCTAGGCTGAGTAAAAGTGATCTTGGATTTGAACCCTAGCCCCACACAGTCCCTTTGCGGCCGTTTCGCTCCGCTCTCCCTCACCTCCCCCCTGCCCCCGTACCCAAGGCTTTTCCCCTGGGAAAAGGGCATGAAGTTGGGGTGCTTCCCTGCCTCGGAGGGCGTGGCAGGTGGCTGAAGGGACAGGACAAGGCCTGAGGTTCGGACGAGTGGACGGGGCTGCCCTCATCCGCTGCTTTGTTCCCTAAGTAGCGGAGGACGCCTGGCTCCCTTTGCTCAACTCTGGCGGAACCGGTCTCTCCAGACCTGTTCTTCCACGACCCGGCTCTTAACTTTCTCAGGATGTTGGGGAGGATGCACAGGGCAGGGATTTGCGGAGGAGTTTCTTGGCAATGTCCTGATCTCCGTCCCAGGCCCCATCCCAAACTTTCCCACTTACCGAGGGGGCCCCTATCAGCTCTGGCTGGTCCGCTAAACCAGTAGGAGAGACCAAGTGGCTAGAGCCAGGGTTCGCCTGCCCAGGCACCGCCAGGAACACAGCCACTTAGCTGGGGTGGGGCTGGGGGTGTAGGTGTCTCTTGGGTTAGAGGGCTGGGCCTGGAGTCAGGAAGAGCTGAATTCAAATCCACTTCAGGCCCTTAAACTCTCTGCTTCCTTCTCTTCAGCAATAAAAAAGGGATGGTACTAGCAGTTAAAAGCAGATGTGAACTTCAACTTTGAACAACTTCGTGCTAATTTGTTCTTTGTTTTTCATCAGCATTTTCTTATCGTTTTCAGTCATTTATGTAGTCATATATACTACATATGTGCATGTTCTTGGACCATTTGTTTTAAATTTAGTTTTTGCTGTATATGCAGAAGTCCAGAATTAAGGGTTTTGAGTTTCAGAATACAGATAGGTTTAGTGACAAAATGGGTCTGCATCCCTCATTAAGTACTTTGGAATCTAAAGCAGAATACATTATCAGTTTTTTCCTTCCTTCCTTCCTTCTTCCCTTCCTTCCCTCCTTCCTCCCTTCCTTTTTTCCTTCCTTCCTTCTTCCTTTCCTTCATCCTTCCTTCCTTCCTTCCTTCTTCTTCCTTCCTTTCTTCTTTCCTTTTCTTCCTTCCTTCCTCCCTTCCTTCCTTCCTTCCTTCCCTCTTCCTTCCTTCCTTTTCTTCCTTCCTTTCTTCCTTCCTTTTCTTCCTTCCTTCCTTCCTTCTTCCCTTCCTTCCATCCTTCCTTCCTTTTCTTCCTTCCTGCCTTCTTTCCTTCCTTCCTTCCTTCCTTCCTTCCTTTTCTTCCTGCCTTCTTTCCTTCCTTCCTTCTTCCCTTCCTTCCATCCTTCCTTCCTTCCTTTTCTTCCTTCCTTCCTTTTCTTCCTTCCTTCCTTCCTTCTTCTTCTTTCCTTTCTTCCTTCTTTCCTTTTCTTCCTTCCTTCCTTCCTTTTCTTCCTTACTGCCTTCTTTCCTTCCTTCCTTCCTGCCTTCTTTCCTTCCTTCCTTCCTTTTCTTCCTTCCTTCCTTTTCTTCCTTCCTTCCTTCCTTTTCTTTCTTCCTTCCTTTTCTTTCTTCCTTCCTTCCTTCCTTCCTTCTTCCTTCCTTCCTTCCTTCCTTCCTTCCTTCTTCCTTCCTTCCTTCTTCCTTCCTTCCTTCCTTCCTTCCTTCCTTCCTTCCTTCCTTCCTTTTCTTCCTTCCTTCCTTTTCTTCCTGCCTTCTTTCCTTCATTCCTTTCTTCCTTCCTTTTTTCCTCCCTTCCTTCCCCTTCCTCTTTTTTTCAACCTCACTGACTTTGTAAGCTTCTGAGCCTACTCAGCTTCCTGTGTTCATCAATCAACCACATCTGGTGCCTCCTTACCCACTCTCCTTCTTCCATCCTCACTGCTATTGTTTCTTGGTCCATGAATGTAGCACCCATTCCAGAAGGGGTGTCTGTGTGTGTGTGTGTTTGGGGGTGGGGTGGAAGTAGTGTTCAAGGCTAGGGGAGTCTTGGAACGGGGTAGAGAATACTGAGGGTTTTAAGAATTCATTGGGAAGAAGAGAGCAGAGGACTGAGGAGGCCGAGTGAGGAAGAGTTAGTGAGACTACAGGAATAGGAGAGTGTTGGAAGTGAGGAGTAGAGAGGATCTGTGGATGTGGACAGAGGTGGGTGGGGGATAGAGGCACGGGCGGGAGAAGAAGGGGTGAGTGCAGAAAATGAGTGGGAGAAGGGGGGTAACACCAGCCTCTTGCAGAGGAGATAGAGTTTGGGTTAAAGGAGCTGGGAGAGGCCTGTGTGGGGGGTGTTTGTGACCCCCAAAATAATCAAATCAGAGACTTTTTCTTAAGAAAGGCAAAAAGGAGTTTTATTGCTTTCTCATGAGAAAGGACACACCCAGCATCCGCTCAAGATGGCTCCAGCCAAGATGGCTCCAGCCGAGATGGAGTGTAGCTCAAAGCCAGTTTATGTAGACCCTAAGGCAGAACCCCTACCCTCCCACTAGCTCCTCTTCCCATTGGCTGGGCTTCGGAGCTCACAGTCTAAGTGAGGAAACTTTTCCCCAGCAACAAGGTTTGCAAAAACGAGCGAAATGAGGAACTGTTGGTTCAGCAGGAAAGTAAGAAAAAAGGAGGGGAGAGCCGGAAAGCCTGGACAAACAAGATGCTTTCGGGGACATCGCCTGATGTACTCCCATATCTTGTTTACATATTTGTGTAAACCAATAAACCAAGAAATCAATTAATCAATAACCTAATCTCCCCCTGTCCTGTTTTCTTATCAATTCTGTGGGAACCAAACTGTTAGCATTCCTCACACCTGTATTTTTAGAGCAAGGGAGGAAGAGAAGGGAAATTTGCTGCTTCTTTTTCCAGATGTCTTCTCAAGGCTTGAGGCATTTTTCACCCACATGATCTCTTTCCTGGGTCCTGGTGAATGAATGTGACAGTATTGTAGCCTCTGGCAGGGGTGGGAGGGAAGTATTGGTCAGGGGCAGATATGGGGACATGTAGCTAACAAAATAATGTACATTTTTTAAATATATCTAATTGAAGTTTCTTTAATGCAGTCTTATTTGATTACAGCTGAATTTCCAACATGATAAGATTCTCCAACCCTTGTGTAGCCATTCCCCCATTGATGGACATCTATTCTGTTGGACCATTGAAATTCACAGGGAATTTTCCAACTTTATTGTGGCTAATTTTTCCTTCCAAGCAATCAGGAGGGTCATTTTTCTCCTCTATTTTGTCAGTTGTTGAAGTAAAAGCAAGGGTACTTTCTGGGTTGTCTGTTCAGGGTATGGTTTAATGCAGAGTACTTCATAGGTACTGAGGAGACCTGGTTTCAAATCCCAGCTCTGCTATTTGATATCTGTGTAACAATGCACAAATCATTTCAGTTCACTGAGCCTTATTTTCTTCATCAGGGAAAATGGTTTGGATGACTTTTAAGTTTCCTTTCTACCCAGCCCTTGTATGATTTTAACCAGCTCTTGCACGAGAGAGCCTTGATGCTGACTGATATCAGTTGGTTCACAACAGTGAACTGTGTTGTCCACCAGGTGGCACCAGATCCCCAAACATGTCACCAAGTCTCTCTTATCGGTTTTACTGCTTCCGTATTGTTCTGTTCTGAGCTTTGAAGAGGGAACAAGAATTCATTGTCATTTAGCCGCTTCAGTCTTGTTCAATTCTTCATGACTGCAGTTGGGGTTTTCTTGGCAGAGTTACTAGAGTGGTTTGTCATATCTTTCTCCCATTCATTTTGCAGATGAGGAAACTGAGGCAAACAGGGTTAACTGACTTGTCCAGGGTCACACAACTAGTAAGTGTCTTAAGATTGGATATAAATTCAGGTCTTCATGACTCCAGTATCTTTGCCAAGAAAACCCCAAGTTGGGTCAGGAGTAGTCGGACATGACTGAAAAATGACAGGACAACTTTCCTGAGCCAGTGCTCTATCCATTGCGCCACTTAGCTGCCCTGAGCAAGAATTAACTAAATATAAAGTAACAAGACCTAATCATTGTCCTTGAAGAGGTAATTTCAACTTGAAATTGGTCAGAAATACCTGTAGTGACATAAAAACAGTTACAGAGCAGTATAAATGCCAAATGATATAAATATGAATGTTTCAGTGAAGAAGGGACATAGACTAAAAGTGAGGGAGGGTCAATCGGGGAAAGTTTCTCAGGGTAGTGGCTTTTATAAGCTGGGTCTTGAATGGTTGTTGAGGGTAGAACTTCAAAGTGAATAAAATTTTAGGACTGAGAGGGTCTGAGAAGTCACCACAACCCTCCCCCTGTTATCTGCCCCTGCCAAACCGTGTGACCTTGGGCAAGTCTCAGAACTTAAGATCAGTTCAGGAAAAAGCAGATCTCACCCTTAGATTTAGATAGGATCTTGTCTGAAGGCTAAGAGGATAGGTTAGAAGTTATCTCCAGGTTGCTTTATGGGCCTCAATGCCTATTATGAATCACCAGGGGAATGGAAACACTTCCCTTGTCTACAAGGATTGGTAATCAATATTTATAGAATTTTGAAAGACTCAGGGGTATAAATGAAGGGATTCTAAGAGATTGTTATCAAAATAGTGAAAATTCAGGGGGAAAGAAATGGAGGCAAAAGGTGGTTGAACTTTTACTTGGGGCATTTTTAGCAGACCCAGCAGGCTAGTCAGCACCATAATAGAGTTTCCGTTGTATATAAATCTGTAGTTGGAACTACAGAGAGGCAAAAGAGAGGGAGACACATAACCTTTGCTTATGATCTAGTTGGGCAAACAAGACACAAACAAACATGATAGAAGATTGTAACTTCACTGAGGTGGAGACTGGGCCTTTTATTTCACTGTCTTCCCCAAAGGACCTTGTCAAGAGGTGATTGAAGGTTATCAATACTTGTTAAACAAATCAAATGCTGCTTTTCCAGAGCAATATGACAAGTACAAATGGACTGGAGATTTATTCATTCAACCAATATTCGTTAAGCAAAGATCTCCTATATTCAAGTCAAAAAGGAATATATATAGGTGAATAAGAGGGTTCTTGCCTTCCTGGAATTTATAATCTGCATCAAGGAGGCTGAAAGGAAAAGTTAAATTTGATGGAATCAGTCAGGACCACATCCTGATACTCTCTGATCATCTCTGGATTCACTGAGGGGTAACTTGCTGGGGCAGAGGCTGAGCAGTGAATATCCTTTCTCAGGCTGCTGCTCTAAGAATGTCGAGGTCCCTAGGGAGTCCTGGGTGTTTGCCTGGGTTAGATGATGTCTTGGATCAGAAAGAGGTGATGTGGTGTGAGCAAAAATGAAAGATTTAAGAGTCATGAAAGCCTGGGTTTGAGTTCTGGCCTTTCCATTGACTAATTGTGTGACCTCGAGCAAGTCCCTTTCTGAGCTGTTGTTTCTTCTTCTGTATACTAGGGACAATACCCCTGTTGCCTGGGTCACAGAGGTGTTGTGAGGATCGAATGATGCTGTGAAGCATTTATGAACTGGAGAGTGGGATACAAATATACAGCATTATTTTAACTTGCCTTCACTACCAGTGAGAATCAAATGGAGGTAGGTAGCCTGTGAAAACACTTTGAAAATTCTAAAGCACTAAATAGATTTCCCAGACAAGAATAACCCACGAGCATCTTTGGCATCTGGAAAAGGCCAACGCACTTTATTTCGTTTAAGGTTCTCTCTCTCTGGGAACCACATCAAAGTCACAGAGAAGACACTTAGGTATTTCTGAGTCTGCTCTTAGTTTCCCTGAGCCCTTGTCTTTCTCTGGAAATTTAGGCAGTAGATACAGTTGGTGGGTAGACGGGAAAAGGAGGAAGAGTGCTTGGTGATAGTGCCAGGATTCCTAGGACTCAGGTTTGATGCCCTTGGAGAAGCTGTAACTCTCCAAATTTTATCTGTCCCACTGAAGGCGCGTCACTCATCCTCCACAGGCCCCACCTTCCTTCAGTTCCCATTTCAACAGAAGAAACTTCTAACATTTGCCTGCTGCCAGCAAAGGGAGAGCTTGGTATGAGCTGGATTGCAGCTCGAGAAGGGTCAGCGGAGGTGGTTATATGTCCCCTGAATGGGATGCCACCAGCAGAGAGGAAGGGACAATGAAGAGAATGACTAGACACAGAATGCAGTTGGAGTGTGGCGGATCACAGAGGATGATAGAACTGAAGAAAGGCATTCAGGAAAAAAGTCAAACTATGAACCATCCCTTAGCCCAGAGCTTCTTAACTTAGGGTCTGTGAATTTAGTTTTTAAAAATATATATTTTGATCACTGTGTTTCAACATAATTGATCTCCTTTGTTATACTATGTATTTTATCTAATGCATTTAAAAACAAATCCATTGACTTTCTCCAGTCTGCCAAAGTGGTCCATGTCACAAAAAAATTTGACACACCCTACTCTGCCTCAGGAGCTCTTCAAAAACCCAGTCTAAGCCAGAAGAAGGTTTCTAGGAGGAGAACCAGTCACCAAGGCGAGACATACAAGCCTGGCTGTCTTCCTACACTTCATCTAGGAATACAGAATCCTTGTCATTCTGAAGGGATGGGAGGTGGGGAAGGCAAATCCAAAATGGGGGAGGAGAAGGAACACTTTGCCCTGTAATTCAACTTCAGGAACTGTGGCCTAGCTGAGGAAAAGCTGGGGAAAGACAGGGGCAGACCTAACAGTCTAGACTGCCAGAGTTGAGAATGTTAGGACCACCTGAAATAAAACCTTCACTATTATTATGAGACTGGTGTGTAGTTCCAAATGGCCAGTGACTGTAATAATACACTGCATCCACCAACCAGACGATTTTACCTTTGGGATGGAGGGAACTACTGATGTCACATCTACTCATATGGCTAGGGGTCATAATCAGAGATGATTGTATTTAGGTGAATAAACCCAGAAATATTAGGAACATGGAGTGAAGTGTCACTGGGTAACATTTGAGTTATTAAGTCATTTGAGTAACTATGTATAAGCTCATATGTTCACGTCTCAATTTTGCTTGGTATAATGTTTTATCCAAGCAGTCACTCATTTAAGAGCATTCAGGGAGAGGCTCATTGTGCTGGTTTGGTGGGCCAATAGCTCAGAAAAAAAGGGAACAGTTACAGTGAATCCATTTTGCTTTTCATTCTCATTGATGTACCTCCATACATGGGTCTGGCCTAGGAGAAAGGGCAGCAAAGGAGTATAGATTAGTTGTGGTGTAAATGTTAGAGAGGATTGGATTGGCTGAGAAGAGAAAAATTCACTCACTTTGTTGGTTTTTCAGGGTTCTATTATCAGTTAGATCAGTGGTTTCTAAACTTTTTTGATTTTATATACTTATCAGTAAAAAAAATTTGAAGTATATCATCAGTGTGTATATGCTTATAAATTATATACATGTATGACTGTGTTAATTATGTAAACTTTAAAACTTAAAAGACATTTAAAAAGATATTTGAACCTAGAATCAATGGGGAGTCATTGGAGTTTGAGCGACAGACCTTTGTTTCAGGAAAATTACTTTCTGTAATATAGCCATATCATTGCAAGGTAACAAGAAAGTAACAAGGTAATATATCATATCATAATTTGAGAGTGTGCCATGTAATGTAATAGAAAAAGAGCATGGTGTGGTGGGTAGAAAGCTGGTCTTAGAAAATCAAGAACGGCAGGGTTCAAAAAAAAAAAGAAAATTACTTTCCATCTCAGGAAGGATGGAGGGGAGGGAGAGATAGAATTTGGAACTCAAAATGTTAAAAAAAATGTTAAAAATCATTTTAACATGTAATTTGGGAAAAAAACCAAAATATATTTAAAAGAAAATCCCAGTACTCAACAAAATTTGGCAACTGATTTGATGTGGTGGTGGTGGGGCATTGCAGAGGTTGAGGAAGGTGTGAGCATAGGCTGAGTAGAAGGATGTAATAGGGAAGTCTGAAGAAGGGTGGGTTTAAAGGGAAGAGTAATGCTATCCGTGGTGCAGTTCACAATCTGTTCACACCTGTTCATCTTGTAGCTTACTCGCTCCCATCCAAAATGAAAAGTGGGGCAGTTGCTACGCTTTACTCACTAGTCACCGCCTTTGAGAGGCAACTGACACAGACTCAGGATGACCTTTGTGACAGGGCATGGTGGCACAACTTTCCCAATGTCACTGACAGAGCTGCTGCTGTGGGTTCCTGGGAGCTCTCAGCTCAGTTCAGAAGGTGGAAGGTTGGGTGCTTGCACAGTAAGAGGAAGAGCAGTTTTGAAGGTCAAGGGTAAAGTGAGGTTCTGATGAAGACAAGCTCAATGACTGCCTATTGAAAGGAAGATGTACGTGATCCATCTTCCCATCCTTCAAATGGTTGATAACACAACCACTTGTGGTTAGTCCATTGAACCCATGGCCACTTTAAAGACCTCCAATTTAGAGCATTTTTTTGGTGGGAAGATAGGAAGGAGGAAATAATACATAGCTTTTGGATAGATCCAAAGTGATTACTATTCTCTTTCTCAATTTGGCAATTACCGGTGTGTTTTCAGGCGAATTTACCATACTTCCATTTTTGAATATAGCATCTAGTCAAAGTTTATTAAGTATTCAATAAGACCTAGAGAGGTGAACACAGAATTTAAAAGTTGGAAGGAACTCGGGGGCCATCTAGTCTAACCCATACACAAAGGAACCCCTACTAAGACAAACCCACGAACAGCCGTCGGTTCTCTGTTTGATGAACTTAAGACTGAAGGCTCTTTACCACTTTAATTGCCCTCCTCTTGTCTAGCTTATCAATGTCCTTTCTGTTATGTCATCTCCAGTGCAAAGGTAATTCCGCTTGGCAGAGAAAATGGAAGCATCACAAAGAATTAAGTGGCTCTGTCTTCTCTCTGTTGTTGGTTATTATTGTCCCATCCGCCTCTTGAACCATAGGACCCAGAGCTGAACACAATATTCCACAGTGGGGCTATCTCTTCCTTATTCCTGGAAGTTATGCTCTCTTAATGCAGCCCAAGATGGCGTCCACATTTTTGGCGGTCACTTCACACTGTTGACTCATATTACACTTAGAATCCTTTAAAAACCTCAACAGTTCCCCCCTCCCAGAACTGCTATTTTACCACCCCCCTCCCTTCTTGTACTAGTTAAGCTGATTTTTTTTTTGCACTCATTACATTTATCTCATTGGGATTTCCTCGTGTCGGATACAACCTGATGCTCCAGCCTATCAAGATCTTTTTGGATCCTGATTCTTACCCGGTGTGTTAGCCATTCCTCCCAGCCTTGAGTCATCTGTGAATCTGATTACCAGGCCATCTACAGCTTTATCTAAGTCATTGATACAAGTGGTAAGTAACTCAGGGCCAAGTACAGATTTAGTGCACTCTACTAAAGACTTCCTCCCACAGTGACAATGAACCATTAACAGAAGCTCTTTGAGTCCAGTCATTCAACCACTTCTGAATCCATTTGATGTATTATTGTCTAATCCATATCTTTCCATCTTCTCCATAAGACTAGTATGAGATAGTTTTATCAAAAGCTTTACTAATATCTAGGTAAACTATATCCACATCATTCCTTCTATTTACTAGTTTAGTAATCTTATAAAAAAAAAAAGGAAATGAGGTTAGTCTGGCATGACTTTGACCTCTTCTTGAAGCCATATCTGTTCTTTGTAATCCCTGTTTCCCCTTCTAGATGTTTGCTAACCCTCTCTTAAATGATCCATTTGAAAATTTCCCCAGGAATTAAAGTCAAGTGTGGGGACCTATGGTTTATAGATTTTCTCTTTCATTTTTTAAAAATCAGGACAAAATTTTCCCTTTTCCAATCTTGTGGCACCTCTCTTGTTTTCCATCTTTCAAATATCACTAACAGGGACTGAGAAATCACATTCTGATACGATGTGGTTTATTTGGGTGGGGTGACCTGAATTCATCGCAGTCAACTTGGTCTTCTCTTTACTCTTTCCTTACCTGGGTCAGTTCCCATTAGTCATTTCTATCACTTCCTGGGCAAAGGTAATTCTTGTTGGCACAGAAAATAAAAATGTCACTAAGAATCGAATAACTCTTTCTTCTCTCTGTTGTTGGCTGTAGTTGTCTGATCCACCCCAAGCAAAAATACTGTCCCTTCTTTGATCCTTTTTCTCCCAATACTGCTTTTAAAAAAATGCTTTTTGTTAATTGTGAGGTCCTTTTACCAGCTTCAGTTCATTCTGAGTTTTATCATTCCTTAAACCATTTTTATAGGACTGTGCCCTGCTCTTATATTTAACCTGTTACTTGACCTTGCTACCATCCTTGACATATTTCTGTTTAAAATCTGGGTTGGTTTGTGAGTTTCCTGTGCATCCATATCAGTCTCTTCAAATAAACTATTTAGAGTGTTCTGTTTTCCCCAGGAACCAAATTGCTACACTTCCTGCACAAATGAAATGTGGATATTACTATTTCCTTCTCATATGTAGGAAACAAGTTTTAAGGAGCCAGGGAACTTTTGAGGGTGCATCAGATTCTCCTTGAAGTTTTAGAAATACCCTAAAGGGATATATAATGATTAAGCCCTCTTTCCCCTCACCCCAAGAAAAATAACTGCCAAAATTGCTATATGATGGCTACTAAAATGTGGTTTCAAAAACATTTACATTCAAGACTTCAATTTTTGGTATCTTCAGACAAAGAAAATTTCTTCTAATAGGAAATGGTATGTGTTTCTAGAAGAAAAGGATGTCAAGGTCTAATGATTTTGTTCTTAAGTCAGGAGAGTCTTGGATGGGACCATTTAAAAATGTTCCCTTTTAATTCTAATCAAGCATAACAACAACAACAATAGCATAACAATAATAAGATGTCCCTTAGTCTGACTTTAAGTTCAGTATTAAAACTAATGAGAAAACTGTTGTTGTTCAGTTGTGTCTGACTCTTTGGGATCCTATTTGAGATTTTCTTGGCACAGATATTAGAGCAGTTTGCCACTTCCTTCTCCAGCTTATTTTACAGATACGAAACTGAGGCAAACAGGGTGAACTGACTTGCCCTTTGTTACACGTCTAGTAACTATTTGAGGCTGGAATTGAACTCAGGACTTCCTGATGCTAGGCCCAGTGCTCTATCCACTGTGCCACCTAGCTGCCCCAATGAGAAAGTAGCGAGGTCCTAATTTGTACCATGAAAGGGATAAATTATCCCTTTAGTGTAAAAACTGAATGGTGTCTCAGATGAAGCTTATGAGCATGGAGAAAAGAGAAAAAGGCCACCAACCCTGTTTTAACTTGGGCCTTGATTGGCAGGACAGAAGTTGAGAGGAATTTTTTCACTCTGAGTCAAATAGAAGGTGCCAGAAGTTTCCTCATCCTGGATTTCCCAACTCTGAAGTCAAACAAGGATTTAGACAGAGTGGAGTTGAAAAGACAAGACTTAAATGCCAAAAAAGTTTTTCTAGCTACCAGTCTGGAGTCTGAATTTCAAAAGGGCTGAAGTAACCCTGAGGCTATGGGCTTTTCAGAGTAGATAATCCAAAAACCACAGCTTCTGCTGAGAGATGAAACCACATTACAAATTAAAAGGACCATGTGGCAGAAAGGGGCAGCTCAGTGGAGATGCCCAACAGAGACACTTGGGATGATATCACCAGAGTAGCTCGGTGGCTCTCCAGTGTCTTGGGTTTAAGATGTCCCCATTACTTGGGTTACTGGGTCTCATATGTTCCTTGATGGTGCCTCTTCTCCCCAGTGGTGGTATAATAACCTGTAGGTTTGTTTGTTTGGGGGAATCATTCTTGTTGCTTGTATTGCAATGCTGTTTGATTAACTTGTCTTTTGCTTTCATTTGAGTTCTGGTGGATCTAAGAAAAGATATTGGTGGTGGCTTGTGAGCTATACTTTTTTTTGAGTGTATGCTGACCTGCAAAGTATCTCAAACATGGATTAGCTTGAGAGGCAAATGGGGTATGTCTATCTCTTAGGAGGCTCTGGGAACTGTCCATATACCCTTTTCCTATAATTCACAAATAACAGGGCCAGTTCCTCTTATATAGGTAAGACTAAAGACTTACTATTACCATATTCCCCACTTGGCCCATGGTTTTGGGGTTATATAATAGCTATTGTGACTTGTTCTTTGTGATCCTGACTTTTTTGCGTGGAAGATGGTGGCTTTTGTTTCAAATTAAAAAGCTAAGTGTTTGTAGGAATAAATACATGCAAAGTCAATAGACAACAACTCTAAAGTGATATGGGGACTTGGACACCCATGCCCAACCTGGGATATCTTTCATCCTTGGTCAGCCTTTGAGGAGGCCTACTGAAACATATTTCAAAAGCAGATTATATAGTTTAGTAAATATCTTTTGCCCATCAGGCCACCCAGAGCTAAGGAGCAAGGGGAGCAGGGAGAGCAGAGACTGGCTTTTAAGAAGTTATGCCACTGTGGAAACAATCCCTAGGGAAACTTTTTCCTCACTACAGCACAAAGAAGTATTTTGAACCAGTGGTGAACATCTGGCTGGATAAAAATAGAATTCGTTTCCAGGATCTGGCACTGCCACTCAAAACTATATACCCTAGTTTACTTAAATTATATATGTAAACATACTTCCACCAAAGTCCTACCCTCTTTTTTAAAATCCTACTCCGATGTTTCACTGTGGCATGGTGCAATGACTATAAGTTCTCTAATGGTAAGTCAAAGAAGTGAAAGTGCTGGCAGATATAACCAAGGTGGACAGGCTTTGTGTACAGATCCTACAGGGTAACACAGTTTATGAGCATGGGGATAACATGTCTGTTGTCCAAAGACCAGCCTGGCTAAGTCTGGTGAGACTCATCACTAGCTTAGTCACAGAATAATGAACTTTCAGTCACAACAGCTCTGGAAGACCATCTATGTTGCAGAGAAATTTCTTTCTGCATTAATGGAGGAAAGCCCATTCCATGAACTCACACATCTTTGAAGCAAATTCAAAGAACATAAAGATGTATAATAACAGGTCAGAGGTTGGGAATGGGTCTCTGAACCTCCCCCCCCCATAAAGAGCCAACCCAAGCAGCAAGTACTTAGATGATGGTGATATATGCTTGGACCTCTCCTTGTTCCTCTTCCCCAGGCCCATGACTCCCTAACACCTCTAGGCCAGATCACTAGGTTGTTGCTGTTTTCAAACCAATAAATATTTGGCTTGTCTGAGGTTTCCCATTAGCCTTTCAGATCAGTAGAGTGTGATGGGATTTCCCTTTATTGATGGAAATTTCCTTTATTTCTGGAAGCATCCTCCAACACAACCAACCAGTTGTGTGCCTGTTGACTGCCTCCTTCTTTAACCTCATCACTTTTTCCCTCTTCTCCTCCTCCTAAGGGAGAGGCAAGTGGGATGTGTCTATCTCTTAGGAGGCTCTGAGAACTGCACATATACCTTTTTCCCTATAATGCACAAACAACAGTGCCACCCCTCTTTTAAGGGTAAGGCTAAAGACCTATTACCACCATACTCCCAAATTGGCCCATGGCCAAGAGACTAGCTGTCTCTTTTCGTTTTTCAGAACACTATTACATATTGGCTTTACCAAATCTTATACCATGTCATCACATAATGCTTTGTGTTCTTTTTCCACCTGAAAATGGGTTCTCTTCCCTAGTAGACTTTGAGATTCTTGGAAGCATGAGCTGTGTATATGCATCTATGAATCCCCTTGAAGCACTGAAAATAGTGCCTTGCACACAGTAGGTGATCAATACATATTTATCAGTTTGTTGATTAAAGGAAGCTTTTACCTTTTAAATATCTTTGGTCCTTGAGTTAAGCACAAAAATAAGTTTATTTGGAGACCTAAGTCCCTCTGCAGAGGAGAGAAAGTAATTATGTACAGTGATAGTAAATAAAATCACTATTTAAAGATATTTGGTCATTTGAAAGATGAAAGGAACTGCCCAACATAGCCACATTGGAAGCCCTGGGGCCTAACTATTCTAGGAGAATAGTTTTCAGGATGGGCAAACAGAAGAAAATACATACCAGAAAATTTTCTAATCAGATGAATTCAAAAATAGTCTTTTTGCTTGTTCTAGATATCTTAAAACTTAGCACCATTCTTTTATTTTATTTTAAAGAAGACAGACTACCCAAGAACCATACTCTGTATAGACAAGTATATTCAATAATGTATTATACTATCAATTAAAAATAATATATTATGCTACCAGATTATCAAAATCGTAACTTGTTCTGCTTGGCAAGAAGACTCCAAAGTGAATTGTCACAAAAAGCTAATTTGTATCACTGAAAATGAAGGATAGCAACTGACCTCTTGGAAACTTTTATTCCAGAAGTAGGTTTCTATTGTTTGACTTTGACTGCATATTTTGGACGTTCTGAGATACCTTTATCCCAAGCTTTTCAGGAGATGGATGGTCTCTTCACATGCAAAAAACAAACAAACAAACAAAAAAAGCACATACACACAGAGAAAGACAATAAACAAGCTGTTATGTAAAATACTTCAAATAATTACTTGGCATGGAGAAATGACACAAAAGACATTGTTATGAAGGATATATCTGATGAGAAGAGGAGATATGTCAATCGTTCGATGAGATTCAGGGATGAGAGGTAGACAGCCTGAGGGTTGTGCTGCTAACCATGCTATATCATAAGACCTAAAGGAAGACCTCTAGGTATCGGGCAGATCCTCAAGGGAAGATTAATGGGAGGTCATGGACAAGAGTCACCTAAGAGGAGAATGCATGACTGGGTGTCTACATGGCTGAGATCACAGATTCATGGACATATGTCCTGCCCTCAATCTTCCCCACCCCCTACTCCCACCATGAAAAGAAGACCAACAGTGCCTCTGATTTCATCATCCATGCAATTTTAGTCCTATTTCTTACCTATTTTGTAGCAACACCTATGATTTCACTGGAATAAGGGAACTCTCAGTGAAGAAGGTGACCCTGGCAGTGCAAATCAGCAAATAACAAGAATGATGGACAGCTTGTACTTCTATGGCAGAATTTACAAAGGACTTTCCTCCCACCTCCCTGTGAGGCAGGCAGCAAAAGTATTATTATTCCCATTTCATAGATGAATAAACTGGGGTTCAGAGAGATTACATGACTCATGCATGGTCATGCGACACCCTCAGATCACTGGGATTGGAGCCAGTTCAAGTAATCCAAACAGCATGGCCTCATCAGAGGTTATGTGGCATTAGGATCGAAAACTACGCGCACTTTGGTCCAGAACTGACTCATCCCTGTTCTTGAGGTAAACAGTTTCAGGAACAAAATTTTATATTGTTAAGAAAAAAAAATCTGAAAAAAAGTAAAATGTTGGTCTTGTCTGAGTATTCTGAACTTCTGCTAAAACCTAGAACACAGCTGCATTATTTATCCAGCTGTCCAGACTTTTGGAGGAGATATGTGCCTAGATGGCCTTGAGGTTACATGAAGGATAATGGTTAGGAAACAAAGCAAACCAATGATATGCAAAATCTTCATGTTGTAAGTGAGAAGGGGTGACCAGAAATCTACTGCCACATCCCCACAGAAAAACCACAGGTGTTTGGATAGTGACAGACTAGTTATAATCTATACTGTACCTGGTTACTCATTATTGACTTGGGTGTAATTAAGCAGGAAGATAAGAATTAAAACACATTCTTGGACACTAACAATGGGTACAATGAGGACAAGATTGCTCCGGCCCTGGTTCTAGGCTAGCATGTGGAACTTTCATGCCTAAAGTAGAGGTCTGGGTCACAGGAACAAAATTTAAAGCCAAATGGGACCTTATGGTCTTCGTTTTAACAGATGATGCCCTTTACAGTTGGTATAGACAACCAAGATAAATAGATAGCTGTTGTAAGAGCAGGTTTATAGACATGAAATAAGAGGGACTACTCGGGAGAGGGGTAATTGCTCAAGAGACTCTAAATTGTATAGGGTGGAACAGGCCTCTTGAAGCTCTGCCTCTTTTAGGCCAAACTTGGTTTATTCTGGAAGAATTTGTTTTGGGATTTTTGGAAATGACAAGGATAAAATAATTTATTTTCCTAATAGGTCCAATGAGGTTTGAAAACTATAGTCAAGAGTTACATGGCGTGGTACTAAAATATAAATAAGAGTATAAGTAGGGAAGTAACTATTTTTCATTCTTTTGTCCTTAAGAAAATCTTCTTGCTACTAAAAGGAATAAAGCTGACTTCTGCAAGCTACAAATGACATAGAGTCTCATTACTTGCTATGTGAGATAGCATAGTGTCCTAATAAGAATGCTGAGCTTAGAAGAGACCTGAGTCTAAGAATCCTGGCTCTAACATTTATTATGAACTTGAGCAAATCACTTATGTCTCTAGGCCTCAGTTTCCTCATTTGTAAAATGGAGATAATAATACTCACAATACCCAAGTCACAGGATTGTTGTGAGGAAAGTGATTTGTAAATCTTTTTTTTTTTTTTTTGGCTAGGCAATGGGGTTAGGTGACTTGCCCAGGGTCACACAGCTAGTAAGTGTTATGTGTCTGAGGCCGGATTTGAACTCAGGTTCTCCTGGATCCAGGGCTGGTGCTCCATCCAGTGTGCCACCTAGCTGCCCCTGATTTGTAAATCTTAAAATGCTAAATCAATGGGAGGTCTCATTACTACAGCAACATGTTTTGTATACATAGACACATGCACTTTAGCAGATATGGGACACAGAAGAAGCCCATAAATCCAAGGTTCCCTTTTCTTGCTGTTAAAAGTTGAAAGATAATATGAGATGTATAAGCACCTACTTGATGTGAAGAATTCATAATTGCTATGCAACTAGTGGGCTTTAAAACCCTTAGCAAGAGTCTTCATATGGTTTTATAGTTGGGTGCTTCTTTAAGAGAAAACAGAATAAATAAAAATCCAGACCTATAAGGTAGGTATATTATGAGTGACTCTTCGGATTATAAAAGAATTCTTCAATTTATAAGAGCTTATCTTGATGATAATAATGATCAAAGTATTTTCAAGTCATGAAGCATCCTCAAAATGAAAAGAAAATGGAGCAGCATGATTCATTCTGTAAATAACACCTGGTTTGCCCACAATATTTCTAGGCACACATACGTTTTGGAGAATGAGACGTGGCTGTATCTGAACTTTGGAGATTATAACTTGGTATAGATACTTAATGGATTGGTGATGTTATTGATCGGGACATTCCCTCCATTGATCCAGCTCAGTGGTGTCAAACTCAACTAGAAACAGGGGCTATTATATATGGGATATAGCACATAAGGATCTCTATAGGCCACAGATTGGCTTAGAAAACCACTGTTAACATTATCTATGTTTTATTGTATTTTTATTTGTCAAACATTTCCCAATTACATTTTAATCAGATTCAGCTGTACTCTGCCCACATGTTTGATACTTCTGGTCCAGATAACTACTAGCTTAGGCCTCAGCACTACTAGGAGTAATGCATTGTCTGTGGGACAATATCCATGTTTTAAAAAAAAAAAAGGTGGTTTTCCCTGTGTGTCAAGGTGCAGCGCGGAAAGTACTCTACAATTTGCCAAATGCAGTCAGCTTAACCTTTTTATCCTATTCAATTCTGGGACCATCTCATGCTATATCTAAATTATACCTAATAGTTCTGAACTGTCTTACCATGTATATTTGTTCAATACCAGTTCCTTAACACTCTATAAACACACACACACACACACACACACACACACACACACACACACACACTTACTTGTCATCTTTTTCGTCTTTACTTTCTAACATCATAAATTCGGCTCTGAGCATTTCTGGGGTCAATATATTGGTGGGCTGATCACCAGGCTCCCTAAAAAGAAATAAGGTTTAGCTCGTACCTTGTATTTTTCCTTCCATCCAAAAGAAAATAAAATGGGTAGATCTGGTCATGCAGGCACTGTGTAGTTATTCTATGAGACAACAGAGAAGGTTTTAGGCCTGTAATGGGGACCTAATTAATGCATCACCATATCCACCAAGAAATTCACTACAGAAGTAGCTAATGACAACCAAAGGATGAGTGACATTTTAAAGAAGTTGTCAAGTGAAACGGCGTTATGCCCAAAGACATTTCCAGCATTTATTCCAACTTCAAACATGTTTCCCACTTTTGATGCCTAATTAACAAAATCCATCAGCAAGTATTTACTGAATGTCTCCTACAAGCCAGTGTAACAAAACACAGCCCCTGCTGTCAGGCAGTTCTAGATAGAGCTGGGGAAGATGAAACACGGACATGAAAATCAAACTCACAACATAAGGCAGTAATTGACAGGTCCTCAATGGCTATTATAGGTTCTAAGCATTAAATGTATGTAGAGGAGAGGGTACAAGGAACATCCTGATCAGTAAAAGGTTTAATAGAGGAAAGGGGATTTGAGCTGGGCCTCTGAAGCATAGCAACATTTTAATGGGAGACAGAACTGATTTTTGGCTATGGAACTTAAAGTCGCAGGTAACCATAAGGTTTAGGTTTTTGATAAGTCAGTTATAAAATGACTACAGCAGCTGCATTTATAGTATCTCTTCTTTCCCATCCCCTTTTACTATCTAAATAATAGTTCCTGTTCCCATTGTCCCTCTTTTTAGGCTGGTTAGGTGGCATCTGGGGCAACTCTGTTCTTTTCCTAATTTTAATTCTTAAGCTATTAACCTATGATAAAACTTGTGGACCAACAAAACCCAGGATGTTTTTCCCCTTATTTGATGCACAGATGAAGATGAAGAAAGAAGATGAATTTACCCTTCCAAAGACAAGATGCTATTTTTTTTTTACTCAGAAGCAGTATGCTGGGGGCTTAGCCACAGAAGGAAGAAAGCCACTGGTGTTAGCATCCCCATAAGCTCAGCAGAGTGTCTAGGACCCAGCTCAAATCATAGATCTATTTTCTTTTTCTTGAAAAAAAAAACATGCAAACAAAATGACATCACCACCAAACCCACAGTAAACCAGAAGGCAGTGTGCTGTAAGAAAAAAAACCACTCCTGATTCATTCTGAGAGGCTCTGGGTGGCAGACCTCTAGAGAGGAGCATGGGAAATGAGGATCTTTACAAAGAGGCCACTAGTCTATCATTGCACAGTTACCATAGTGATTGAAGTGTAGAAATTTGGTCAACACCACTCATCGTGAGCTTTGCCTGACAGAGGTGGGCTATCTCAATACCAATTCCTACATAAGTAGTGGGCTCAAAATCTGTACCCATTGGCTGCTGAAGAGACAGAGGTTCCATATACCATCCTGGGTCTTTAGATCATAAAATGGAAACGAACTTTGGAGAGTCAGAGTCCAACCCTCTAATTTCATAGATTAAAAAACTGACAGAGCTCAAGTGGCTTGTCCAGAGCCACACAGGTAGGAAGCATCATGGGTGGCATTTGAAGCCAGGTTCACTGACTGTAGAGCCAGTGCTCTTTCCGTTGTACCATGCTGCCTGTCAGCAGTATCTGGAACCAAATAGTGCTAGGTGCTACAGTACCTAGAACATTGCCTAGAACACAGTAAATACTCAAAAATATCTATTGATTTTCTTTTTCTTCTCTAGTTCTTCATCTTTCTTCTGCTGGTAAGCATTTAGAGTGATCTAAACCTACTGGATGCTTAGCATTTTACAGTTGATTATATCAATATCTAATAGGTATTTAAAGATCCTTTGAACCTGGCAAGATAAGATATCTAGAGAAGAAAATGCAGGGCTACAGAAGAAAAGAAAATCCAGAAATATTTTTGAGTACTTTTTGAATACTCAGAAAGTACTACTTTGAGTAATATTTTACTGGACTATTGTTACTGGGTACACAGTAGGTACAATTTGAAACTATCTTTTTAAGCAAGGCTTCATTCCCCTGTCTCTCTCTCTCTTGTTGTTTTTTGTCAGGGACACCACAAACCAGAATTTCTTTCCTGTTATCTTGATTGATCTTGAGTGTGTAGTATAGTGTTGTGAAAGCATGGAATAATTACCTAGAAAAAGGTGGCTGGTTAGCTAAGTTTAGTAGGGTTAAATAGCCAGCATCCCAAAGAGACAAGCTGTGGCAGAGTGCACCTTGATATACTTGGGATTTATAACATTTTTAAAAAGTGACACAATTCAGTTGCAATATGGAGCCTATTTGTGATATGAATATTATCAACAAAGAGACCATATCCTGAAATGACCCATGGTGAAATCATTTTTCAAATGAATTTAGAGTTGTCCTTCAGCTGAAAGACAGTTATAGTACAGAACGTTTTCAGTTAATAATTTCTAGGTAATGCAATGACTTGTAAGGCCAGTCTGGGTTTAGTGCCAGAAGTAAATATAAGATAAGAGACAGGTGTGGGACTAAGCACATTTCCTGAATAGTGATGGGGGGCCCAATTCTTCACATGTGCAATTTACTCAAATTAAATGGAAACATATGGGAATAATAAAGAACTTGTTTTGCTGACCAGGCCTCAACAAAATTAGGAAAGAGGTTGTTTGGTTCTAGCATCCCAGCCTTCCCTTTTTCTTCTCCTACCCTTTCTCAAGTGCCCAAAGATTTCATGTTCTCTTTACTGTGTTCTTATCAAAACTTAATGGATCCAATGTTTTTTGGATTGGCATGCAGAGCAGTCTCAAGAGAGCTGCCTGGATCACTGAGAAATTTAAGTGGCTTTACCAGGGTTACCCAGCCAGCAAGTCAACGACAGGCCGAGAACCCAGGACTTCCTGATTCCAAGACCAGCTTTCTATTCACTAGGCCAAATTGCTTCTCACACGTCCCTTCTAACCAGTCACGGTTTTAGAATCAGAAAAGTATTAGAGGAATAATCTAACTCCCTTATTTAATAAACTCATTCACATTGAGGTGTAAATGACTGATAGGATACAAGTATGTCCCCCCTGACCAGTGTCATGTAGATTTGTTGAGTTCAGTCAGACTCTTTCTCATTTGGGGTTTTCTTGGCAGAGATATTAGACTGGTTTACCATTTCCTTCTCCAGCTCATTTTATGGATGAGGAAATTGAGGCAAATAAGGTTAAGTGATTGTCCAGGGTCACACAGCTAGTAAGTGTCTCAGGCCAGATTTGAACTCATGAAGATGAGTCTTTCTGATTCCAAACCCAGCACTCTATCCACTGTGCCACCTACTTGCCCCATGTAGATTTAACAGGGAACTAAGCTTTAAGCCAAAAGAATAAATCTCTAATGATGGCATTTTAGGCATCAGCAAGCAAGTGGAGAATACATTTTTTGAGGGATGGGGGAAACCTTAGATTTTCCAAGTATCCCTGAAATCACAGCACTTAAGGCTAACCCTGTTTTAAGTTGCACCAAGAAATCATCTATTCCTAAAACATAGACTGAAGTCAAAGTTTTTCTTCCAACTGTCAAATATTTAGATCTAATACTCAATATAAGTATTAGTGTTATTAGTAAATGAGTATTATTTCTTTCATTGCAGCTGATTTGAAACTTCTTTAAAAATATGGGGGAGGTAGGTGGCACAGTGGATAGAGCATAGGCCCTGTAATCAGGAGGACCTGAGTTTAAATCCAGACCTCAGATACTTACTAGTTGTGTGACCCTGGGCAAGTCACTTAACCCTGATTGCAATAGAAACTGACTATGTTCACTTAATGATCTGTAAAGGTTTCATGAAGGTAACCCATGCTTGTATACTTTTTCTTCAACCTTTCCCAGTTCAATTATTACAGATTGTAGTTTTCTATCTTTTTTTCCTTGAAATAAATACAAAGTTGTACATACAGACACATATACACCTGGTAATTTGTACTTCTTTGGCTAGCCAAATGTGCAGATCTCCTAAACTGCTTTTTTTTTTTAATCAGTGCTTGGTGGAAAATTCCACCATGGATCTAAAATGAACAAACCATCCAATCTAAAACACACACGAATGGAACAATTTCAACCTTCTCCCTAAAACGAGATGAAGTTCTAATAGATTCAGTGCCATTCTCTAATGACTTTGCTGTTGATAAAAAGTGCTGAAGGTTCTGAAAAGGGAAAACCAATCTCTTTGAGAGTATACTGTGTTTTGTGTGTAAATACTGTTCATTGAGGGGCCCTTATCCACTAAATCTTAACAGGGTTTCAGAGGAAAGGGGCAGAGAGTCAAGTGTACAGTTTTTCTGGATGTTGACCATGAATAGTCAAATTTCTTAAAACTTATTAAATTTATACCACTTGTTTAAAGGCTTGCTTAAATCTTGTCTCCTCCATAGCAAAGCCTTGCCTAATTGGCCTTATACTCACTAATCTGCCCTGGATGTTTATATTATTCACAGCCACAGAATATTTGTGCTGTGGATGGAACCTCAAAGGACATTTAATTTGAACCACATATTATAGCACAATTGTTTTTGTTATTGTTCAGTCATTTAATCATGTTTGATTCTTTGTGACTCTGTGTGGACCATATTGCCCATGGAGTTTTTCTGGGCAGAGATACTGGAGAAGTTTGCCATTTCCTTCACCACTGGATTAAGGCAAACAGAGGTTAAATGACTTACCCAGGGTCACACAACTAGCTAGTATCTGAGGCCGGATTTCACTCAGGTCTCCCTGACTTCGGGCCTAGCTCTCTATCCACTTGAGCCATCTAGCTGCATCCTAGCACAATTATACCCTGCCTTATATTGCTTGCTAACATTCTTGTATGCTAGTCACATATCTTCATTTAGAAAGTCACTTCATAGAAGATAGGACTCCAGAATTACTCTTCTTTTGTATACCCCATAATACTTCACATGACACTACAAACATTTTTAGCAGGAACAAATATATCAGAAACTATAACAAAACCTACTGCTCAGTGATTTCCATCCTGTCTTCTTCTTGTAATTCACTGAGAATTTTGGGCACCTCACTTGGAAGCATATCCGTATTGTAGGGGTCCTGGCTAGGGAAAATAATGAGAAGTTATAGGGTTAGGATCTGAAAAAGGAAAGGAAAATGATCTGATGAACAATTTCTGGCCTATCACGTCATTTTCTGAAACACGTGACATTTTGTCACCACAGAGACAGGTTTCTAGCAATAGTTACCCCCTCCAAAATGGCCAAATCACCAGAGGTTTCCCAGGAGAATTTTTGGGGAAACAGTGGGCCTGATAAATCAGATTGCTAGCCTTGAAATCTTTCAACAACTCAGAAACATGAGACCACGGAATTTTTAAGCTCCAAATGGCTAAATGAATCACTGTTCACCTGGGTTTGGATGTGCCATTGCTGATCCTTGTTATACAATGCTTTCCTCATGAAAACCCTGTGAGATATCACACTACAAGTGTTATCATTCCCATTTAACAGATGAGGAAATAAATGAGGAAAGCTCAGGGAGGTTACATAGCTAGAAAGTAGAGAAGCTAGTCTTGGATTCTACTACACTCCAGCAGAATTTATTTCCCAAATCCAGCACACTGTTCTGAATTCTTATTCCTAGTCATTTATCTACTGTCTACTCTATCAACTGCATCACATAGCTGCCATGATGAGGCAGATTGTGTGCACAGGCTGGCTCTGTCATGGCCGCACCTAGGAGGGAGTCCTGCCGTCCAAAACACACACACATGCAGACAAACCCATGTGCATAATTTTGAGTTCACATTTCTTTTCTTTTCTTTTTGTTATGATAAGAAAAAAAAAGAAAACACCTTTTTCATAAGTCTAGATTCTGTAATATGTCATTACATAGAGAAACCTAGAAATGGAAATAAAATTGGAAGCCCATAATTACTTCACAAGGTAAAGGAGGAGTAATAATTCCTGAGCGAGTATGGTATCAAGGAAAAGGAAACAGGTCTATAAATCAGGATCCCTAGGGTCTAGCCTTGAATCTGCTCCAGGCTAGCAGTGCAGCCTTGGGTGAGTCGTTTGCCTTTTCTAAGCTTCTGTTTCCTTGAGTAGGAAAAAAAATGGAAGGGCTGGATAACCTGATTGCTAATGCACCTTCCAGTACTCTATCTGTGTTTTCTAAGACTACTTCCATCTTTACCTCTCTGTGATTTTACTTCAGGTAAACTCAAGAGAATCACAGAATTTTTGAGTTGGAAGGGACCCTCAGTGACTATCATGTCTAAAATATACAAGAAAAATATACTCCACAAGTGGTCATCTAGCCTCCAGTAGAGGGAAACACGTCATCTCTCAAGGTATCCTCTTCTTTTTTTTTTTTTTAAAGGCAATTGGGGTTAAGAAACTTGCTCAGGGTCACACAGCTAGTCAGTGTCAAGTGTTTTGTCTGAGGCTGGATTTGAACTCAGGTCCTCCTGATTTCAGGGCCGGTGCTCTATCCACTGCACCACCTAGCTGCCCCACTTTTCTACTTTTGGACTGCCTCAACTATTAGAAAGTTATAAGCCTAGATTTGCCTCTTTACACCTTCAACCCGTTGCTCCTGACTCTGCCCTCTGGGGCTAACCAAATAAATCTCATTCTTTTTTCATGTGAAAGTCTTTCTAATACTGACAGTTGGCATATGCCTGCTGAATTTTCTCATGGAGAAGCCAAGTGGCAGAGTAAAAAGAATGATGAATTTGGAGTCAGGGGACCTGGATCTAAATTCCTGGCTTGGCCATTTACTGCCTGTGTGGCCTTGAGCATGTTATTTACTCTCTCTGTGCCTCAGTTTCCTCATCTGAAAAATTTGGGGTTGGACATCATATTGTGTATCAAGCTAAGTTCTAAACAGATACATGACTTAGACATAAAGGGTGACATCATAAATGAATTAGAGGAGTAAGAAAGAAATTATCTTTCAGATCTGTGGATGTGGAAAGCATTCATTGCCAAGAAAGGGATAGAGAGGATTGCAGAGGATAAAATGGACAGTTTTGATTATATAAAATTTAAATTTTTTTCCAAAGATAAAACCAACACAGCTAAAATTACCTGTGTCCCAGATAATTGGGACACATTTTTTTTAGCAAGTTTCTTTGACAAAGAGCTCATTTCCCAGATATATGAGGAACTAATTAAAACTTTTAACAATAAGGGTGATTCTACAATTGATAAATGGTCAAAGGAGATGAACAAGCAGTTTTCAAAGGTAGAAATTCAAACTATTATAGCTATATGAAAAAAATGCTGCAAATTACTAATAATTAGAGAAATGTAAATTAAAACAACTCTGAAGTTACATCTCACACCTATCTGATTGGCAAAGTTGACCAAAAAGGAAAATGACAAATGTTGGTTGGACTATAGGAAAACAGACACATAGATACCATGTTGGTGGGGCTGTGAACTGATTCAGTCATTCCAGAAACAAATTTGGAATTAGGCCCCAAAAGTTACTATATACCTTATATTTATAAACCCTTTGACCTAGAAGTGCCACTGCTAGGTCTATATCACCAAAGAAATCAAAGAAAGAGGAAAAGCAGTTCTTTTTGTAGTGGTATAGATCTGGAAACTAAGGGGGGATGCTCAGCAATTGGGGAATGGCTGAACAAATTGTGCTATATGAATATAATGGAACACAACTGTGCCATAAGAACTGTTGAAAAGGATGGTTTTAGAGAAGCTTGGGCAAACTTTTATAAACTGATGCAGAGTAAAGTGAGCAGAACCAGCAGAACTCTTCATCCAATAATATTTTTTGTTGTTGTTGAGTCATTTCAGCTGTGTCCAACTCTTTGTGACCCCATTTGTTTTTTTTGCTTTTGGCAAAACTACTGAAGTGGTTTACCATTTCCTTCTTGAGATCATTTTACAGATGAGGAAACTGAAGCAAACAGGATTAAGTGACTTGCCTAGGGTCACACAGCTAGTAAGTGTCTGAGACCAGATTTGAACTCAGGTCTTTCTGACTCCAAGCCTGACTGACCAATCAATAACATTAACACTGTAAAAACAAAGAAACTTCCAAAGACTTAAGAACTCTGGTAAAACAATGACCAATCAGGATTCCAGAGAAATGATAAAGAAGTGTGCTACCCATAATTGAGGAAAGGTGACAGAGTCAGGGTCCTGAATGAGACACATATTTCTCGGATGTAGTCAATGTGGGAATTTGTTTGCTTGATCATTGTAGAAAATGTGGTTTGGAGTGTGGTTTCTGCATGTCACTCATCAGGGTGATGAGTAGCTGCTGGGGTTTGACAGCTGTAGGCTGTTGGCAAGAAAATGTGGGGAATGGGAGATGTAATCAGCGGCAGACTCACGTGGGGATATTAGGCACTCTGGATAGGCTATAAACCCTGCATTACCCAGCCAATGGGGAAACAGGAGGGAATGTGATTCGGACCTAGGAATAAATAAGCCTTACTCTCCTCTCTGTAAGGTGTGCCTTAGCAAGGCCATTAATAGAAAGTTTTTCTGGTTCACCAATGACTTCTTGGAACTTTTGTTGCTTACAATCACTTGTGTTTGTTATAAGAGTTTTGTTTTTCTTTTTTCTTTTTCAAGAACAAAAAAGAGAAGGTAATTTTTTGTTAATTGAAAACCATTAAATTTTTTAAAATGGGGGCTGGATTGGAAATTAATCTATCTGATCATCAGATGATTTGCAAATTCCTTTCTGAGTACAAATCTATGCTCCTGTGATCTTCTCCAGGCTAAACAGGAACATCAGACTTCGTAAGCTTCAAGAGGACAAAATCTATATTCTGTGACCTTCCATAGCCTCTGATGGAGTGGCAACAGATCAAAAAAGGGTGAAGCTAATGTTAATTGACAATTTAAGAATGGCTATTGATTTCATGACATAAGATTACACTCAAATGTTAAAGTAAAAAGTAGCAAATTTCTTTAGAATTGAACATTTTTCTTCCCTCTGTAGTTGCAAGTGAACTGTGTTGTGATTGCAGAAATTACTTGGCTTTGCACCTGTCATCAAATAAAATTAATGGACTAACAATGAATAGGTATAACTAGCTGTGGTAAAGGACATGGGGGAAATCCTACATCACTAAGTTAAGGAGCTACAAATATGAAAAATTACTTATAGGCTTGGATTTAATGTAGGTAATTTCTAGAGAAGCACACTATAGTCACATCCAGCTTATCTTGAAGGAGGCAACTTTACCAACACCAGGAAAAAGCCAGGCTGTGCAACTGATTTGTTGTACTTTACTCCTACTGCAATTTGAAAAAAAAAGATAAAAAGTCATAAAATTTGAGAGCTTCAAGGGACTTTAGAAATAATACAGACCAGCCTTTTGTTTTATAGATGAGAAAACTGAAGGCCAGAGGATTCATATGACTTGTTTAAGGTCATAAATGCAAGAAGAAAGAGGACTAGAATAAAAGTCTCCTAAGAGCTCATTGTGCTTCCCCCCCAAAAGAGATTAAAGTTCCCCATAACTTAATTTAATTAAATGATACATTTTCCGAGTAAGGTAAGCATGGAAGACATTGACTGCTACATTTTTTATCATCTTTGCCAATTTAATAGGCATGAAGTGAAACTTCAATTTTTAATTTGCATTTCTCTCAGTAGGGGTAATCTGGAGCATTCTTTTAAATGGTTGCTGACAGTTTGCATGTTTTTCTTTTGAAAAACTTTTGTTCACACCCTTAGACCATTTATCTATTAAAAATTACTTTTTTTTTTTGCTAATTGTCTCTATATTTTGGATACAGACTTCTAATGCAGTTGTGTGACATGATTTTTTTCCTACTTAACATTTCTCTTTTTAGCTACATGCATTTTGTTCTTACAAAAGCCTTTTAATTTTACATATTCAAACCTATCTATTTTATCTTTTATGATCATTTCCAAGTTTGGTGTTTGCTCCCTAGGGTTTTGAAAGGCACCTTCTTCTGTTCTCTAATTTTTTATGATGTGATTTTTAAAAAATATTTAGGTGGCATATCGTTTGGAGCTTATTGTGGCATATAGTGTTAGATTATGTTTTAAGCCTAATTTTCTGCCAAATGGTCCCAACATTGCTGGTAGTTTTTGTTGAATAGGGAGTTCTTTACCTGGTAGTTTATGTGAGCAATGCAGTGCTCTTTCTATAACACCATACTATGGAAGCTAGAACCTTTAAGACTTGGTATCAGCCACATCATCTGGGGGCAAAGGTATAACCAATGGTAGCTAAGGAAGATGACAATATAGATTCCAGTCATATCTGTTAAGTAAGTACTTATTTTGCTATAAGTATAAATGTGACAGGGTGAAAAACTTAGTTTGGTATCCTAGCACAGATTTGGCCTAAAGGAAAGGAATTAAGCTATTTTGATAGTCCTTTGGGTCTTTGAAGGGATACTGAATAGATAAGTAATTTATTTGCCTTAAAATCCTTCTTTTTTAAGTAGAGCATTTTCCAATTTATCCATTCTAGGCTGGACCTATGAAAAAGTTTTCCATTTTTACAGATGTGTGTCATGGCTACTGGAACTCAAAATAATCCAAACTGGTTATGACTCTATGATTCTAATGCTGGGAAAATGTGACAGGATATTCACAGAGTAAGAGGACAATTGGCAAGTTTCTGGTGGACTAATTCTGGTGGAATAATCTGTGTAGATTATTAACCTTTTTTGTGTTATGGACCCCTTTGGCAGTCTGGTGGAACCTGTGTATTGCTTCTTAGAGTGATACTTTTAAATAACTGAAGGAATTATCAAATTCCAATTAGAGGTTAGTGAAAATAAAGATTTTTTTTCTGTCCGAATTCAAAGACCCTGTGAAATCTATCCATGGGTCCTTGGCGGCTCATGGACCACAAGCAAAGCACCATGATCTAGATTATCCAAGGTAAGTGGATTTTAAGAAGTTATGAATATTTTAGCTAAAATTTTGTGAGTTGGTTGTTTATAGTCACTGTACAGTTTCCAATGATCATTTTAACTTTTACTTGTGAAACAATTGAAAAATACTAAGTCTCACTTTAAAACAAGTTCTTTATGAAAATCTGGATGTCCACAAAAGATAAATTAAAGTATAATTCTATTTCTTAACAAAATGTCACATAGTAAGATTCCTTTAGATAACATTCAAATAAGATTAAATTGGTAAAACTATGATTTAGACACAAATTTGAATACGTTATTACATAATACAAAGCACAGCTGTATCATGAAGAAAATAGATTAACTTTTACTTACCAACTAGTTGATGCCATAGTGGAAGTGTCAGGCAAAGCTAAAAGAACCAGTGGGCTGAACTTTTTCCAGTTCATTACTCCAGGAATAATGTCCTGTAATGATAGCCAGCACATGAATGTGAAATATTTCACAAGACAAAGCAAAACAGAAGTTTCCCACTTAATTCAAAGGAAATCTCTTTTATCTTTAAGTGAGCTCTCATGGACATTAAATAAAATAAGTTTCATTTAGTCTTTTCAGCCAAAGAGACAATAAATCAATAAATCATTTGACAATCAATCAATCAATATTTTTAAGTGCCTCCTTATGCCAGGCCCTGTCCTAGCTACCTGTGATATAAAAACAAAAATGAAACAGTTCCTACCCTTGATAAATTTATAATCTAAAAGATGCATAGAGAGAGATTTTTCATGTTTTATTACTCATACAGCCAATGTCTCCTCAGGTTAAAGAACAGAATTAGCTAATAATTTAATTAATAAAGAACTAGACTTGATTACCATCAATACATTTTTGTTAAAATAAGATAAACTGACATTTAAAATGAAATGAAACTGCTCAGAAAATAAACTGGTTCATTGCTGGGTCCCAGATCTTTCCAACCTAGTGGTTATTGCCTTATTAGGACAAGTCAACCGTTTCTAAAGTTCTTTGGTGGTCCAAAAAGGTTCTGGAATGATAAATGTAAACTTGACTTGCCCCTCCCATTGAGTTGTTGCCATGGAAACTTAGCCAGCTAGTTATTTACCTGTCTTGCTGGCTGCTATCTAGGCAGACTACCTAAAGGTCGTGGACTCAGGTAGGGGACAAGGAGTGGATTTGCCAGCAGAAAGACTGATGAAGGCATATAGTTATGTCAGAAAAACGAAGCCCCACTTGTGGATAAGATTCTCTTATATTAGAAAAAGAAACTTCCCCTGTTTGCCATAGAATAATAGAACATATTTCATCTTAATCCATCTGAATAAGAACAGTTCTCCAAAAACTTCAGATCTCTTTGAGCCTCTGTTTTGGCTACCCTTTCCTCTTTCCCAAGCCTTCGCCAATGCAACTGTCTCTGCCCTTGAATCCCTAGGTCCCTGGTCCTTCTGCTGTTTCTGCTCTGGGTCACCTTACCATCTGCCTTCTTCATTCCTAGTTCCATACCGCAGAATCTATTGGAAAAATTCATGAAAACATGCTGATCACATCTTACTACAAATTCATGTAGTCTAATTTCAACAGGACCCTTACTTCTGCAAGGCAATTGTTTTATTTGTCCCCTATTAATAGCGAGCATTTATATAGTGCTCTGCAAAGCACTTTACAAATATTATCTCCTTTTATTTTCACAACAACCATGAGAGGCAGGTGCTATTATTATTCCCATTTTGCAGATAAGGAAACTGAGGCAACAGAAATTAAGTGACTTGTCCAGGGCCACACAGCTAATTAAGTGTCTGAAGTGGGGATTTGAACTCAGGTCTTCCTGACTCCAGGTCCAGCACTCTATGCATACGTCATCTAGTTGCCTATTTTATCAACCTAGCTTTGCCTTATCTATTGACTCATCATGCTCTCTAGAGGCAGTTTCAAATCTTCTCTTTGATTTATTTACATCAGGGGTTCCTAATCTTTTTGGTGTCATGGACCATGTCTCGTTTACATTTTTAAATACATAAAATATATAAGATGAAAAGGAAATCAAAATATACTCATACACATGTGTATGTATGGGATTGGGTTGCCCTGGACTATTGTTACATTGAGAAGAATGGAAAGCAGGAGTTCCTAACCTAGTGTCTGTGAAATATATACACATATATACAGATGCATATATATACACACATATATGTATGTATATCTGTATACACGTATGTGTCTATATATACAATGTGTGTTTATACACACACATACACAACATATACACACCCCATTCTTTCTATGTAAGACCTCACCTCCTACCTTATCAAGAAGACTGAGATTGATTATGAACTTTATCCTCTGAGACTAAGGCAAAGGAAGAGAGAAGAGGTGAAGATGTGGAAGATAAAAAGTTTTTATGTTGAGAGGCTGTGCCCTCTGTCACAACTCCTCCCATTTCCTTTGTGTCTGTTCTCCAAGTCACTTCCTCTCTCTCATCTTTAATCTCTCCCAGCCTACTGAACACATCCCCCTCTCTCTTTACAATCATGCCTCCTAAGAGAAAGAATTCATTTTTATAAAAAGAATTTCATCCTAAAATTTGTTTGATGGAAAATTTTGAAAACAAACAAACAAACAACTACTGTAATTTAATCAACGCAATATTCTTAAATACTGAGGCAGATAAATGACTGCATTTATGAAAAAAGAAAGAGTTATAGATCATAAAATTTCAAAATATGCTTGACAAGTTTCCCAATTTAAAGAATACCTGCAAATTATATACAAAAAAAACCTCCTGTTTAACTAGTGTATAGAAGGAATCCTCATTTTAAAATCTTGATATTTCTAAACATGCGTGGATAAGGAATCCATTTGCCATAGGCAAAGAGGAAACATTTGGACATAAACTGCCTGAACAAGAACAAACTAATAGACTTGACTTGCAACAGCTCATTGGAATAGATGTTTGAGTTTGAAACTCTTAAGATGTTTTGGTTATTGGTGAATAAAGAATTATCTGGTTTATCAAAGTGATACAAATTAAACTACCATTAATAATGTGTACGAAATGGAGTTTTCTGTTGTTTTCAAAGACGTGTGTGTGGATCTCTACTAGCAGTGAAAAAGAAACACAAATGGTAATATCATCAATGATACAATGTTTTGAGAAACCGCAATGAAAAACAAGTCCATCTAGATGTTATTAATAAATATCTGCATATGTTTTTATTGCATACTTAAGACTTGTTTGTGATTTGTCAAAAAAATATATAATAAATTCTTCATTTGAATAGATACAATCTAAGAAAATTATTTGCATAGGTTGTTTTATGAAAAATATTGGGGGTTATGATAATTTTATTTTTAAAAAGAGGGGACAACAATACATAAATAAGATGTGGAAACCACTGAATTAGCAAATTGGTCTTGATGGCCTATAAGGTTTCTTCAGTTCTAAGATTCTATAACCCCACCTGAACCTACATGTGATTCTGCTAGAAATTTGGGTGTTTCCTATGCAAGATGGATTTCAGAAAAAAGGGGTCTTCACATAGCCATACAATTCAAAGATCTTTCCCAAGCACACACAAGCAAACAATGGTAAGATGGTTTACAGGTAGCTTGCATAATCAAAAGCATCTGACTACAAATTTCTAGGTGGAAATGAAATTTTCTTCCATTGTTAAGATGTCAGATCTATTTTTATTAATCTAGGTTAGAAAAATAGGTGCAACATAATATAGCAGAAGGAGCTCTGGTTTGGGGTCAGTAGACCTGGGTTCAAATTACTACCAGTGTGAATTTGAGCAATGCATTTTGCTGCTTGCCCTCAGTTTTCTCATCTATAAAATTAGAAAACTAGATGATTTCTGAGGTCTCTTCCAACTCTCAGTCTTATGATCTTATGACCCTATGAATGTGAGTGTTATGACTTCCTCGGTGAATTGACATGTGAGGTGCAGAATATTCACAGATTCAGAGCTAGAAAAGACTTTGGGGTCATCTAGTCTAATGTCCTTATTTTACAGAAAAAGAAATTGAGGCCAGAGGAAGCGAGATGACTTGTCCAAAATAACACAAGTAGTAAGTAGTAAAATCTGGAATAACGCTGAGTCCAAAACTGATGCTTGATGGAGCACCTCTTTGCAGCTGTGAAGATAATTTTGATACTCCCTAGTCAAATCTAATTAGCATTTACTTATTTTATAATAGTTTGATGGTGTCAGTGATTGTTTTAGTGAATTAAGCAGAATAAGATTAAGTTTAAGTTAGTTATGGAGAGTTTTATATGTTAGGACCAAATAAACTTTTATGTATCAGTGATATTGACATTATGGTATTGTTGTAGATTATAGGATAAAATAATACAACTGTCTCTTATAGAAAAGAAAAACATATTAGATTTAACCTAGACACTTGCTTATTGCACCATCAACACCTCTCACCCCTGTGAATAACTGTCACTGATCCACTGTGACCTTTACTTTCAACCACTACTTCCTTATTTCCTAGAAATATCACTGACCAAAACGCCAGATGTTTGATTTTCTGTGAAAACCTCTACTGAGGCAGCAGGTGGCAATGCCTTTACTGAGAAAAATCTGCAAATGCAAAATCTGCAATGTCAAAAGCCTGTTGACAAAGTGGTTATGACTCACGGATATGCCCCTCAACCAGTAATAGAGTTTTCCCCACCAGAAGTGGGGGAAATCCATGTTAACCCCAATCATTACATTGTACCGCCTCATTCTATTTTTAGTACTCTCCCAAGTGTATAAAAGTAGCCAGTCCCTAAGGGGGAGGGGTCCTTGATCATGAGGAAGATCTTGGACTCAATTAGGGACCCCCTGACTCTCTAATAAATTGAAAATGCTTGGAGTGTTTCACTGTCCTTTTGTTGCACATTGGATTGGAATTTTGGGTCCCACAACCTCATTAATGTAAACACTCCTGCACCAGATTACAAGCCAACCACTCTTTTTCATACTGTGTGATTCTTGTCCGTGTCCTTTCATAAATCCTTCACAAAGAATCCAGACTGGAAGGTATGCTCTCTTTCTTTTAATAGTTTGTGGATTATCAAAAAAGCACACCACTTATCCCATCTACGTGCTATTCCCTGCCCTCCCTACAAAATTAATCTATCCCCTTTTATGATCATGCTTGTCCCTCATGTCATTTTCCCATGTATAATCCACCATTTGTTACATGCTGCCATGTACTTCTCTTGAAGTGCTGGCTAAAGTCTATCCTTCTGCAAGAAGCCTTTCCCAAGCCCCCTTAATGCTCATGTCTTTTCTCTGAGATTATCTCTACTCCTGTTTGTATCTTGTCTGTACATGGTTGTTTACAAGTTATACTCCTACTGGACTGTGAACTCCTAGAGGGCAGGTATTGTTTTTGTCTTTCTTTATATCTGCAGTGCTTGCAAGGCACAGTGTCTAATAAATACTTGTTGATTTGACTTGGGTCATATACATGTTTTATTCTTTTGAAATGATGGCCAAAATCAATCATTCAAAAAACAAATATACCACGAGAAAAGGAGTACGTAGCTTGGTCAAAGGGAGTATACTATGATCATCTATTCTATACAAGCTCTGGCTAAATGGGACATGGGGGAGAAGTCTCTCTAATATACAAAGAGTAACAACTAAGATTATATTCCCATTCAAAACATATCTAGTCAGAGAATAGGACTTAGATCCAGGCAAAAGAATAACAGAACAGAAGATTCCATCTCTTAGGAATATTAAACATATGGCAGGCTTGTTTCTCTTTGGTTTCTGATTTACATGTTCTTAAATGGAGTGAGTTTAAGATAATAGAGAATCTATCAAAAATCTATTGACATGGTTAACAACATTAGAAAGAGTAAACTGTAAATCATACATCTGCTTCTTTAACCATCTTCCACTTCATAGCATCAATACCTTGTTTAACTGCATCAGCGCAGAACAGTTTCAATTGCATTCCCTATCTTCTCATTTTTATTCTTCTAATCTGGGGCTGATTTGATATTTACTCTAAAAAGTAAATGCTCTGAATAAGACAGCTGACTCAGAAATGATTCTTACATTGGTAACCAGTCATTTCCAGTCAAGATAAAATCCATTACATTTTTTTTGGTGATGTTATTTGGTTATTACCATAGCCATAAGTCCTGATTCTTTTCTTGAATAAGATATTCATAATACATAAGTATAGATTTCCTATGTAATCTATAAACCTTTGTCCTCTTTCATTTCTTGATCTTGAACCACATTTTCCAGCATTTCTTACCATATTTCCTGATGCTCATCTTGACTTTGAAGTCAGTACCTGCTACAATGCTCTGAATGGGTGGCAGGCGAGGCAGACCACCTGTGAGGGGGATGGGGTGACCACTATGATCATTTACCCACAAATTTAGCCACTTCTCCATTTTTTCAATTCCCTCATGGAGCACTTAAGAGGTTACTTCAGCACTTTCTGGAATGGATTCCCAAGCACTTTTATGAATACTTTTCTCTTTTTGCAGACATAAACTTGCACATCTTGCCTCTCATTTTTTTCTCCACTTCATAGCTGTGAATGTATATGGTTGTCAATGTGAAAAGTGAAAATGAGGTTACTTATAAAAACACACAAATGCTTGATGTCATGATGTGGGAAAGCTGAGGAATGACTATTTATAGGCAGTCAAGAAGCAGCCACTAGACAGAGAGAGAATGAAGAATTGGGAGAGCATGGGGATGAGAAAGGGGCCAGTCTGCTAGAGAAGATGAGATGAAATGGGATCACGTGTGTATGGAGAGGCATTAGCCTTGACAAGAAGGGAACCTCTCTATACTTAGCTAAGTTGGTTCCTCAAGGTTTGACTGTCTGTGCTAAGACTATGCTTCAAGCATTCCTAGGATGATAAGAGTCTGTAAGAGCTTGTACTCCTCTAGCAAAGCCTTCAAGGTTTACCACAATTACCCGGGGTTGGAGATTTGCAGAAGTAGGCTAATACTACAACCTACATTTTTATGAAAGTGAAATCTGGTTAAAATAGATATCAAGGGAGGCATTGAAAGGAAAAAGGAAGGAAGAGGTCATGAATGGCAATGTGAAGCTGAAAGTGGTCTTTGTGGAAGGGAGCAAAGATAATCTTTTAATCCATATCCATCCCCACCATCCCCAGTACTACCCCATTATGTACTGATTTCATGTATATGAAAACCTTGGAACTTATTTAACACAAACTATTAGTATAAGCACCCTTTACTTGCAACCCAACTTCCACATCTCATATGCACAACCCTTTACCTCCCTGTAAGTCCATCTGCTGCAGCATCTGAGACCAGCTTCCCAATTTATACTACTTTCGGGATATCTTTGTCAATGAATTTGTGACAATGACATTACCTTTCGATTTAGAAATTTCTTTTGTGTAATGGGAACACTGGATCCTTTATGATATTCTTTGGTGAAAACATATTTTGGATGCGTACACAGGTGATAATCAGTTGTTACTTCTGAATAGCTCATCATGTGCTTCACAGCAAATAGTCCTGGGTTTGGATTCTACAAAAGAAAAATGAGATACTATTTTTTATTTACTGATTTTAAGCTCTGAAAAATAAAGATGTAAAAGTTTTCTATGGCCTTTTCCAGCTCTCAAATTTTAAAAAAATATATATTTATTTAATATTTTATTTTTCCCCGATTACATGTAAAAACAAATTTTAATATTTAAAAAAATTTTTGAGTTCCAAATTCTCTCCCTTCCTTCCTCTTCCTTCTCTCACTGTGAAAACAAGCAGTTTACTATAGGTTATGCATGTACAGTCATGCAAATATTTCCAGATTACTCATGTTGTGAAAGAAAACACAGATCAAAAAAACCCCCCCACAACCTCAAAAACCAAATCCAAGAAAAATAAAGTTAAATAAAAGTATGCTTTGTTCTATATTCAGTGTCTATCAGTTCTTTCTCTGGAGGTAGATAGCATTTTTCATCCTAAATTCTTCAGAATTATCTTGGATCATTGTATTGCTGAGAATAGCTAAATCATTCACAGTTGATCATCATGCAATATGGCTGTTACCGTACACAATGTTCTCCTGGTTCTGCTCATTTCACTTTGCATCACTTCATGTCTTTCCAGATTTTTCTGAAAGCACGCTGCTCGTCATTTCTTATAGCACAATAGTATATTATCACATTATATACCATAACTTGTTCAGCCATTCCCCAATTTATCTACATCCTCTCAATTTGCAATTCTTTACCACCACTAAAAGCAGCTCTAAAATTCTATCATTTTAAAGTGTAAGACTTGCAGTGAAATTTTAAAAAATCATTACTAGTTTCTATCTTAATCTGGGAAGATTTAATTTTTCCAAAACGATGAAGGGTCCTAGGATTTCAAATGTTACCATCCTTTATGAATATCAATTTTCTTGTTTTTACTTGAGGACATCATCACATCTAACTTAGATTTATGTCATTCTCTTGAAAACATATGTTAGTCTACAACTGAAATGACAGGTTAACCAGGGCTTAAAATATATGTTTTCAAGTTTGATGCATTAGAGGAATTATTAAATAAACAAACTTGCTTTAAAGAGCAAATAAGCTTTCTTGTTTTGAAAACAACACAGTCTCTTAAAACCTGCTTTAAAGAGAAGACAAGGGAGGGAATGGCATTTGACATATCAGGAAATGTAAATATTTAACTTTATTTTGATAATGTTTTTATCCTGGAAGGCTCCACTTGGATGTAGCATCTGGTGTGCAGAGAAGTCCTGCTCTTTACTAATTTCTAGCTGGGCTGACTAAGGAATAAAGCAATCATCTGACATCTGAATATATATCCAAATGGTAGATTGGCTGTGATTGGAAAGGTAGGGCATTTTTACTCACCAGTGTTGTTTTTCATAAAAGAAAACTCTGATACTAACCTAAAGTCAAAGTGTCATCTTTTGAAAATAGTTGCAATGACTCTGACTTCGCTATTCCCAGCAATACAATGATCCAAGACAATTCTGAAAACCTTATGATGAAAAATGCTGTCTCCTTCCACAGAAGGAATTGTTGGACTCTGAATGAAGATTGAAGGATACCGTTCTTTCACATTTTTGTGGATTTTTTGGGTTTGTGTTTTGCTTTCGTTCACAACATGACTACATATGTATAATCTATATCAAATGGCTTACTGCCTCAGGGAGGCAGGAGGGGAAGGAAAGAAGGAGAGAATTTGGAACTCAAAAATTTAAAGGACAAATATTAAAAGTTGCTTTTACATGTAATTGGAAAAAAATAAAACACTATTTAAAAAAAGTTGCAATGATTGCTTAGACAACCATGTTGAAGGATTTAACTGTTCATAAAGCCTAGAAACTTCACCAGATCTATGAATCCTTCATCCTCTGCCTCAATCAGATGCTGTCACCACTGCTTCAGTTGGGAAAAAAAGCTAACTGAAATGTGCCCATAGATTTATAATTATTGACTAATTCTGAATGAATAAAACATTTGGGCAGATTCTGTGAGATAATGAACAAAACAAACTTATTTCCTGGTTGTTAGCAAAGTAATTTAGGAAACATACTGATTTTTTTGAGTCGTTAAATAAATTCTCAACTTATTAAATAAGGGACCCAGTGTATGAAATGGTTAACAGTGAATTATAGACCCATAAATTTGGAGCTAGAAGATCAATGGGTCTATTCCTCTCATTTTACAAATTAGGATCACTAGTAACTCAAGTCAATGGAAACTTTTATTCCCCAAAAAGGTCTTGATAACTAGTAACTTACACAGTTAAAGATCTGAATAACACTATTTCTGAATAGAAAATTTGAGTTTCAAATACAAGACTCAACTGAAACGTGGAAGAGACAAACAGGAAAGAGAAATCGTAAGAGACTTATTAAGGTTGAACTGTTTACATTCCTGCATGGAAAGATGATATTTGTAACTCATGAGTCCTTTATCAGTATTAGGGTAGTGGGAGGGAAAAAATTATATGTATGTATATATATATATATATGTGTATATATATATATATACATTTAGATAGATAGAGGGCACAGGATAAGTTTAAGATGAAGGGGTTACATCTGGAAAATAAAATTAAAGGGTAAGAGAGGATTATACTGGGAGAAGGAGAAAGGGAGAGGTAGAATGGGGTAAGATATCTCACATGAAACAGACAAGAAAAGGCTTTTACAGTGGAGGGAAATGGGGGAAGGTGAGAGGGAATGAGTGAATCTTATTCTCATAGGAATTGGCTTAAGGAGGGAATAACATACACAATGGGGTATGGAAATCTATCTTACCCTACAGGAAAATAAGGGGGGAAGGGGACAAGACAGCAGGGGGTTGATAGAGGGGAGGGCAGATTGGGGGAGGGGATAATCAAAAGCAAACACTTCTGAGGAGGGACATGGTCAAAAGAGAGAATAGAATAAATGGGGGCTATGATAGGATTAAGGGAAATATACTTAGTTTTTCACAACATGACTATTATGGAAGTGTTTTGCATAACTACGCATCTATAACCTGTATAGAGATGCTTGCCTTTTCAATGAGGGTAGGTGGGGAAGGAGGAAGGGAGAAAATTTGGAACCCAAAGTTTTAAGAACATGTTAAAAAAATAAAAAAATTTTAAAAATACTATTTTATTTTAAAAAATTTAAATATAATTTTCCTTCTTTTAAAAATTTTTAAATACTATTTTCCCCAGTTACATGTCAAGAAAAGTTTTAGCATTCATTTTTACAAGATTTTGAGTTCCAAATTTTACTCCCTCTTTTCCCCTCTTCTGAAAATGGTAGGTAGTTTGATATAGTTTATATATGTGCTATCATGTAAAAATATTTTTGCATTAGTCACAGTTGTGTAAGAAGAAACAGATCAAAAGGAAACAAAGAACAGGAGAAAGAATAAAGTAAGTGAAAAAAATATGCATCAATCTGCATTCAGAGCACATCAGTTCTTTATCTGGGTATGGATATCATTTTCCTTCATGAGTCCTTTGTATTTGTCTTGAATCATTGTGTTGCTGAGAAGATCTGAGTCATTCATAGTTGATCATCACACAATGTTGCTGATACTGTGTACGATGTTTTCCTGGTTCTGTTCATTTCACTTTGCATCAGTTCCTATAAGACCAGGTTTTTCTGAAATCTGTATGTTCATCATTTTTTATTGTACAGTAGTATTCCATTACATTCATAAACCACAGATTGTTTAGCCATTCCCCAACTGATGGGCATCCCTTCAATTTCCAATATTTTGCCACCACGAAAAGGGTTGCCATAAATATTTTTGAACATGCAGGTCCTTTTTCCTTTTTTATAATCTCTTTGGGATACAAACCTAGTAGTGGTACTGCTGAATCAAAGGGTATGCACAATTTGGGTGCCTTTTGGGCATAGTTCCAAATTGCTCTCCAGAATGGTTAGATCAGTTCACAACTCTACTAATAGCATTAGTGTCCCAATTTTCCCACATCCTTTCTTGTTTCCTAGATTTCTCCTTTCCTTCTAATTTTGGTGGCATTGGCTATGTCTGTACAAAAACTTTTTAATATAATCAAAATTATCTATTGTATATTTTATAATGCTCTCCTATCTCTTGTTCAGTTATGAATTCTTCCCCTCCCCATAGATCTGACAGGTAGATTGTTCCTTTGTCTAGATAGGTAGCAAAAAATTAGAAATCTTCCTTAAAATAACATGAATGTTATTTGAATATCTGAAACCAGTATTTAAGATTTGCACGAATAATGATAACTCACTTATATAATGATAACTTACATAGTACACTTTGACATTTGAAGAGCACTTTCCTTACAACCATGTAAAGTAAGTATATACATATACATATACATATACATATATATGTGTGTGTGTGTGTGTGTGTGTTTTGTCTGGACCTGTGATTTCAATGTGGAAATTCTTTCTATTGATGAAGATCAGCAACTGATCTATTACTTAAGATCTGAGAGAGTTACTTAGAGCACTGAGCTGTTAAGTGACTTACCAATGGTCAAACTAGCTAGCATAATTTAGAGAGAAGGCTTAGTTTTTCCCGCAACCTAACTTTCAAAAATTTTATTCTAAGTGTAAACATTAAAAAACCAAGCCTTTCCATGCACACAACACAACATAAAAAGAGACTCTATAGGAAATCATGAATCTCCATTTCATATTACTTGCTTTTAAAAAATGTAATACATTTTGCACATTGGTTTAAACAATGCCCTGTTTGCCTATCCTTCCTTCTGAACTTCATCCTGCTACCCTTTGTGCATTTAAGAAAAATGTTACAATGGCTCTCTCTCTCTCTCTTTTTTTTGTCACTTCCTCAAGAGCCTGGAAAAAACATTTTGACTCAAGAAACCACAATCACTATGAAAGAAGTGAGCCCTAGCAATTATTTAGAAAGATTGATGGAAAATACAGTATCATCAATGCTAATAAAGGCCATCAAGCAATGGAGTGGGAAGGTAAATTAAATGCTGAGACTAAAGAGCTGTCTGATTCAGTAAGAGGAGACATGAAGACACCTATGGCAACATCATTTGTAGAGAGATGAAACTGGCTATTTATATGAAACATTAATAGGTACACCAAGCCCTCTGAATAAGGTAATGCAGTTATTCATATTTGTTATTTAAAAGGCATATCTGTTATTAGATAGGTATTAGATTAGCTTAGAAAAAACTGCAAGCTGATAGGAAAAAAGGGGGAAAGTGCAGGGCTTCGAAGATGCAGGGATCAACTGAAATTACCATTACCCCAAAGACCATCCATTATCAAGTTTCCCATTTTTGAAGATTTAAGGATATTTCAAATGAACACCATGATCAGAAACTGGCATGTTGACATTGCAAAAGGTTGAATTTCATAGCATTTGATTCATGAGACTCTACATGGTTTTGGATCACCTCCAAAATAAAGCATGATTTTATAGCATGATTGTCCTGTGACATTTGATTTGAACAGTATTCATGTTGTAATGACTTTCTTTGGAAGGAAGGAAGGTATATTACTTGAAATCCAAAATACAAGACTCTTATTTGTACAAAAATATTGCATAGTACTATGATGATCTGCCAAAATTTTGTGATTTAATACAGACACTAGTTTGAGTTTACATATTTAAGAATGTACATGATTTAGAAGTCAAGATGGTGGAATAGTAGGAAAGACTGAAGCAAGCTGTCCCGATGAAAAAAATCCTCCAAACAGATATAGAAAACAAACCAGACTGAATCTTGATAGGAAAATCCAGAAAAAGTCACACTGAGTTATTTTTTCTGCCCAGGTCAGCATGGGGAGACAGTCAGAGAGGTCTGAGAACACCTGAAGGTGAGGCTGTGTGGAGCCCTTAGTGCACAAAGCACACCAGGGGAAGGCTGTGGACTAGGGCAAGAAGGGACCAGGGGAAGGCTGTGGACTAGGGCAAGAAGGGACCCTAGACCACTACTTGGGCACCACCAAACTCAGACAGGAGAACCATGATGGGGACAGGTGCAAGCTTGCAGTTTTGTTGCCCTCTAATCAGTTCCAGGATACACATTCAAGGTGAATTGATGAGGAGACCTGTATCTGCACCATCCTGCCCCTCCCCTTAGGCCCCAAGTGATATACCAGCAGAGGTGTGGCTCAGACCTCAGCAGCAGAGTAGGGTATCAGTTCTAGCCTCCCACCCAATCTGAAGCCTACAGAGGAATAACTAGGGCAGGTATCCCACATCAAAGGGAAGCCTATCCTTCTCTTACTCTGAACCAGCAGAGTGTCCCAGCTGGCTGATAGGGGCTGAGTACAGAACCAGTCTACTATTTTTCAGCCCAAACCCAGGACAGAAACTTGCAGACAAGGAGTCAGTGATTTTTTTTTAATTGTTAATTTTTCCAGCCCACTTCTTGACTTAGGACTTGATATTAGGCTAGGCTGTGTATATTTCTATAGGGAAGGTCTGGGCTGATCCTAAGTGTTGCCCTGAATCAGACCACTCTGGGCACACTTGCAGATCCTCAGCCTGAGCTGTCTCTGACAGTGTGGAATAACACAACACTTGGGGAATTGACAGTTTGTCACAAAAGGTACAAGTAACAAACTTGTACCTTGCACCTTGTCCAAATAACAAACTCCCTAAAAATTAGAATGGACCAGATAGAAGCAATTACTCCATGAGACAACAAGAAATCTTAAAATAAAGTTGAGACTGGAAAAAATAGAAGAAAATGTATGGCATCTCATAGCAAAAAACAAACAAACAAACAAACAAACAAACAAAACCAAAAACCAAAAACCAAAAAACTGATCTGGAAAACAGATTTGGGGAAAAAAAAGAATCAGCAAACAATTTGAGCTATGACCAAAACTAGAGCCTAGATATTATAATTCAACAAATCTTAGAACTATCCAGCTCTCTTAGAACCAGTCGGCAAAGTGGAAATCGAAAGAATCCACTGTTCACCTACTGAAAGAACCCACAAAAAGAAAACTGCCAAGAATAGCTAAAATCTAGAGCTTCTAGGTCAAGAAAAAAAATACTGTAAGCAGTCAGAAAGAAAGAATTAATCAGCAAAAATTTGCCTTCAATCCCAATGACCTAAAGATACCCAAGTTAGGATTACAGTTAAGATGACATGCAATTTAGCAGCCACCACTACAAAGGAATGGAAAACTTGGACTACCACATTCCAAAAAGCATAGGGTATAGGCATAAGAATTACTTCCCAGAAAAATCTAAGTATAATCCTAGAGGGGGAAAAATGGATCTTTATTGAAATGGAGGATTTCCAAGTATTCCTGATGAAAAGACCAGAGGTAAGTAGAAACTTTGAAGTTCAAACACAGGAGTTAAAAGAAATATAAAAAGGTAAACAAATGGATAATGATAAGAGACTAAACAAGGATAAACTGCTTATATTCTGTTATGGGGATATGTTATGTGTGTCTCTTATGAACTCTATTATCATTAAGGGTCACAGAGGGAGTATAATTAGACAGAAAGCCTTGGAGTGATTTTGTTATATCTTGATGATCTTAAGAAAAAAAAAGAATGGAAAGGGAGGGGAAGAGGAATATGCTGAGGGAAGGGAGGGGAAAGAAGGTTAGGGAAAAGAATAAAGATGCACAAGTAGACATCTATACAAATAATGAGGAAAGAGTAGGGAGGAACAGCTGATACTTGAACCTCACTCTCATCTGAGTTGGCCAAAGGAGGGAAGAATACACACACACACACACACACACACACACACACATACACACAGAGTTGGATTCAGAAATACATTTCATTTAACAGGGAAATGGGAAAGGAGAGAGGAGAAAAGGGAGAATTAAAGAAAGGGTTAATTACTGGAGGGATTAGTCCAAAGCAAAACAAACCCGAAGGATGTAAGAAAATAGTTGTAGCTCTTTTTGAGGTAAGAAAGTATGATAATTTGAGGGGGTGCCCATAAATTGGGGAATGGCTTAACAAGTATAGAAATATGATGGAATACTATTGTGGTATAAGAAATGATGAAGGGGATGGTTTCAGCGAAACCTGGGAAGACTTACTTAAATCAATACAGAGTGAAGCAGACAGAATAGGAGAATAACTGATGAAAAGATAATAGTATGGTGAAGGCAAACAACTTTGAAAGAATTAAAAACTCTGATCTATGATTCCAGAGGAATAATAACCAACTATGATTCCAGACGACCAGTGATGAAAAATGGTAGCCACTTCTTGATAGAAAGATGAAGGACTCAGAGTGAGAATGAGACATATTTTTATTGGACATGGCCAATATGGAAATTTGTTTTACCTGACTATACAATGTTTGTGATGGAGGTTTTGTTTTTCTTTTGCTCTTAGTGAGAAATGGGGATGTTTGGGTCAGTGGGATTGAAGGCAAATTTTTGCTGATTAAAAAAATGTATATGAGTTAGAATGCTGGATTGTAGACATATTCACTTCGAAATATGAAAAGAAGCCAGAAAAATAAAATTGTTGCCTGAATTTCAGATCATCATAAAACATAAACTAATTGTTTATATCTTTTAAGCATTTTACAAATTAATATATGCAATTGTCATGTGACTGAAGCATGCTTAAATAATTACTATAGCATGATGTTTCAAAATATTCAACTGTAAAATAGCTAATTGCAACTTTTTATTTTAGCAAGTGACCACAAACAAGTCTTTTTTACCTGCAGACCTGTGGATCATTTGATTTAATTTTCAATCTGACTTGAAACATAAGTCCTATATATTTAGCTCTCCTTATAATCTTGTGGTAACACAAGAAAAAAACTTAACCACAATAAACCACTAAAGGAAACTGTACTGAAACTTTTATTAGTGGGAAGTCTTTACTTCCGAGATGGGAGGGCCAACTGGAATATTGAAAGGCTATTCCAGAAAATGCTATATTTTGTTTAATATTTCAAAGAAGGTAATTGTTCATTACTAAATAGTATTTCCTGATCCTTGTAATGATTTCTATAATACTGAAGTTCCTAATGTAATATTCTAAAAGGCTTCTTGACCTTCTTTTTAACTATGTTTAATATAAGTTGCAAGAATTTTTGTAAATATGGAAAAACTATGGAAAAATTAGTGTGTATATACATATGCCACAGAAATGTTAGTTAACCAAACTATTTTTAAATGGGTATGTTTTTCTATTTAAAATATTGTTTAGTTTGAGGCTTTGTTAGCTACATTCGTAAAAGCATCTCAGATCCATGAAGGTTTGTCATTATTTTTTGTAACAGGAGATTGTTTATACAATCTCCTAAAATGATATATGAGTTAAACAAAATATATTAAATGTTAATACTTGATAAAAGTTGGCTGTGCATAATTTGTGTAATTGGTATTTGTTCTGGTAAATGTTTAATGACAATTTTTTAAAGGTGTCTTTTTTTTCCTGATCTATTGTCAAATTATCCTTTATTTTTGATTCCTTTGAAACACTGTCTGCTATGCTTCAGTAGCTGCCAACAATATATTCCTCCTCTGAGGAACAGAAGCAGAATTAATTAGTTCAATTTAGAATCTCATATTTAACATTAGGGAATAGGGCTTGCTGTAATATCCCTCCTCCCCAAAAATCATTATCACTTTCAACTTTTTATTGGCTACAAGATCATTTCTGTTAAAGCACTCCTTAAACGATGCCTTTGATTTATGCAAATAAAGATTAAAAAACCCGAGTTCCCCACTGCTCATAACCCCCCCCTCCAAAAAATAGCAAAATGACAAAGTCTAGGAGGAGCTCTTAAGTCTGCCATGATCATCGTTCTGACTCACTGTGAGCATCAGCTGGGAATGACAGATGTCAACTCTGAACAAGTGCACAAATTGCATGATTTCAGTTCTCTGACATGTAGTTATTTCCTCAGTGATGTCAGCACAGGCTGAGTTTCTCACAGTACTATGTAATGCATGTCATACTGATGCTGTCAAGTTAACAAACAGTTAATAAGTGCCTATTGAGTTCGAGGCACAGTCCTAAGTGCTGGGATACAAAGAAATGCAAAAACAGTCTCGACTCTAAAGGAGCTCACAGTCTAATGGGGAGAGACAACATGCAAACAACTATATACATATATGTATGTGTGTGTATGTATATATACATACACATATATACACACATATACAAACACACACACACACACATTAATTGGAGATAACCTAAGAAGGAAGGATTTAGCATTAAGGGGAACAGGAATGAGTTTTTGTAAAAGGATGGATTTTAGTTTGATTGTTGAAGGAACCCATGGAAAACCAAAAGGCAGAGATAAGGAAAGAGGACATTCAAATTATGAGAGTCAGCGAGGGAAGAGCCCAGCCATAGGAAGGAGGACAGTGTCACTGGATCATGGAGTACATGGAGGGAATTCAGGTAAAAAGAGGAATGGAAAGGTACAAAGAAATCAGACTATTAAGGGCTTCAAAGCCAAGCAGAGGGTTTTATATCTGATCCTACAGATAATATAGGGAGTTGCTGGAGTTTACTGAATAGTGGTGGATGACAGATTCATGTTTCAGGAAGATTACTTTGACAACTGAGTGGACTGAAAGGTGGGGTTTGAGGCAAGAGACCAACCAGCAGGCTATTGTAATTGTCCAGACATGAGGTGATGAGAGCCTCAACCAGGACGATGGCAGTGACAGGAGAGAAGAGGGTATACATGAGAGATGTTAAAAAGGTAGAATAGCAGTACTTAGATACAGACTGGATGTGGGCGTGATGAGAGAGTGAGGAGTCTAAGTAACTGGGTGGTACCCTTGAAAGCAATAGGGAGAGAAGATTCTGGGAAGATGGCAGAGTAGGTCAGAAAACTTTCAGCTCTCCAAATTTCCTCCACAAAAAAAGACAGAACATCAACTCAGAGCAGTAGACATAAATGTGGGGTAAAGCAGTTGTGCTCCTAAGACAATTTGAGAAGACCCCAGGAAAGACCTGGTCTCCAGGGGCGGAGGTTAGGTCTGAGTGAAGTGCAAACACCTCCAGGCCAACTCTGCAGAGTCAACAAACAAACCCTGGGGGAAGCTGGGTTGAGAGGCAGCCTCAGTCTTAGAAACTTTCATCTAGAAGACAGCGTGGGGGTCTCATGGCTGAGTAGGAAAAGATTGAAGGAACTTTCACTGTCAAGGGACCAAGCTGGGTTGACCAGGTGTGTCCCAGGCTGTGGCTGCAGGGAGAAGGAGCTAACACACCTGTGGTGAGTACAGTAGCAAGGGGCAAAGAGCTTGTTGGCTGAGGGCAATTGCAGGAGAGCAGGGTCCCTGGTTTCACTTCCAGGGCTCAGGGGACAGCTGTAGTTTGCAGTCACTAGAGGGACTGAAGGGAGCAAGATCATTTGTAGGGCAGTGTGTCTGGGAGCTCTAGCCATGCTTAGGAGTGGAGAGCCCAAAGTCAGCTGAAGACAGACCTCAAGAAATAACAGTAAGAAGGACCTGAGGCTTGGGGCATCATTCCCCATACCTCGGGACTACAACTTGATTACAGGAACAGCCGCTAAAAACGAAAGAAAACAAACAAAAAAAAATGAGCAAGCAAAGAAGAAATAATCCAACCATAGATAGTTGTTATGGGGATACAGAAAATCTGGACTCATATTCAGAGGGGCCTCAGATTCCTCATCTGAAAAAGAGTGGGTCAGACCATGTGAACTTGATGATCCCTTCAGTTCTAACATCCTTCCAGCTCTGTAATCTTCAAGAAGTAAAAGGAGAAAGGTTAACTTTGCTAACTCTGATGGCATCTCACCAACTCCTGCCAGAGTACCAATCTTAAGGTACTGTTTGAATCAAAAGAACACCAGAGTTATTAATGGTGGAGAAGCTGAAAGAAATCCTCTAAAAATCAACTGTCAGAACACAATTTCAAAGATCATATATAGCTAATTCACTTAAGAAACACCAATTCCCTTTGTTTTCTCCTAAAGAAATTACTGAAATGCAACGAGGCACAACGAGACCAAGTTTCTGCTGCTTTTACTTACAAAAACACAGAGTGGATGGTAGAATGGAGGCTTGAGCAGAGTGTCAGGGGGTGTCAGATTCAACAGCGATAACTTTCCATAGGACAATGCGTTGTCTTCAAATTGCTGTGGTGGCACCATAGGTATTATCTCCTCCTTTAAAATGACCAAAAAAAAATGTTAAAGAAAGTTGGGGAAAAGATTTATTATTTAATCAACATACTTGGGTAACATTTTAAAACAGACCTCCATAAATTACAGCTCAAAGGTAAACTTAGATATAAGATAAACACAATGAAAAAGACAGAAGGAAAATGGAATAATGCATTTATCTCAACTGCGAAAAGGTGTATTATTTTCCATTCAACAGATAGAAAGAATTATTAGGGACAAGATAGATAAGCTTATCAAAAATTGAGAACCCATGATTTCACCAGTGAGGGAACTCCCTTTGCTGATGCAGAATGCAACCCATCTAAAACTTAGACAACTGCGTGAGAGTTAAAGACTTTAAGTGACTTGTCCATGGTCATATTGCTAGTAAGTGCTAGAGGTGGGGATTGAAGCCAAGTTCTTCTTGACTATGAGTCTACCACTCTATCCATTTTACCTTGCTGTTTTCTTATATGTGCTTGATTTTATTAAAATTTTTTAAAAGAAAAAGTATATTAGAGGATATATGATCTTATCAATATGGATTTTTCCCTCCAGTGATATAGATCATACCCATCAATGCTTGCCCATCCCATGTGACCAACCCATGTCCTCCCATAAATTTGACAAAGAGGGTTGCTGCATGATCAGCCATCGGACATTTTTCTGATGAACCATAATTCATTATGGCACGTGACACATTAAAAATTTTGCTATCTAAAGTATATAATTAACATTTTAAAATTCACAAAGGTAACTTCCAATCCATGACAGACAAATGATCAAAGGACAGGAACAGATAATTTTTAAAAAAGAAAACATGAATTATTCACAATAATGTGAAAATGCTCAATCTCACTAATATTCAAAGAGGGCTCAGAAGGACTACCTCACCCCACCAAATTCACAAAAATAACTACAGCAGCAAAATGCAATGCTGGCAGCATTTTGGAGAAACATTTCCAGTAGGATTGTCAACTCTCAGAATCTATATAGCAAGCAATCTAGTAGTATACAATAAAAGTAACAAAAATAATCATAACCCTTAGGCCCAATAATTTCATTGTTAAGAATATGCCTTGAAAATATGATTTAAAAACAAAAAAAAGGTTCAAAGATTTTTCCTGAAACATCATTTGTAATCTCTCTCTCTCTCTCTCTCTCTCACACACACACACACATACAAACTAGAAGCAACTTAAATGTCCAACAGTAGGAAATGATTAAATAAATGGTGGTAGATTGATGTAAAGGAACACTATAATGCAATTGAGAATTACAAGTATAAGAATATAAATAAACCTGGAAAGATATTTAAGAAATAATGCAAAGAAAAAAATAGTATCAGAAGAACACTAATTATGACTATAAAGGGGGAAAAGTGAATGAGAATTAATGGACAAACAAAAAATCTTGATAGACACCAAGATGGAGTGACCAAAAAGTTATAATACCTTATAAATTAGTTAAAATGGGGGGCAGCTAGGTGTCACAGTGGATATACCACATGGCCTGGAGTCAGAAGGACCTGAGTTCAAATCTGACCTCAGACACTTACTAGCTGTGTGACCCTGGACAAGTCACTTAACCTTGATTGCCCCCTCCAAAAAACAAACAAACAAACCTAAATTAATCAAAATGTCAATCATTACTAATCAAGTTTAGTTATATTGCTGTTGGATGTTAAATTTATAACAAATTATTTGCAAAAAATGAGTTATATTTGGTTCCACTATTACATGTTGAAATTACCAATTGAAAGTGATTATTAAAGATTTTGACACATTACCGTAATTCCCTGTTTTAGAGGTCGAGCAAGTTTTTGAGATTTATAACTCCATGAGCACTGCTGGATACAGTATGGTTTGTAACCCATGATACTGTAAACTTGAGGAACCTGAAAACCAAAGAATAATAAGTACTGAAATGCAAGATATAATTGAACTTGAATATTCTGCAAAGTAAATTTATTATTCTTAATCTTTACTGAAAGAATTGATGATACTTACGGACAAAGGTCAGCTTAAGAGAAATATGATGAATGGTGGTTTAGTGTAACACATGTGGAAACCATCATTTTATGGTCCAATCATGTCCTTTTTAATTAGTCCGGACCTGTGGTTTCATTGGTGTGAGGAGCTGCCTGGTGTGAAAACTCCTCTACTGATGCCGACTGGCAAGTCATTTGCAACTGATAGTCTCAGAGAATTGTGTGGGCCACTGAGAGGTTAAGTGACTCGCCCATAGTCACACTGTAATCTAGGCACCCAAGGCAAGAAGAACTGAATCTGTGTCTTCCTGACTCCAAGGCCAGGTCCCTCTCCAATACGCCATTCCGGCTTTTAGTCATAATAAAAGAATGGCAGGCTAGAGAGATAAATCTCAGAGAGATAAATTGGAGGTGTTATGTGTAATCTATCTGCTGGCTAAAAAGATGAAATAATTCTTGATTAATTCAAGAATATTTTGTTCCTTTTTTCATAATCAAAGCTACTTAAGTAGTTTAAACAACACATTGACAAGATATTTCATGAAATGTGACCAACCTGCAAGTTCAGATACTGGTGAGATTGTTTGATTTGAACCTCTGATGATTTAATGGGCACCAGTCCAAGATCAGTAGGAGCCTGAAATTTAAAAATTTAATGACATAAAAGTAATTTAATCAACATTAAGCAAATATGGAAATATTTCCCCCTGCCTATTGTACTTTTAAATATGAATTTCATAGGATAATAAATTTTCAAAGGTTCTTTTGTATACATTTTGTGCCATTTTTACTTTTCAGTTGAGAATATTAAGGGTGAGGTGGAGTAACTCTAGCCTGAACAAGGCATTCTTGGGCCAGTGCTAATCACTGTGAAAGCTGTGATGGGCATTTGATGATTTATAGTTAGTTACTTTTATTGAGTAAGTTAATCTGAACTTCAATATATCAATACTCTATGAGTTCAATGATGTTTATGTATATTTCCTCTGCCAATAATACAAGGTGCAACTTCCCTTAACAGACTGTCTTGAAGAGTTAACAATGACCAAAATAATTCAATAGCAGGAAGCCAACCTGGCGAGGAGCCTCTGAATTTGCTTAGGCTAGTCCTCAGAAAACAGACCATCATTGGGCCCCAAAATCAATGTCTCTCCATCTTTGCAGGACCTGCTTGTGCTCAACCAATAGAGTCAGAGACAACCCAGCCCACTTCAACGCCACAATGAGGCATAATGTAGGACTCTACTGAAGAGTTAATTTGCAATGGTTTGTTAATCACATTCCAATTATTAAAGAATGAGAAATATAAGTCTATTAGTTTAGTTATGCAGCACTTACATCTCCAAAAACTTCCGCAAATATACTTTTAACCTACCAGTTCACTGGACTTCTGGTCAGAAGAATGTGAAGGAAATTGAAAAGGCAATACTTGCTGTCTTGTCAAATGAAAATAGAAGGTAGATTCATCTAGACTTACAGCAAATGGAAAGATGGATTTTGATCCAAACTCTGCGATGAGGAAAAAAGAAATCATAGAATCTTAGAGTAAGAAAACAGCCTTAGAGAAGCATGACCTTCAGGAAATCACACACTTCACCTTTCAGATTCTGTTTCCTTATCTGTCAAATGAAGTTGGACCAGATGGTCCCTAAGGTCTTTTCCAGCTACCTGTTAATGTGAACTTCAATAATCTACCCTAGCTTCCTTATTTGACAGAGGAGGAAACTGAGGCTCACTGAGGTAAAGCAACTTTTGCTCATAGTCATGAGATGAATTAGTAGCAACAAACTTGGGACTAGAAATGTGATCTACTAACAATGCTCCTCCTATTAGGTTTCTTAAAAATGCCATATATACATTTATATACATTTCTCACATCCCATTCTTCCTTCGGTTGCAATGTAGCATGGTAGGACCATAGTCTTAGCACTAAAAAGGGCCTCAGACGCCATCTAGTCAAACCACCCCTTTTTACAGATGAGGAAACTAAGCCAGAGAGGTCAGTCACTTGCTCAAGGTCACACAAGCAACAGAAGCAAGAATTTAACATAGGTCCCCCAACTCTAGAGACAGTGCCCTTTCCACCTTGCCACATTGCCTCCTACTCTCTCTAAGCTATTTTGAGAAATACCAGAAAAATATTCCTCCCCATCCAAAACACACACAATCCCCACCCCATTTTGAAATGGTAAACTTTACTCTCAATACATGCTCTGCTGACCAATGCACACTTTGTCTTTGCCAGGGCATAGAGAATATATTAAAGGAGTGCTTAAAAATATTTTACATAGTTACAGGCACAGTGATTCCTTGTTAACAAAGGCACATTTCTTTTATTAACAACTTCAATATCAAAGTAGAAATAATACAGGAGGCATGGTTTCTAGGACATCAGATAAAGGGATTACTATGTTAATAATAGTAATAATAATGATGATGATGATACTTGATGTTTACATAGAGCTTTAAGATTTATAGAGTGTTTTATATACATCATTTTATTTGATCTCACAAGCTCGTGATGTAGTTACTACTATATTATATCATGAGGCATCAAGGCAATGCAGTGAATAGAGTACTGGACCTAGCATTAGGATGACCCAAGCTCAAATTCAGCCTCAGATACGTTCTAGTTGTCTGATCCTGAGCAAGTCACTCAACTGGTCCTCCTCACCTATAAAATGAGGATCATAACAGTACCTACTTTGCAGGTGTTGGAAGGATCAAATGAGATAATATCTGTAAAGTGCTTAACACAGTGCCTGGCACATAGAAGGCACTTAGTAAATGCTTGTTCCCTTCCCCAGGGTCACACAGCTAATAATTGTCTAAGGAAAGACTCAAACTCAAATCTCTGGATTCCTTGTCCACCGCTTTCTCTATTATACCAAATTGCTCAGCTGTAACTAGATATGGCTAGACTTTGCATGATTTATGATTATTTAAAGTATTTTAATATGGATGTTGTCAGCATAAAGGACCTTCACTCCTAGAGGCTGTGATGGAGACCTACTGTATTAGCATAAATATAGTTTTAGTCAAACCTGTTCTTTTTTCTTCTTCAAATTTTCTTAATATCATTTGCTTGTCTATTTTATGAAGATTATTTAATACTTTATGTAATCTTTCCCGAATCAGGAGCTAGAATTATAAAAAAAGTTTTCAAATTAATAATTTGGACATGTCAAACTTGGCATTCAATTTATATGTTCCAATTTAGTCATTCTCCAACTAAAGACTTGGCCTATAAATTAAAAGAAGAACTAAAGTGGCTATGCATAAAGGTCTGGAGATGAGCTAATGGTGTGATGCAGCAGGGAAAAAAGCTAAAGCAACTGCCCTTAGAAAAGCATTGTGTCCAGACCACAGGAGGTGATAGTACCACAGTACTCTGACCAGGTCCAAGCACATCTGAAGTACTATTTTTAGTTCTGGGCACTATATTTTAGGAAAAATAACAACAAGCTAGAAAATGTCCAGAAAATTAGGAGAGTGAGGAGCCTTGAGATTACAAAGATTGGTTAAAAAAAGTGGTAATGTTTAGACTTTTGAAAGAAAGGGAAGTGAAACTCAATAAATGTCTTCAGGAATTTGAAGGACTGTCATGTAGAAAAGAGACCTGACTTTAGACTTCTCTATTTGGTTCTAGAGGGAAGAACTAGGGGCAAATGGGGGAAGTTGTGGGTAGAGATTCAGATTCAGACTTGATAGAAGGGAAAAGTTCCTAAAAACTAGAGCTATTTAAAAGTGGAATGGACTGCCTTGAGAAGTAGGAGTTATTCCTTATCGGAGGTCATCAAGTAAAGTCCATTTATTGGGGAGAAGAATCCCTTGCAGGTATTAGTTGGGAAGACCTTTGTGGCCCTTTTCAATTCTGAGATTCTGATTTTGTAAACATGTGCTTTATTCTTAAACTTTTTTTGTTTGAAGACAGAAAAATTAAGGCAGAATTGAATCCTACCTTATCCCACCCCACTTTAAGCACCTAAGTCATGTTTCATTGTGAAATGGAGGTGACTCTGACTTTTCTAATGCTATGCAAGCAAAATCTATTATCTAAGATAGAGGTGTCAAACATGAACGCAGCCCACAATGTACTCCTGAACAGCCCAAACTAGATTAAAATGTAATTGGGAAATTCTTAAAAATATAATATAACATAAAAAATGTTAATTTGTGGTTTTCTAAGTCAATATGGAGCCACAGGGATCCATTTCTATTTGAATTTGATACCACTGATATAAGAAAGAGCCCAGTTATGTTTACCGAGGGCCATCACCAGGGTGGCTGCTTATAAGGCTCTCAAATTTTTTTGACCATAACAACTACCAGTGATCACCTACCAAATCATAAGGAGATTGTGATCCATGTCCATGGGAGAAGACTCCATAATGACAATATCACAGATCATAGAGTAACAAACAGAATTTTTAAGAGTTGGAAGAAACCTTGAGTTTAATGAAGACATACTTTCAAATGGACTTATGTTTATATATAGTAGTCTTTTTGTACACATGGCCAATAAAAACAAAAGCACTCTCATTTTCAAACTGTAGGAATGCTGTTATTGACTTATGGGCTATGACATTGGTTTTTATTTATTTAGGATGTATACTCCTTATATAACGGGAAGCACTATTATACTATCTTTATTGCTTACAATAAAAACATGAAACAGTATAATTAGAAATATAAACAAAACTAGTTAAAAGAAATAGACTATTAGGCACTTAGAATGAGTAAGTACAGCTGAAAATTGAAATTAGCTTCTCCTTCTGGGTTCATATAAAGAGTTCTCTGACAAAAGTCATCTACAACCTTCTATGTCCTCTTCCTGTATTTTCTTCTAAATGCTCTGAGAAAATGACCTCTCTAGAGTTACCAGTGATCTCTTAGTTGCCAAATCTAATGGCCTTTTCCTCAATCCTCATTTTTCTTGACCTCCCTGAGGCTGTTAACACCTTCTCCTCCTTCATGCTTTCTCCTCTCTGGGTATTTGTATACTGCCTTCTCTTGATTCTCCTCCCACCTGACGATCATTCCTTTTCTGGCCTGCCCTCTAATTATGAATATCTCCTAAAGCTCTGACCTAGGCTCTCTTCTCTTTTCTCTTTATATTGTCTGGCTTAGTGACCTCATTAGTCCCCATGGCATTCATTATCCTCTATACATAGGTGATTACTAGCTCTCTATATATCTAGCTCTGGTCTCTCTTCTGATCTTCAATCTCTCATTTCTAACTCCTTATTGGGCATTTCAAACAGGGTGGTATAGGCATCTCAAAACCTTTTTTCTTCTGGACATCCTGGTTATTGTTGCGTGCCACCCATAATGTGGTCTAAAACATTAATTACAAAAAAAAACTTTAATGAGACTCTTACAAATGAGATTTGATGCAATGAAATAATGTGAGAATAATAGGATGAACCAAAGGAGACAAGTATGGGACCAGATTGTAGAGGGCCTTGAATACAAAGCTGAGTAACTTGAATTTTATGCTGTAGGGAATAGGGTACCATCATAAGCTTTTGAGCAGAAGAGTGACTTGATAAAGGATGCTTTTCAAGAAAACGAATCTGATCATGATAAGAGCTAGAGCAGGGTAGAAAGGCCCACTCTAATGCCAAGTCCATTAGAAACGTGTACAGGTAGACTGAGAGAACAGCTTCATCTCTCTACTTCAATTCAGAAATGTTTTCTTTAGAAATAAACCAAACCAAATATCTCAAACCAGTTCTACAGTTTCTCTGTGTTGATGACTAAAAGATTCCTATTCCAGCATGTTAGCTACAGACCTTACCTTTCGCACTGCTTGTTGGAATCTCTTTTGCCTCATATATTTCTTCAGCCAAGGGTTATTAACAAGAAGATCAAATTTAGGAAAAAATTCTGGATTTTTCTGTATGGAGAGAAATTCTGAAAATGATTATTTCTCACAATGTAAACCAAATCAATATTAATTGATCCATTCATTAATCCATCTTATCCAAAGAGCATTGATTAAGAGTCAATGGTGTGTATAACATTGGGAGGAAATCAGTCAGGCTGGAGGAGACAAAAGAAGAGAGTCACAATCTCTGGTCTTGAAGACCTTATAATTTTACTGGGGAGTATCAACACATATGTGTGTAAATATATATTTAACTGAGAAACAATTACAAACACAAAAATGAGGGGAATATAGCTACAGCCAGGCAGAAAGTGAGCACAAAAGTTATGATGGTCAGAGAAGGGACCCCAATCTTCCTATTAAAATTCCTAAATGAGAACAAGTCACTTAACCCCAATTGCCTTACAAAAAAAAGATTCCCGAATGTTTTCTTTACAAAATAAATTTCATACAAAAGTGCAAAGAGATGTGAGGTAAGTCAAATGGGTTGAGGTTAGTCAGAGAAGACTAACAGGAGCAGGAAAGCTTTGAGTTAGGTCTTGATTAAAAAGTAACGAACATAGATTAACAGAAAAAGGAGATGTTCTTGAAATGAGGAATGGTACAGATACAAGCAAGACATGTTATGGATATTAAGATTGGGTTGGCCTAAAGATGAGTCATCCTTGACTCTTCCTTATTTCCATTCTCTTTATGCCCCACCTCCACTAAAAACCAATCAGTTGTTACATTTTACTGATTCTGGCTCAACATTAGCTCGCATCCATTCCTTTTTCTCCATTCATGTCTTTCATCCTATTTCAAGTGCTCATCACCTTTAGCATGTACAATTGTGACTGTCTTCTAATGACCTTCCTGCTCCCCCTCTTCTTTTTCCAAAATACCTCCACACACAGGCTCCAAAATATTCTTCCTATACCAAAGATCTGACCATGTCACTACCTTACTTAAGAATCTTCAGTGACTCCCTATTGTCTCTAGGATAAAATGCACTCTTTACCTTGACATTTAAAGCCATTCAAAGCCCAACTCCAACCTATCTTTCCAGATACTTCACATCAATGCCCTTCATGCACTCTCCATTCTAGGTAAACTGGCCTGTTTGCTGTTCCTCCATGTCTGGAATTTACTTCTACCTCACCTCCTCCTCTTAGATTCCTTTATTTTCTACAAGACTAAGTTTAGGTGCCATGTCCTATGGATACCTTTCATGATCCTTTGATTGTTAGTAATTTCTTCCTTCTCAAATTATATTATGTTTACTTATCTGTTTAAATGTTGTATCCATTCAACCCCTGAGTTAAATGTAAGCTCCTTCAGAGCAAGAACTACTTTTGATTTTTGTCTTTGCATCTCTGGTGCCCAGCATGGTGTCTTGTACATAGTAAGTGAGTAATAAATGCTAATTAAATTTAACTGAATTGGTGAAAGAGATTAGTATTATATCTAGTAGGAAGACATTAGATGTTCCCAAGCTTGACAATGGCATAAGGAAAATGATGAGAAATTGTGCCAGCCATGCCGTGTACTCTCCTCTGTGCCGGCCGCGCCATGCACTCTCCTCCTAACAGGAGCAGGCTGCCAGGGTCACACATACCAGTCTTCGGAGCCCACCCGGATAAACATAGAGACGAGCTGATCAGGAGGTGCAAGCACTTGAACTTTACTCAGAAACCATCACAGCAAGGCCAAGCAGGAAATCACGAGCAGGAGCAAGCGAGCAGGAGCAAGCGAGCAGGAGCAAGCAAACAGGAGCAAGCCAAAGAGCTCTGATCCCTACCCCCCCCTTATATACCTTCCTAGCCCCTCCTCCTTGCCGTCCCACCCCCATGTGGCACAGCCAACATCAGACAATCCCTCACACCTATCCCTGCCCCATCTTGCCACAACCCCCACGTGGCACGTAGCCAACATCAGACAATCCCTCACAAGAAATGTATTCTGGTATCAGTGAAATCTAGAGACTAGAAGGTCAGTAAGACACTATCATAGTCTGGTTATGAGATAAGGAAGGCTGAGATTGTAATGAAGGCTTTAGAAGCAGAAAAGAAGGAGTAAGTCTGACTGGCCTTGGGGAAAAGGAACTGGCAGGGCTTTGTGTTGACCAGATGTGAGGATGAAGGAGAAAAGGAACTCAAAATAATTCAAAGAGTGCAATAAGTCATGAGGATAAGAAAGGATGAAACAAAACTTGAGGACTACAAAGAACTCCATTTTCAATGTGGTAAGTGTCAAGTGACCAGGGACTTCTGGGTGTGGATGTTTTGTAGAGAACTTGTGACATCACACTGGGAAGTGGGGGAGAGGGTCGGGGCTAGAAATCAGCATATATGCATAAATGCATAAAGTCAGCAGATGAGAAGAGTATTTCATGGTTGGATGGAATTTTTAAGTTTTCCAAATACCTTCCCCTCCATGATCTCTTGCTAGAATCTTGCTCTGTGAAATGGTTAGGGCAGAGGGGAATCAGGGCATGTCAGGGTTTATGAGATAAAATTATTTTCCCAATTCTTACTCTTCTTGACCTTTCTGCTGGCCACCCTCCCTCTTCCTGGATATTCTTTTCTTTCTGTTTGCATGACACCACTCTTTCCTGGTTCTCCTCCTACTTGTCTGACCAGTCTTCCTCAGTCTCCTTTGCTGCACCGTCATCCACACGATGCCCCTTAATGATAGGTATACTTCAAGGCTCCGTTCTGGGCTATCTTCTCTTCTCCTTTCCTTTCCTTTCCTTTTCCTACCCTTTCCAATTTAATCTCTCTCTAGGTGAACTAGAAGGCTATTGTGAGCTTAATTATTAGCACTATGATTGGTATTTCCCAGATTGGTATTTCCAGCTCTAGGTTCTCTACTGAGCTGTAGTGCCACAACACCAGTTGCCCACCAGACATTTTCAAACTGAATGTCCTTTAAATGCCTCCCACTAGATGTTCAGTCTAGTTGAACTCAATATGTTTCCTCCTAAACTCACCCCCTTTTTCTCCCTCTGTTTCTGTTAAGGGCACCACCATTCTTTCATTATCTGGTTCACTCTCACTGCATCCATCCACAAAGTTGTCAGATTTTGTCATTTCTACTTCTACATATCTTGTCACTATCTCCTTTCCTCCCCTTAGACAGCCACCTCCTTAGTACATGCCTTTATCACCTCCTGCTAGCCAGACTACTGAAGTAGCCTTCCAATTGTTCTCCCTCCCTCAAGTCTCTCTGTTCCAATCTGTCCTCTACACAGCTGCCAAAGTAATTTCCCTGAAGCATAAATCTGGCTATTATCATTTCCTTACTCAATAAACTCTAGTGGTTCCCTCTCAGTGCTAGAATCAAATATAAACTCTTCTGGTTGGCATTTAAAGTCCTTCACAATCTGGCCCTAATCTACCTTTCCTGCCATATTAAACCTCATTCTCTCCAGACACACTGTGGTCTAGCCAAGTTGGGTTTCTTACTATTCTTTATACATGACACTCAATCTCCTTTTTTTTTTCTGCTTTTGTACTGGTTATCCTCTATGCCTGGAATAAATTCTCTCCTCATCTCTGTCTTTTAAAATAGCTAATTTCCTTCAAGGATCAGCTCAAGAACCACTTTCTAGAGGAAGCTTTTTCTGATTCCCCCACATCTGCTACTGCCTTCCCCTCCAAGTCACCTTGTATCTAATACATATATGTAAATATATATATGCATATGTATGTATATATGTACATGTTATCTCTTTTGATAGAATATACCAAGCTCCTGAATGTAAAGCATATTTTAGTTTTGCCATTGGCTCCCCAGCATCTAGCACAGAGCCTGGTACATGGTAGGTACTTAGTAAATGCTTGCTAATTGATTGAATAAAAAAGAAAGGATATTAACACAATATTGAACCAAATGTCTCCTAGAAAAAAGGAGTCAGTAAAAGATTTACATGTTATACATAAACACATAAATGTCCAACCACAACATGTCAAACAAGTGAAAGAGAAATACCTCTTCTAATTTTCGATAGACTCGTGTATGGATAACTTCTGAACTTAGGCGTTGAAATTCCTTTTCCAAAACAGGGTCTCCTCTGGCTACCTTTAAAAAAAAAATGAAATTACAGTTCCATACAGATTATATTAGCTTCCTTCTTGGTTCATCTGCCTCTGCCAGGGGTGGAGAATCTATGGCCTTGAAGCCACATGTGGCCTTCTAGGTCCTTGGGTGCAGCCTTTTGACAGGCCAAGTTTTACAGAACAAATCCTTTTATTAAGGGCATTTGTTCTGTGAAGTTTAGTTTCAGTCAAAGGGCTGCACTTGAGGACCTAAAGGGCCACATGTGGCCTCAAGGCCACAGGTTGTCTCTTTGTCTCACCCCCCCCACTAACCTCTCTTCTCTCCCACCCATTCTCCATCACACAGGTGCCAAAATAATCTTCCTTTAAGCACATCCTCATTAGGGGAGAAAAGTTTTAATTTGTCATTTAGGGACAGGTTTTATTCTGTTCTTCTAATTGTCCTTTTAAACCACACTGAAGAGCTAGAAAGCTATATCACCATGGCCTGTGTTGCAAGGCAGACCTCACAAGGCAGCATTTGGAAACTGGATTTGAAAGAAAAAATTCTAACTTCTCAGATAAATAATTTTTTTTTTGGAGATAAGAGATTCTTCTTTAAGGCGACTAGAATAAAAAGAAGAGGATGTTCAACTATTTTAATTAATAAATTCTTAACACATGATTAGGCACTTTAGAATTCAATATAAATACAATAATATGTATATTAGCTAAATCTCGATGACAACAGCTTGGATGTTTTAACATCAATACAGGACAAACTTAGCAGAGCATACTGTTTCCTTTATGTTATCTTCGGCTACATGCCTGATAATATATCAACTCCTAGGACTTCCTTCCTAGGGATGAGAGATAGAGTTTAGTTGTAAAGGATCAGATATGCAGCTCTTGGGCCAAATCTGCAAGACACACTGTCACCACTTATGTTCCTCTCAGTTATACCCTGTCCTGTGCTCAGAGCAATGCAGGACCTGATCACAGACTGTACAGGACATCCAGAAAAACACAGACATGCCACAAGTTCTTGGCTGCCTTTCCTGTAGGTATGCAGTTATCCCTTCTACAGCTTGACTTTCCCCATCCTGGTTTCAATATATTGCGAGTCAGCATAAGAAATTACATGGGAATATTGTGGGAGTTTTGTGGAAGCTGCAGATGAAACGTGAGGGACAGCAGATGACACAGAAAAAGTTTAGAAACTCAGAAATGCATAAAATACATGCGTAGTATGTATTTTATATTATTATATTATTATATAATATATTATATATATTATATTATATAATGTCAACCCAAATTTTCAATAAGGTTATGTAAAAAGAAAAGAAAAATAAAAAATTCAGACTTCTCTGGTATGAAGGGAGGACCAAGAAATTTTACGTGGATTTTCCAGATCAGAGGGTTACTTCGCCCCTAACCTCTGTGATGTGGGAGGGATATTGTTGTTAGTCCTTCATTCTTGAAGAGGATCACGACATCAGGAAGGTTATGCCATGACCTGCAGTTGAATTGGATTTAAGTGAGAGAGGTTTGTGCAAAGTCACCAGCCTCACTTTCTCCTCTGGAGCCATCTGGGTCCAGTGGCAAGATATAGATCAGGATGACAAAATGGCCTCACCCCATGGAAAGGGATAACTGTTAATTCTGAAAGCTGAAGGAAAAACCCAATGGTTGCAGCCAACCCTTGACTGACTTTTTGGAGGCTTACTTGTCCTTCACTCCCTTAGCTTCCCACACACTACACAATGAACAACCTCACAGCCTGACAAGGGTACATTGGTGCTTAAAGCACTGCAAAGCTAGGTGAAATAGGTGCTCTTTCCCTATACCAGATGTGGGTGGAAACCTTTATCTCATCTCCAGTGTGCAGCACTAGCTGGGTTCCATTGCCTGTGAAACTGTTGCTAACAATGTATCTGAAAAGAATTCATAATTATGATATTATAGTAGGGAATGTTTGAAATTTTATTTTTAAAAATAGTACTCAGAGAATGTAAAAACTGAAACTTACTAAACTCACGTGTGAATCCAATATGAATGAATCCTTTCTTCATTTAGAGAGAGAAATTAACAATCTGGCAAATATATAGTATGTTTTAATACATTTGAATAAAAAGAGAGGAGGACAAAAATCTATTGGATCACATGATATGGACCCCAAATCTAACTGAGAAATAAACTTTTTAATAAAACACATGTATCTGACAAAATGTACTCATCCTCTTTAATGCCCATTTTTCATAAAAATTGCCAGAAATTCTGACCTTGTATTGGTCCCAAAATTTTTTCACTTCTTCTTGACGTTCCATTTTATATCTATGAGTGATGCGATCTCTACCAAGGCGCACCTGCCTGTAATGAGGGGGAAAAGATTCTATCCTTAAAAGGAAGTTCTTAAATGCCATTAACTGAAGCATAATCACATTTTAAATGTAAAACTTCCTATCTATAATCCCCCATGCTAAAAAGGCATATAGAAATTATACAAGAGACACTCCCCAAGAAAAAAAGAATTTGTGGAGATTCCATCAGTCACAGAAGTGAATATGCTAAAAGGTAAGACAGACTGAGAGAAACCGTGGGCTCATCTTGCCTACAGGCGAGCCATCTGTGGTTGACAATCTCTGTAATAATTGTCTTCTGTTATCTGACAGGTTTCTGCATAAGACACCAGGGATTCTGCAGTATTAACAGAGAAGAGAACAAGGGGACAAAAGCTTAAACTGAAATAGACATTTTTGATTCAGGATGAAGGTTTTTCCTGACTGTGACGGATATAACTAGTGCAATTGATTGGAGAGAGGCAGAGTGTCCAAATAGAAAGAATACTAGCCTGAGAATCAGGAGCCCAGGGGACCAGTTCTGCCTTTGGCAATAACTACCTATGGTGAATTACCTCCGGGCAAGCAACTTAACCTCTTTGGACCTCAGCTGTCCCATCCATGTGATTAGGGGGTTCAACTACATCGGGGTGGGGAGGGGGGGGAACCTGTGGCCTTAAGAGGCCTTTTTAGGTCCTCGGGTGTGGTCTTTTGACTGAGTCTAAGTTTTATAGAACAAATCCTTTTATTAAAGGGATTTTGAAGTTTGGATTCAGTCAAAGGGCCACACTTGAGGAAATAGAAGGCCTCGAGGTTCCAGGTTCCCCATCCCTCTTAACAAGATGATCTACACTCCTAAAATTGATTTCTGTCTGGGATGTTAGAAAACAAAGGAATACACTAGGTAACTACTTGAGGGGCATTTCTTGTCTAATGACTGCCTATTTAATTCTATTAAAGAGTTTCTAATGTTACCTTTAGCTTAATAATTATAGTTTTTATTATTAAAATAATAACATTTATATAGCATTTACTATGTGCCAGGTTCTGTGCTAAACACTTTACAATTATTATCTCATTTGGTCCTCATAACAACCCTGAGAAGTAGGTGCTATTATTAGACAAACAATGGTTAAGTGACTTGCCCAGGGTCACATAGCTAGTAAGTGTCTGAGGCTGTATTTGAGCTCAAATCTTCCTGATTCCAGACCCAACTGGGCTCTATCCACTGCCCCACCTAGCCATAACACACTCAGTCACCCACCCATACACAGACACATACTTGCACTAATCTAATGAAAGTAGGCTTTTCATACAAATTTTACCACTGCCCACAAAGTATAACTTGAAAGTAACATCTAAATCAAATTAAAGGAACTGCACACCATGCTGTGAGACTCCTCAGCTCATATTATTTCTAAAGAGGCCCTGATGTCAGAATGTCCCTATGTCAGAATAGGGTGAGAGGCACTCTAAGACCAGGTAGCAGGCAACTGAGGTACAGTGTGGGCCAGGGACATCATGTTTCTGGGGCAGTATGAATGAGGATAACCCTCAAGTAGAGACCCAGTCACGGTGACTCTGGACCCCTATCTGGCTGTGTTCAGGGCAGCTGCCTTACATCTCCCAATCAAGTTATACTACCATTTTGTTCGTATTTCTTACAAAACACAATTTGGCACACATTAATTTATTCTGAATGAACCAAGTACTCTGAAGTCAAAGAGTAAAAAAAAATGGGGAGAGATATGGTAGAGAATAACTAAATTTGTGCTGGGGAATTAAATACACTAAAACTCATTACATCTTATTGTGATTCAGATATACATGTCATCACCTAAAAACCATCTGTCACATGACTAAAACATATGATTAACATTTACCACTTAAGATGGTTTTCTGCTTCTTCAACAGCATCCCATCTGACTTTTTGTAAAAACAGAGCTTCTTTCATTTGTCTCGTTATCAATAATTCATCCCCACGGTGCAAAACTGCAGATGGTATCAAACAATTATTATGCTAGTAATCAAATGAGAATTATTTGCAAAAGGGAAACACATGTTCATGGCAAACAAAATTGCTAACAACCAAGTTTGTTTGCATACATCATAGGTGGGATAAGCAGTCATTCTTTCATCTTTCTCAGAGAGATTAAATTCTATGAGATTTATTGCATTACCTTCTCTTAATTCTTTAACCTTCAATTTTCCTACTTCTTGGTTTAAAACACTTGCCACAGCAGAGGGATTAGATAAATTTGCTGGAAATCTCAAGTTTTTGTATTCAATTTCCTACAGGACAAAGTAAATAGTAAAAAAATTTAACTTATTTACATTATTCCTTTTTATAATTAAAAAGAGTACTTTGGAGCATTTGCTATTTCACCTTAATTTTTGGAGGTTTGGCCTTTTCAGGTGGTTTTCCCTTAGATACAACTATGTGTGTCTTTTCAGGAGGAACTTGAATTTTCTTGGAGAGGTCATTTAATTTCTGAAAATCATCTAACCTGTGATTCAGAACAATAGATATTATGCTACTATAACAACAATTCAAGAGTGTTTCTTCCTGACAACCTTCCAGACCTTGTACAATACTAATTCCTACAGCTAAACTGAAAAAAAAAAGAAAAAAAAATAAGAAAACATTTCAATTTATTTGCCACTTACTAAAATCAGCACTCTTCATTCTATCCATATACATCAAATTAGACACCCAGGCCTATTTGTTTCTATACCCTTAAAGGAAAAAAAAACTAAACAAAACAATGCAATCTGGTAGGAAATGGTTTACATAATAAATGTCTAAACTGATGTTTTGAAAGTTAAAGAAATTACACTTCTATCTTAAGAGCTTGTATTCATAAATTTCACCAATAAATGGAAAGCACTGCCCACTACATTTCTGAGAGGGAATCTTTCAAAAGAGATACATATGAATGCAGAACAATACTCTGTAATTGCAAAACACCCAAGGACACTTGTGGGGAGACTACCGTATCTGAGACCAGGCATATCTGAAGAAGCTTTGGGGACAGTAATGTCACTGGCTTGTCAAGTACATGAAGGGGAGTAAATTCTAAGAAGTAAAGTATAGGAAAGGGTCAGGTTATTAAGGACTTTAAAAGTCAAACAGAATTTTATATTAGAGGTTAAAATGATCTGGAAAGCTTTGTTTTTATTTATTTATTTTTTTTAGCAACTGGGTTAAGTGACTTGCCCAGGCTCACACAGTTAGTGTTATGTGTCTGAGGCCAGATTTGAACTCAGGTACTCCTGAATCCAGGGCCAGTGCTCTATCTACTGCACCACCTAACTGCCCCCATCTTGAAAGCTTTTTTAAGCATTATTAAGTCTTTAGTAGGAAACTGGATATTAAAATAAAAAGCTGGTGATTTTAGGAGTACAGATGGTGTTTTCATCATGCTGTTAAGAAAAGGTAAGATGTCAGAAGAGAAAGACACATTTTGAAAGTGAACAGCTGGTTCTGTTAACACTGGTTCACAGAAAATGATGTCTGAAAAGAGGACTTAAGATTTCTTAGCCGTTGCTTAAAATATAGAAATGACAGTTGCTAGCCAAGGATGGAGTGTACCCACAAGGGCTGGTAGGAACGCATTTGCTGAATCTTGCAAATTTTATCAAAAGGGCTTTAAACTGAAGAGGAAAGGGAGGGAACAACAGAGTACCTACAAACTTCCATCAAGCTGGACACAAAAGTTAGAAAAAATGGAGACGATTAGTAATAGGCCCTAAAAAAATCACAGAAGACAAAATCTAAGAAAAGTAGCCTCCAATAAAATCCACGGCCTCAAATATCTATACACAAATGCACAACCCTAATGAAAGGAGGTAAACACAACCTCATAAGTCATTAAGACTTTAGTGAGATGAAAATCCTAGAACTGGAATATGGTTCAAAAAGGAAGCGGAGTAGAAGTGTATATCAAGAAGAAATATACATATGAGGAAATCTAGGAACCAAAGTTGAAAGCATGAGAGAAGACATTTATATGAAGATCAATATAATCATTGATTTTAGAGTTGGGAGGGACCTAAACAGTCATCTAGTCCAATCCAACTAGAGAGAAATTCCCACTATTATATAAGCAGTCTCTGTTTGAAGACTGCCAATGATATAGATATACAGAACTATAGATCACCTGGATAAAAAGAGGAAATAGATAAGGAGTTCAGGAAACAGATTACAATTCTGGGGTGGGGATATAATGTTATAGCACTTAGGGGCTTTAAGCATCCAAATATCTGCTGAAGCTCTATCTCTGTCAAAAGCAGCATGGTTAATTTTTTGGCTTGGCCTAATGATAATTTTATTCTTTAAAAGATGGAGGAACCAAAGCAGAAAAAAGCTATTCTGTTACCAATTTTTTTTTCCATTACCAATTTTTTTTTGGGGGGGGGGGCTAGGCAGTGGGGTTAAGTGACTTGCCCAGGGTCACACAGCTAGTAAGTGTTATGTGTCTGAGGCCGGATTTGAACTCAGGTCCTCCTGAATCTAGGGTCAGTGTTCTATCCACTGTGCCACCTGGCTGCCCCGAGAAAAGCTTTTCTGACTCTGAAAAATGCTATTCTGAAATAACGAAATTGGTTGTTTGGGTAGAAATGATGGAAACTTTTGGGGGTAAGTGCCATTTTTGACAGAAGAGAGGAAAGCCTCTAGATTTCTGGAGAAGAGATTTTAAAAGATTCAATTAGGCTTTAAAAGAAAGTTCAGCCATAAATGAAAAATAATGCCATGAACCAACAAGCTATTGCTTCAGAATAGCCTGATTAATCCTCAAAAAGAAAACAAGCAAAGACCAAAGAGACCTGGCCACTGGAGGAGTAGCTACTGATTACTCTATTATGCAGCATAAGCTTCTTGAAATTAGAACAGCAAGCAAGCCAATGGTGAAAATGCTAACCATTCCTTTCTAGGTTGCCCATCAGATTTCTGCTACCATTGAGAAGCCCCAATATGCCCTAGCTCTTCACCCTTAGGCCTCTCTAACTCCAGCCCTGGAATTCATTCACTGGAAGCACTCTTCACCTCTGCAACCCCTCCCTCTGATGAGATTGTTCCTGTCAGAACCTCCATTTAAGGAAGTCGCCTAGGCCAACCATGTCCTCTACCAGGCCCAGCATCCTCCGCTAGAAAGTAAGCTCTTTGAGGTTTGTCTTCCCTTTGTGTGTGTGTGTGTGTGTATGTGTGTGTGTGTGTCTATGTATGTGTATTATACATACATAGACACACACACACATATATATTATATATATACATATACACACACACACACATATATATACTTCTAGCTGTTTAGCACATTGCTTGGCACATAGTAAGCACTTAATAAAAACTAATTGATTGACTGACTGACAGACATTGCTATAAAGAAAAAATACTTGTCACGGTCAAGAGAATATATAGACTGAAAGATTGGAAAAAGATAATTTTTTTGCTGACAAAACTCACTTTTTCATTCAAGGTTATGCCAAGACTGTTGTCAGAAGAAATCTAGGTAAGCCTGCAAGATCTTGGCATCTTCCACAGATTGTAAGACAGAGATGTCAAAAATGCTTCCCGGGAATGGGGCTAGTAACACTCCCGAGTATGGCTGGAACCAGATTAAAATGTAATTGGCAAATATTTAACAATATAAATAAAATACAATAAAACATACATAATGCTAATTTGTGGTTTTCTAAGTTAACATGAGGACCACAGACATAGTTCATGTGACTCTTATTTCTATTTGAGTTCTAAACCACTGTTGTAAGACATCTACTCAAAAATGTTTTGGGGATTTTTTGCTTCTGATGTGCCTGGAAGTCCAATTGCAACTGATGGAGTGATGAACGCTAATCAATATGTTGATATACCAAGAAACAGAACTGTTCCAGATTACGTAAATTTCCAAATGGAGATAGAATACTGCAATACGCCTTTGTACCAGGCTACAAGTCATGACAGGTTTGGAAACTTATCCAAACTAATTTATAAATATGTTTCAGTGGTCTGGAAACTTACATGATTTAAATCCCATTAAAAACCTATGGACTGGGGTGGCTAGGTGGCATAGTAGATAGAGCACCAGCCCTGAAGTCAGAAGGACCTGAGTTCAAATCTGGCCTCAGACACTTGACACTTACTAGGTTATGTGACCCTGGGCTAGTCACTTAACCCCGATTGCCTCACCAAAACAAACAACAACAACAAAAAAACCCTATGGACTATAATCAAGGTTAGACTTGGGGGAAAAAAATCGATTTTTTAATCAGAGGGACACTTAGTATCCAATGTGATTAAAAAGTCAAGTCAAGTCAGCAAGACTTTACTAAGGACTTATCATGTTCCAGACATGTGCTAAGTGCTGAAGATATAAAGAAATGCAAAAATAGTCTCTGCTCTCAAGGGGCTCACATGCTAATGTGGGAGAAAACATGTAAATAATTAGGTGCATAAAAGATATTCACCTAGCAGATGGTAATCTACTACTACATGGCAGAAGGTAGTAGTTGGGGGATCTGTTGCCAAAGGTGGGATCTGAGCTGAGCCTTGAAGGAAGCTGGGAAAATATAGAAGTAGAACTGAGGACAGAGAGTATTCAAGGCATGAGGGAAAGTTAATGAATGGCATGAAGACAGGAGCTGGAGCCTTGTGTTTAAGGAACAGCAAGTAGGCCAGCATGGCCAGATGTTAAAATGTGTGGAAGAAAGGAAAATATAAGAACACTAGAAAGGTGGGAGAAATTAGATAACAAAGATAACCTTTAAATATCAACAAGAGGAGTTTATATTTGATGCTAGAGGTGATAAGCATGCAGATAAGTGATGCGGTGGATGGAGTACTGGGCCTGGAGTCAGGTGGCCTCAGATACTTACTATCTGTGTGACCCTGGGCAAGTCACTCACACCTGTTTGCCTCAGTTTCTTCATCTGTAAAATGAGCTGGAGAAAAAAAATGGTAAACCACTCCAGTATCTTTACCAAGAAAACCCCAAATAAGGTCACAGAGTTGGACATGAGTGAAAAATGACTGAATGATAACAACAAGAAAGAGGTGATAAGAAGCCACTAGAATTTATTTAGTAGAGAGATGATGTGATTACATTTATGTCTTAGAAAGTCAATAGCAACTGAGTGGAGGATGTGTTGGAGTGAGGAGAGATTTGAAGCAGAGGAATTTAGAAGTCTACTACAATAGTCCAGGAGACAGGTGATGAAGGCCTGAACCAAGGTGATGGGTGTGTGAACGAGTGACACGGACACACAGGAGAGAAGTTGTGAAGTTAAAAATGAAACGATTTGGCAAAGGATTTAATATGTGAGGAGAGTGAGAATGAGTAGCTGAGAATGATTTCAAGTGTGCAAACCTGTGTAACTGGAAGGGTGGTGGTACTCTCAACAGCAACAGGAAAATTCAGAAGATGGGAGAATTTGAGACGAAAGGTAATGAAGTTCTGTTTTGAACATATTGAGTTTTAGATATATACATAATATCTGCTTCAAGATTTCTAGTTTGACAAGTCCTGCAGTTGGTGATGCAAGGCTGTAGCTCAGAAGAGAGACTAATGCTGAACATACACATCTGCACAGGAATAATAACTGACCCAGAGAAGTTGATATGATCATCAAGCGTGGTGATGCAGAATGAAAAGAGATGAGGGGCCAGAATAGAAACTTGGTTAATAACGGGTGTGACGTGGATGAAGAATCAGCAAAAGAGATTGAGATATAACAATCAGACAGGAGAAATAACAAGACAGATAGGAGAATGAGAGAATCCAAAGGATCCAAGAATACAAAGAATTACAAAGAATACAGAGAATTAAAGAACATGTATCAAAATCTTGTGAGCTTAATGCCAAGTCATGTAAAAACAAAGTGATTGCAGCAAAAAAAAAAATACCGCATATACAATTTTTTTAAGACGAAAAAGTTGTAAAGTTTACTGCTGAAGCCAACAAATTTAATGTTTTACTTTGTCCTAAGTAATTTGCGTATGGTTATACAGACCGGAAAACCAGAGAATCAAAAAAAGAATAGGACTGCTCTTTTGGGTGGATGGAATGTTGATAATGGATGACAGAGAGATGGCATCATGGTGCAGGAGACACAGTATTGGACTTGGAGTCACCGAATCAAGGATTGGACCCCTCTCTGCTGCTTTTTAATTGTGGGACATTGGATCTTTAAATGTCCAAATGTTGTAGGCAATGTTCGAAGCTGAAAGTGGTTCTTGATCTCACAAAATATTTTAAATTTTTGAGGGGAAAATCATGACAAAAATATAAAATCACCAGTTATCTTTCTTTTTCTATTTGTATTTTGATTTACAAGTTTTATGTTCTGTGTATACCCCACACATTTTGGTTCATGATTTGTATAGATTTGAGAGCTGGGCAGATAACCAGTTCCATATTTAAAAAAAACCAAACAGTAATTTTTTTTCATTTTCTAAATTATTTTAAGGTACTTCCATGATTAGCATTTCCATGATCATTGGAAAAAGTCTAAAGAAATCCCAGAATTAAACATAGGGGCATAGTTATGCTTTCTATAACACTGTTCTATCTAATGTCATTTCATAATAAACTCATTATGACTGTTGCTTGTCTGAACATTGTGAAACCCTCCAGAAACAATGCTCAGCAAATCATTCTTATGGAGCTGCTATAATTCAGTAGCCTTAGGGAGGGCAGTATAGCCTGAACTGGCCTGGCAAGCTCCAAGTATAAGAGATGTCATACTGGAAGGCCAACTTATACTAAAGAGGGGGCAGGTGAGTGGGGGTGGAGGAGGGGAGGAGAAGCAGTGGCTGAATGTAGGACTTCCCAATGCAAGAAATTCAGGAAACAATAAAAAACAATAGGGAAAGAAATACAGAAATTAGAGAGAAGGAGGAACAGCTGGAAAGGATGGGAAAATCAATAAGCTAGAACCATAGGTTCTGTGGCCTATAGGATGCTTTTATGCAGAGACACCCTTGCCCACCTGTGCCTCCGCTAAATTCTCTGCACCAGATACCGGCCTGGACACTGACTAACCTCAGCCACATTACTTCATTTAGCCAGCCAATGACATTAGGTAGAGTACCAGACAACAGTAATCAGATACATTGCCTTGTGTAAAAGGCAAGTTTAGGGTTGCTTAAAAATGAAAGTGCTGAAAAGTCTGGTTATGAAATAAGTTAATGTTATATTTGTAAAAGAGTGTTGGCATTCTATTCTCTCCATGTTATAAAAACACACACACACACACACACACACACACACATACAAATAGAAGGAATTTGGAGGTTTAAAAAATATTCCAAGGATTTTAAAAACAACAACTATAATCAACACTACTGCAACCAAATGAACTTATACCTTAAAGCTGTTTGAGGAGATGATGTTCCCGTGAATGTACATACATAAGGCGTAGAGTTGAACTCGGAAATCCACAGCTGTAATTTTATTCGTGCAGTTCCATATCTAAATGGTGCGAATGTAATAGTCAGATCTACTTTCCCATTGGATGGAATTATTCCTAGAAAAAAAATAAGCCAGTACTTTGTAAGGTGATATTTTTTTTCTTTTTGCCGATTCTAATAAAAGAGGCTCAAACAAATAACGTAGTCATAAAGATCTCTGTCATCAGACTTGGGGGAAAAAAGTCAAACTTTCATCTTTCCACTGATCTTATTAATCAATTGCTACATGAACCATTTGCTAAAATGTTTTGGTGATGTCACTCATATAATATGCTTTAGTGTTAATGAATTTAAGATGAATTTCCGAACTATAATCCCTCAGCCAATTACAAGACATCAACATTAGTGCAATAAACAACGTGGAAAAACTAATGATACACATAAAGCATACACATAAGGAAAAGGCAGTTTATTTCAATATTAAAAACTGACTTATCATTTTGTTGAGCCTGAGTTTACCCTTCCAGGGAGTAGAATAATGTTCATGTCAAAGTCATAATCAATCAACTATATTTCTTAAGAAAAATATGTGAGATGCTGCAGGAGTGAAAGTTCTCTGTAAGCTGATAGTGCTCAGGGAATAGAGGAGCTACATTTTCTATACATTCATACACATATATGCACACATATGCACATATATACATATACATGTATACAAAGACATGCTATATATATATATATATTTAAGTATATAGGACTCTACTCTATTCGGGTTAACTTCTGACAGGCCTTGCATATTCCTTTCAACATACTCATATCGTTCCATTCCCCTTTCTGAGAACATCCTCCTTCATTCCTCTCAACTCATCTGAATTCTACCCTTTCTTTAAGGCCCATTTCATAGCACTTCCTCCATGAAGTCTTCTTTGGACTAGCACTGCCCACAGTGAATTCTCCCTTCCTTGACCTATGGTAGTGCTTACTGTTGGTATAATAATGATGTGCTATCTTGTATTGTAAATTAATATTCTATGTCCACATATCTTATCTCCACTTAGCATCTGCTGCTCCATCTGGTTTCAACTCTTCAGAACAAGATATCCCTTCCAGGATACTCTCATTACTTCTAAACTCACCACCATCCTGCTAGCTAAAGCCTGCACACTGCCTCCCTCTGCCTCCTTTCTCCTCTGATGAAAGGGCTGTAGGGTAGAGTACCAAAGTCCTCTCCCACTCCAAATTCTCTTCCTTCCTCCTGCCTCTTGCCACCCCTTGAGAAGGCAAGCAATATGATATCAACTATACATGGATTCAACCAATTCTTACTTGGCACATACAACATGCAGGGCACTAGGCTAGTATTATGGGGTACAAGAAGATCTTCAAGTAGCTGATAAACTCTTAGAAGGAGGAATCAAATATGTAGATATAGTACAAGGTTGTATTGGTAAGTGTCCCCATATTAACAAGATGCTATGGAAGGTGAAATAAAAAGGGGCCAGAGGCATTTTGACCAGGCACCTCCAACCATTATCAGTAATGTACTAGGAAGACAGCAGTGTGGCTGTGTTCAGTTCATATCAGTTTATATTATCATGTTGACAGAGTGGAGCTTATGAAAAATACAGAGATAATTTCTTCTTCATTTTCACTCTTATAAAAGCCTTGATGCCAAAAATAGGCCCAGATTCTGACAGCAATATTTCTATATTTATAAAAGTATTCCTATGATCTAATAGCCAGTTGAGTTTAAGTTAATAGTACCATTTCAGATACATTCCACTCAGGAAAAAGAAAGTGAAGGCTGAGAAATAGAACTGAGTTTTTTTAGTGCCATATATGTCAAAGTTGAACATATATACACAAAGACACGTACATACATATGAAGCCTTAGCTTCTAGATTAAAAATACATTTCTGACACCCAGAAATATTCCATTTTAGCATGTGAATGACACCAAAAGTCTTTCAAACAGATACTTAGGAAATATTATTCCATTGATCAATCATTCAATCAATAGGCAATTATTAGATGTTTACTGGGTCAGGCATTATACTAGATACTGGGAATAAAAAGGCAAAAATGAAACTCCCTGCCCTCAAGATTCTTACATTCTACTGGGAGAGTGAGGAGAGCATATGCATATATAAATATGGCTTATACAAGATATATACAAAATAATCAAGGGGAAATGGGAAGTGTGGGTAGCACTAACCATCCTTTTGGTCTCCCAGGTTCATAATCTCAACATTATCCTCAACTCCTCTCTCTCTCTCTTTTTTTTTCTCTCTCTCTCTCTGATACACACACACACACACACACACGCACACACATACACACACATCCCACACACATGTACAATTATTTACCAAATCTTGCTATTTCTATCTGAATTACCTCTTGTAAATCCATCTGATCCTGCCATTTTCCTTTTGAGAAATTCATCTGTGGCTTTTCAAATTTTCTTTTTCTGAGACTGGGTTTCTTAAATTCTCTTTTTATGTTCTGATAATTGATATTATTTTTGGAAATATACTTCCATTTCATTAATTTTTTTGCTGGGATATAATTATGCAAAATGGTTTCTAATAATTTCCTCTGCATTTGTTGTAGATTCTTTTTTTCCCATTTTAAATACTTGGTAATTTGATTTTCTTTCATTATCAGCTTAGCTAACAGTTTGTCAATTTACTAGTTTTTTTTAAAAGTTCCTAGTTTTATTTATCATTTCAATTTTTTGGTTTTAAATTCTTTTTGTCCTTTAATTTTTTAGAATGTCTTTTTGTATTTAGCTCAGTTTGTTTTTTTATTTGTTGCTTTTCTAGTTTTTAAGTTACATGTCCAATTCCTGATCTGGTCTTTCTTTTGTTAATGTGTTCAGATATATGAACTTTTTCATATATCAAGGAAAATGTTGCTTTGCTTGTATCCCAAATGTTTGGGGATGATATCTAATTATTGTCATTTTCTTTAATGAAGTAATCTATTACTTCTATAATCTGTTCTTTGTTCCACTAATCCTTTAGGATTATATTATTTAATTTGCATTTAAATTTGAATCTCTTCTTTAAAAGCCCCTTTCTATTATAAAATTTTATATACCTTGTTATGATTAAAGAATGTTTTTGATATTTCCGCTGTTTTGCACTTGCTTATGAGGTCTTTATACCCTTAGCACTCAGTAAATTTTTGTTAAGGTGCCAAAATGGGGACTATGGCCTGATTCCAAGGGTAGGTGATCATAGCTAATTGTAGGGCTTGCTAAAATACAACCATACCTATTCAGTATCCCCAATACTTCCTCACTGTGTCCTCTCTGTCCACTGTGCAAGATCCCAACCACTCCTCTTCTGACCTAGAAATCAACCCCTCTGGGAAATTATGACCTAATCATGACCTCAATACCCAGAACTGCAGCTATGCAGGTGCCATTTAGAAAATTTATTCCAGGTATCACCTTGTAGCTCTGGAGGGTACCTTTTACAGGGTGAGCTCCAAGCTTTGGGACAGTGACTAGTAAGAGCCCCATCTCCCCCTTTTTCTTTTGGTTAGAACAGACATTCCCTAACTTATTTGGCCTACCACCCCCTTTTCAAAATAAAAATTACTTAGCACCCCCCCTGGAAATCTACTTTCTTTAACCCTTTAATGGTGTTTTTAAAAAAATTTGCATCATTTCAAAATATATTTTTTTTGTAAAAATGACATCTTAAATTTAATATTTGTTGTAAGTTTGTGGGGTTTTTCTTGCATTAAAATTTTGATGATGCAGTATTGCATCATGGAACTGTATAGTATCATTATTACATGCACATACTCCTGCCAATGCATGCTGGACTTCCAGACAATGTGCATCTGCCAACACTTGCTTGTTAAGACCTGTCAGTGGACTTGGCCATTGATTGGTTATAACTTGCATTTTGTGTGTTTATTTGGAAAATAATGTAGTCACTATGACTTTAACTCTGTATGAACATGTATGAACAGTTTTTCAAATTTTTTTTTCATCTTTCATGCTTCTACTGCCCCCTTATTTTTATTCAATGCCCTCCAATTGCTCCTGAGGCTACTCAGGACCTATATTGGTCCAGTTCCCCACAGGGGATGGTATCACCCACACTGGGAACCTACAGGTTAGAGCAAAGTAAGTGTCAAAGGATGAACAGGAATCTCATTATATTATCTTTCCTTGCAAATTTACCCCTCTTCTCAAATTCCCTATTTTTGTTGAGGGCACTATCATCCTTCTAGTTTTCCAAGGTTCAGTCTCTTTCATCTTCAGCTACTGAATCTCCCTCACCTCACAAATCCAATCAGTTGTCAAATCTTGTTATTTCTATCTCCATAACACATCTGGCATCTGTACCCTTCTCTCTACTCATACAGTCACTACTCTATTTTGGGACCTCTTCATTTCTTACCTGATTATTGCCAATAATCTCTTAAATAATATCTCTCCCTCAAATCTGTCTTTCTCCCAACCCTTCCTCCACATGTCTGCCAAAGTCATTTTTCTAAGGCGTAGGTTTGACCATGTCACTCCCCTATTCAATAAACTCTAGTTACTACATATTACCTCAAGGATCAAATATTATTTCATCCTAACTCATCATTTTTAATTCCTACTTTGTGTAATTTTAAAATGTATATTTTTATAACTATATAATTTATATGAAGGTAAACATATACATATTGGGGATATGTGCTCAAAAATCTTTATAAATGGGGATGCATGATCAAAAAAGTTTGGAGACAACTGAACTAGATAAAACATCTTCAACTTACTGTTTGCATAAAATATCAAAATATTATAGCAAAAAATCCTACAACATAGATGGTCTGTTGGCATGAGCCATAATAGTGCAATGGCTGTTGGAAAAGAAAGCAGAAGAAATACTATCCAACCTCATTGGAAACAGAATTTTAAGAATTAGATGCTTAGATTAGAATTAGAATTGGAATTTAGATGCTGACTTAAGGAAGCAATAGCAACAGAGTTCAAAGAGGCATGAAAATATACAAAATGAGCAACAGAAACCAGAGCCATCTTGGTAAGTCCTAGGAGGAATATCTAACCAGGAAAGAAAGCATTCAGGTAATCAAAGTGGAATTCAGGGAATTTTGCAGAAATCTGACTATCCATTGTAACACTGGTAAACATTTAAGAAGCAGAGTTAAGTCTTACCTAAATTGTTTAACAACCTTAGCACTTAGCATAGTTCTCTGTACTTTGTAAAAAGTGGCTGAATAGCATTGAAAAGACGAACCTCTAAATTATGAGACTCACTCTCATTTTTCTTTCCCTTAATTTTTGTGTTATAAATTTAAAACAGCATGAAAATCAAAGTGCTTAAGTATATATATACGTATGTGTTTATATATGTATATACACAAATGCATATATAGATATAGATGTATATATAACATTAAATACATGTATAGCAAATATAAATATATCTTAAATATGTGTATCTAAGTACATTAAAAGAACTGTGTAGTTGATGTTATAGTGGCCAGACTAAGAAATCTATATGTTATAAATTTAAAAATTTTAAGTAGGCAAAAAATCAGATTCTAAAGATCTCTATTTCAAAATTTAAGATAAAGAACCAGGATTTTTACTGAGAGAAAGAAGACAGAGCAGTGAAAAGTACATAATAAAATCAATTAGAAAATTATAGCAAAGATAAAATCCACTGCCTTAAGCTCTTTTCTTACTTTAATTTAATTAAAGGGAAGAATATCTTAAATTTAAAAGCCATCAGTCCTGTAACAACAGCAAGAACCAAAAACAGCCACAACACTTTGTAGGCTGAGCTGAAACGCTTCATATATTATGTGTTTTTAACTGGACTGCTGTTGTCTGTCCCATTTACACTGTCAACCCTCAGGGAAGCACCGTATCTTTTTTAATGTAGTATACACAGTTGGCACTCATCTATGATCAATACTATATTTGCTGGCACAGACAGTCTTCAATTTATGAACAGATTGGGTTTCAAAGAGTTTTTGCTGGCCATTTGTTTGGAATTTGACATATTTTCTCATAAAAATCCGTGTTATAAATTGTATTTAATTTCCAGACTAGCTCATACAATGTTGATATAGTGCAATTGTAATAAAACTGTCCTAAGTCTTGGGTCTTGGGGGAAGGGAGGTGATGGAAAAGATTAAGGGAGATTTCTATCTCTTTTCCTACACGGTAGAAAGTTGGTCTTTGGTACCTTGCTATTGCTCTTCTTTCATCCCTTTCTCACCTGTTAGTTCCTCTTCCCTATCCCCTGACATCAAGATCTTCCAAACTCTTCGCTGTAACATCCCATGTGGAACTGCTTTTTCCTTATCTAGAAAGTGTCTCATCTTTCAAAGTAGAGGGGATGGCTAGGGATAGTCTCATCATTCAACAAGGTTAAAGAATGGGGCCTTATTTCTGGACCTGAGTTTATCTTCCCAGGAGAAGATGTGGACATACCAGTTGAAATCATATTAGGAACTTTGATTATGTCTCTTTGATGTGTCTGGCCGTTCCCACTGACTACACATTGAAAAGACTAATATCATCTCAGTTAACACAGAGACTTCTATTTGGCTTCTAAAGCCAAGCCTGTCACAATCTGGCTCCAGAAATCCTGTCCAGGCAAGTTATTTCTTCCTCATCTCCCAGCCAAATTGATCAGCTTACTGTTCTTTTCACCTCAGTGCCCTTCCTCAGGCAGTCCCCCACACCTGGAATGTTCTCCTTCCACACTCTGCCTTTGAGAATTCCTGCCTCAGCTCCAGGATCTTCTACACTGATCCTAGCTGTTATTTTCCTCTTCCTGGCAATTATCTTGTTTGCATTTTGTATTTAACTTTATATTCACATGTTGTTTACTCCAATAGAATGTAATCTCCATGAGGGTGGGAATAAATAAATAAATGTATGAATCTCTTTTTGATGATCTTTGGCTTGGATAATTATGGAGTCATTAACACCACATTGAAGATGACCGACTGAGTCACAGCTATTGTGCATCTGGACTACACCCTTGAGTTTAGTACAAGACAGTGAGGTGGCAAAGTGGACCTAAGTTTAAATATAGCCTCAGATACTTCCTAGCTATCTGACTGGGCAAGTCACCTTAACAGGTCTACCTGTGTCCTAATGGTAAAACTACTTCTGAGGGTTGTTGTGAGGCTCAAATGAGATATTTGCTCTTAGCACAGGGTCTGGCACATGGTGGGTATTTAATAAATATTTGTCCTCTTCCCTTCCCTAAGAGGGAGAAGACAGTGTAAAGTCTGAGTATTCTCACAGTACTCAGAGAAACCACTAGAACCCCAGAGATGGCAGTTGCATAAGAAAATCAGTCTCTACCTTATGATAGCACCCTTTTATTTTTACTCATAATTGCTATTGTTTAATTAAATTGTACATTTTATTCAGAAGATTTGGCTCCAAACGAATTTTTACTGTTCCTAAAGATTAAATCCTATCGCCACGCCCCGCAGGGATAAAGATTTTCTGCCACTAGGATTATTCTAAAAGGTGTGAAGTCAATTTCCAGTGAGGAGGGCCAATGCCACTCCAAGCAATGGAAAGTAACACTGTTGGAAAAAGTGTCTAGCTTGCACTTTTATGGAGGTGTCATTCCTTTTTATTTCTAAGTTCTTAGTGTTTGGGTTTTTTTAAATTAATCACGTGACTTTTGAAAAAAAAATCTTTCTTACAAAAGAAGGCTCTCTAGGTAGAGGAATGGAAAGAAATGTATTGGATGTAAAAAACAAAAGGAATAAAGGGAACAAAAAAAATTAAAACATCAATCACTTTGCTCTATAGTCACATTTTGCATGTTAAGCAAGATTTGTGAGTTAATGCCAAAGTTCAGTTTGCAGATCGTCTCTATCCTATTCTAAAACTAGTGTAAAACCTGGTAAACTATCCTTATAATTAGAAATGCTTTCTTTATACCTGTATCGACAAAGTCAATTGGTTTCATTTTCCTCAAGCTTCTATTTCCCTATATTTCTAAGGCTACAGTACCTGAAAACCACAAAGTTTCTTGCCTTTTATTTATAGTGGGAAGGAAAACAAAGACTGGTTGCTGTCATACACTAATAATAAACAGCTTGGATCAAATTCTCAGTGTAGCTATCAGATCGCTAGACTATTATCTATGTACATATCAGAGTCTGAAATAAATTAAAACCATCTGTTTGCTTCCAATACACATTTGTCGAACAGAATACTTGCTTGCAGTGAGAAATGAAAATTGTAAACAAATAGAAAACCATATACAAAAAATAGTACTCTGTTAGAGCATCTAATGGACCACTGGGGAAAGATAATTAAGTATGCCAACCACAAATGTCTGTGCAGAAGCTGTGATATAATTGTGACTCAGAATACGAGGTTTTGTTTTCTAATTTCCTTAAGTGCATTGGACAAGAGTTGCTTGAGCATCCTTAAGACAAAATGCTCCTCAAATAAACTAAGTAGATGTTCTTGGATTGGAGAATGGCTAAACAAACTGGAGTATATTAATACAGTGGAATATTACTGTTGTAAGAAATGATAAATGTGACAAATGAAAAGTTCAGGAGATGTAATTTCTTGGTAAATAATAATAAATTCTATTAATTATATCTACCAGATAATTAGCCAAATGACTATCATTTTATTAATTAAAATTTTGATTATTGATTATTTTGTCATTAATTATAATTAAATTATAAAAATTAATTAAAATATTAATTAAAATCTCGTAACTAAAGACAAATCATGGAGGCTGATCAATGCTTATATACACTTGGAAGAGTGGACATTCCCAACAGGCAGAAATAAATTCTGATTAGTTAACAATTAATGAGAAAATGAATATTATAATGAGAGGTGGGCTTATTCTAATGAAGGGCTAGGGGACAGCGACTTTGATTATGTCACTCTTAGACAAAGAGAACATCTCTACACCCAGACTACCTCCACCTTGGACAATCTATACAGAAGGGATCCACCTCCACCCAAGCTATTTATGTCTCGGTTGGGCGGGGTCTCCCCAAGATTAGGGAGAATATTAAACCAATCTTAAATATCAGCAACATCCTTCACAAGGATTGGGCTTTGAATGAGGAAACAGAAAGAGAAAAAAACCCTAGATCCCCAATATGAATTGGTTATTAATATAAGAGAAATAAAATAATTTCTTTTATAAATTTGATATATTCAGAGAAGCACAGGAAAACTAATAAACTAAAACAGAGTATAGTAAGGCAAAGCAAGAAAACAATGTAAAGAATGACAGCGATGCAAATGGAAAGAAAAAACCCCACTTCAAACTGGATGCTATGGAAATAAAACCACCAAAAGCTTAGTCCTGGAAATGAGGAAATGCTCCCCTCTCTCTTCTTTGCAGAGGTGGAGAACTTTGGGTATGGAATACTGTATGTACCATCAGATTTGATTACTGTGTTGGATAGTTTTGCTGAATGTTTTTTTGAAACCCTTCTTTTTTTGGTTCTTTATTACAAGTGAGGGATTGATGGGGAGGGAAGGAAGAAAGATATATTTGGAAGTGAAAGTGATATAAAAACACAAGTGAGCAATAATTTTTAAGAAAATGCACAATGTTCCTCTTTTAAGTTTTCTCTATCTCACACAAATATTCATATGAACAAGAGATGAAGACTAAAATTCTCATTGTGATTCTGTGAGGTTAGACATAAAATCTGTCCTGTTTTATTTGAAATAGAAAAATTCAGCTAAAATGAGGCCAAATGCCATATGGCAGAATTGGAATTAGAATAATTAATTTATGACTTTAGCATAAATTCAGAACAAATTTGCACAGATATTATTATAACTTATTAAAATAATAATTATTTTTGGAGGAAGTGATAGTGATTACTCAAGATCTCTATTAATATTTATTATCACTAAAATGCTGCTACATCCAAATAGTGATTACCCCCCCTGCCCTTTTTATTTTTTTCAACTTTAGAGTGATATTTTGAATCCTAGATCTGACCTTGGCATTCTGAAGTAATGTGGATCTTTCATTTTATAGCCACAATTCACCCGTAATTCTATATTCATACCTGATGTTGGATGAACAATAAAGGCTTCATCAGATTGAATCACAATGACATGAAACTCAAAATCTATTGGGCAGCTGCATTGGAGAGGAATAACATAATTCTCACTGAAAAACAAAGGAAGACAAGATAAAAACAAAACCAACTATTGTTAAGCTTCTAACTAAAATAGTTAATTTCCAGTAAAATACTTTGTTATTTTCTTTATGATATGAGAAATATGGCCATTACTTCTCAGAAAATTTAACTGAAATTTGCCAGATGCTTAAGGTTAAATTCATACATTTGTCCTTTTCAGAACTTCCTTCTAACTCATATGGGAAAATCAATCAAATAAGAAGCATTTGTTAAGCACCTACTATCTACCAGGGGATTGGAGGATTTAGAATTTGGAAGAAACTTTAGAAATTATTCAGTCCAATCTCTTCATTTTGCAAATGAGGAAACTGAACCCAAGAAAGCTTAAGTGACTTTCCCAAAATAATATAGATAACAGTTTGAATTCAAACCCAAGTTTTCTGATTGGCAAATCCAAATTCAGTGCTTTTTCCATCTTATTATGCCTTTTATCTTTAAATATGATCAAGAGACCCAGGAATATTTCAAAAGTGGCTAACAAATATAAAAGAAACTGAAGCACCTAAAATATTACATTAAAGTATACCTCTTGTAAAAAGACAATTTATATATCAAGAAGTAGAGATCATATGGAATAATGCACAATCTTGCAAACAATTAAAGAACCGTTAAGTTAAAACATTTTTAAGGCACTAATTAAGGCAACACAAAAATTGTTGCAGTCTATTGTTGCAGCCATTTGGGGAAACAGGTAGAAAAGCACTGTTCATAGTACTATAAATTATTGATTTTCTTTCTAGGGAGTACTTAGACAATATGTAAAAACAGATATGAAAGAATTCATACTACTTATCCTAATACTTCTATTCTTGGCAATATATCCCAAGGATATAACCCAAAAGAAAATATATTACATGTCTACAAAAATACTCCTAGCAGTGCAATTTAAACCAGTGAGAAAAATGGAAAACAACCTCAATACTCAATAATAAGAGAATAGTTAAACAAATTCTGATATTTTAATACAATGTAATCTCATATTGCTATTGAAAATAACAAGTATGTCAACAATGTCTATATTAAGAATTGTGTGAAAAAAGAGGTTTAAAAAAACAACCCAGAACTTTAAGTAGTATGTACACACTACAAAAGTTATGTCAAAACCTTGGTACATACATTTTAAGAGATTAGAAGAGAATTTAGTGAGAAGTGACCACCAGCTCAGTGCTAAGTTTTGACTGGGGTTCAAAGATTCAAACATAAATGATGTCCAATCTATCTTCAATAAGGTAACAATCTAGTAAGAAAGGTGATAGGAAGCTAGCTGGTACAGTGTATAGAGTGAGACTCATCTTCCTAATTTCAAATCCAGCCTCCAACACATACTTAGCTGTGTGACCCTGGGCAAGTCACTTAACCCCATTTGCCTCTGTTTCCTCATCTGTAAACAAGCTAGAGAAGGAAATGGCAAATCACTCCAGTATTTCTGTCAAGAAAACCCCACGTAGGGATCCCAAAGAATCAGACGTGAATGAATAACAAGAAAAACAACAAGGTGACACATGAACAATAATTTCAATACAAAAACCTTTAACCTCTCACTGATTGTGAAATAAAATCTAAACTTCTTAGCCAGGTTTTCAATGCCCTCCCCAATCTAGTTCTGATCTAATTTTCCAATTTGTCCCATATTGTTCACTGCCATATACTGTGTACTCTAGGGGAAATAGACAGTCTTCTAGAACACATTCCAACCTTTTCCACCTCCATGCCTTTGTCTACTCTTCCTGGTGCATGTACCATATTCTTCACCACAACTTCCTCCTGTGAACGTGCCTACTCATTCTTCAAGGCCTGGTTCAAATGCAATCTATCAGTGCTAACAAAGGCAATCATGCAGCCTTCTCTAATTTCCACAGGTGTCAGTGATCTTGGCCTTCTCTGAACTCACCAAATTCTGTTAGTACAAGTATCTATATTCTATTTTGAACCAGAGTTATCTGTATACATGTCTTTGTCTCCCCCACTAGATGCTAATTTCCTTGAGGGCAAGACCAAGTCTCACTTCTCGGCATGTAACACTATGTCTTGTACATAGCAGACCCTTAATGGATGTTTGTTGAATGAGTGAATTATATCAGTGCATAAGAATGTAAATAAATGAGGCATTACTCTTATCACCAATAACACCATCTGATACTTATGTAGCACTTCAAGATGTACAAAGCACTTCATGTAGATTCTCTCATGTTGTGAATCTCACAACAACCCTACAAGGTAAGGGATTGCAAGCTTTATTATACCCATTTTACAGATGAGCCATAACTGGCTCAAAGTTATCACTATCTATCAAACCAGAAAGTGTCAGAAGCAGGATTTGAACCATAATTAAAGTTTAATGCACTATAGGTTGGCTTTTTTTCCCCTCAGTAAAGTCTCTTAATAATTTTTTAAAAGCACCTATCTTGTGCCAGCTCAAATCTTTAAAATATGACTCTCAAATTCAATACTCATACCTTTTTGTATGTGTATTAGAGTCTTTGTGCTAACAAAATACAAATGCATGTGCATTAGACTCGGTAACAGTGCTTTCAGATCTGAGCATTACACAAAAATGCATTATAAATGGTACTTACTTTCCCATCTTTGCACTGGTTGTACTCATGCCTGTAATACTCTTCTTTACCTCCACCAGTTGGTAGGAATCCCTACCTCCCATTAAGGCTCAGCTCAGGACTTGACTGATTCCACCTACCCTGCCCCCCAGGTATTAAGGTTTTCCTCTCAACCTGAAATTACTTTGTACTTTTCCATGTACACATTGTTTCCCCAGTAGAATAGAAGCTTCTGAGGGCAGGGACTGTTTTTGTTATTTGCTCGGTATTCCCGATACGTAGCACAGTTCCTGGACAGGCACTCAATAAATACCAAACACAAATGGATATAGAAACAAATATATTGCAGAAGATGGAGGAAAAAATGTACAAGTCATGATGGAAGAAAACTTTATCTTTTACTAGATAAGCTTTGGAGTCAAACACGAGTATCGGAAAATCAATAAATGTTAGGAATAAATAAATAGCATTCTGTTTTTCTTGATTCCTCTCTTCCTGGGATAGTTTTATATCCAGTTTGAACAACCTGAAATAGCTAATGAAAAAAATGTTGTTTCTGTTAATGGGGAGCTCTTAAGAATGAAAATTTTAATCCAAAAAGAAAAAAATGTTTACTGAAGAAGAAAAAAGGGAGTTGTCTGAAAGGTCAGTCAACTAACATTTAGTCAGCTGGGATTAACTAAGTGCCTGCTAAATACCAGGCACTGCAGTAAGGGCTGTGGATTCAAAGAAAGGCAAAAAACCAGCCCTGACTCTCAGGAAGCTCATGGTCTACTAAGGGAGACAATGTGTAACAAACCATGTACAACCAACTCTATACAGGAAAAATCGGGGGCAATCGCAGAAGGAAGGCACCAAGATCAAGGAGGGAATTTTAGCTGAGATGTGAAGAAAGCCAGGGAAACTAGAAGGTGGAGATTGAAGTGTTCCAGACATGGGGGACAGTCAGTGAAGATGCCTGGGATCAGGAGACAGAGTGTCATGTGAGAGGAACAGCAAAAGACTGCTGTTCAGGGAACTCACCAACCAACTTAAATTTTGAAAGATATCAAAGAAAGATGAAAGCAAGGGCAAGTAAAGAATGATGCTGAGGAGACAGAACCACAACTCTAATTTTGCTTCTATTTTCTCTGACAGGAAAATGATTTTTGGACTGGAAAAAAGATGGAGTGAAATTGGATATTAAGAGTTTATAACCGGCTCTGGATTCAGGAAGACCTGAGTTCAAATCTGGCCTCAGAAACTTGACACTTACTAGTTGTGTGATCCTGGGCAAGTCACTTCTCCCCATTGCCTCACAAAAAAAAAAAAGAGTTATGGCCAGGAGGAATAAGGTGATAGTAAGGGAGCCACTCTTGCCTACCCATCTGGGCCTGACAATCCCTTCTCATTGCTTTCCCTTTCTATGCCCAGGCCTATACCTTCTCCCCAGTGAGAGCTATGAGGCTTCTTGGGCAGCCTCAGACCCTGCTAAAGCCATCCCTCAGCCCCAGCTTGGGATACCTGGTAGTGAGTTCAAGTGACACATCTTTAAGCAGTGGAGTGGTGCAGGGGAGAAAGTGCTGAACTTGGAGTCAGGAAGACCTGAGCTCAAATTCAGCCTCAGACACTCACTAGTTATGTACCCCTAGGCAAGGCACTTAACCTGTTTGCCTCCGTTTTTTCAACTGTAAAATGGGGATAATAATAGCACTGCCTCACAAGGTTTTTGTGAGGATCAAATGAGATAATGTTTGTAGCAAGTGCTTAGTACAGTACCTGGCACATAGTAGGTACCATAGAGAGAGACAGGAACCAAAAAAGTTATGAAAGGCTAGACTAATAGGCTTGATCTAATAAGATGAAATAGGAACAAATGTGAAACCATATTCAAGTTAAAAATGAAAAGTTACAAAGAAAGTATGTCAATAAAATTGTTTAGGATTTAGTGGACTGATATGGCACACAAAGCTGGCTAATGAGATTTTGGACTGTATTAAGAGAGGAATAGTATGCAAGAATAAAGAAACAATTGTTGTACTGTACTCCGCCCTGATCAGACAATTGGAAAATTGTGTTCAGTTCTGAGATCCACATTGTAGGAGAGACATTGCTGAGTGGGGAGTCTCCAAAGGAGGCTGACCTGGATGGTGAAGAAATCTTGAATACACATGCCATGTATGTGGAAAAATTGAAAGAACTGAACATATTTACCTCAGATCAGAGAAGACTCAGTGAGGGACAAGTTGGCTGCTTCTAAGAATTCAAATAGTTGTCATGTGGAATTGTGATTAAATTTGCCTTGCCACCATCAAAGACCTTAAAATGCTTTAAAAACACAATCTCACTATTACATTCTTCTAGTGCAGGAGATTCAAGTAATTTGGATTCTCACTTTAATGGAAACTGAAGTTGAATGACTCACCCTTGGGTACTTGGTTGGGCTAGGTGTCCCACCTCTACATTTAACCCCATAGCAAGTCTACTTATCTCAGGGAAACTAAGCCCTAAAAAGCCAGCAAAGCAGAAGACATGAATGTCGTTTTTATATGTAGCAGTTAAGAGAGGCCACCATAAGACAGACTTCTTTGACCCCCTCCCTTTTGAAGTGTGTTTCCTCCAACCTTATTTACAAAAGGAAAGTTTATTGAATGTTGGATCAATTATTTACATCACTGATGAGCAAGAGAAAACTGACATCCTCCAATGACTCGAGATGATCAAGGTTTTGGTGGCCCTTAGATTTGCTCAGTCAAGATATAGTACCTGGAATTATCAATGCTATACTTCTGAGATGTAAAATATAAGTTCCCAATCTACTTCTCTTGTCTCTGAGCCTTTCTACTAGCTGCTTCCCACACCTAGAACGCTCTTCTTCTTCACTACTGCCTCTTGAAATCTGTGGCTTCCTGGAAGACTCAGTACAAGGACATCCTTCTGAATCAGGCCTTTCCAGTCTCTTTAGTTCCAAGAGCCTTTCTCTCTAACACTCTATGTATCTGATCTATATGCATGTTCGTTGTATATTCCTATATATGTATGTGTTTTTGCCTGTGTTAGATCGTAAGCTTTTTGAACTTAAAGACAAACAGTCTTTGTTTGTCCTCTATCAAAGGGCTTGACATATAGTGGGTTGTGGTCCAGTCATGTCTAACTCTTCATGACCCCATTTGGGATTTTCTTGGCAAAGATACTGGAGCTGTATGCCATTTCCTCTAGTTCATTTTACAGATGAGGAAACTGAAGGAAACAGGGTTAAATGACTTGCCCAGGATCATACAGCTAGTAAGCATGTGAGGTCAGATTTAAACTCAGAAAGATGAGTCTTCTTGACTCCAGGCCTGGTGCTTTGTTCACTGCACCAGAAATGCTTGCCTGCTTGATTCCTATTCATTAAAGAGAACTTCCTGGCCCTCTTAGCATTCAGTATACACTAGGAAGGGGAAAATCTATCGAGACCCTAGGGAGAGAAGAGGTCAAGAAAATACGTAGGGAAAAGTAGGAGGAGGTAATAAGCATTTGTTAAGCACTTACCATGTACCAGGGACAGTGCTAAGCATTTTACAAATATTATCTTATTTGAGCCATTAAAGGACCCAGGATAAAAATGTTATCAACCCTAGCCTTAGAAAAAGACACTCCTGGAAGATCCTAGGGTTTGTTAGACAGATAAGCCTCTTCATGGTTGAATAAGGGAAAAATCCAGACTTCCCTAATCATTTTCCAAGGAAGCAACCAAATCACTTAGGAACAGTTTGAGGAAGGCATTACCGTCACCTAACATAAGGTGGGATTCTTGGTAACAAACATCCTATTATTTTCTTCCTTTCCTTTTGAAGCTAGAAAACAAAACTTTGATTTATGTCAGTGATGATTTCCTAGTAGTCTGCTAGGATTAGCAGAGCAGCGTAAATATCTGAGATATAGCTAATTCCCCTAACATTCTGTGGTGTCCTCAGGTATCATCAACCAATTTTGTCTACAAGGAATAATCAACAAGTTGCTTAAAACTATTGTACCCTCACAGCCATCACCAATATGACTAACTGCTCATGTAATTCAGACCACTTTTTGGAAGTACAATTTCAGAGGGGGTGAAAGAGACTGGAAAGGGGATTTCTTCATATGACCTTATTATGCTTGGCCCCAGGGCACAACTGGGATCCATGACCAGTGGGAAGATATTACAGAAAATATTTTTCCTTAGTACAAAGAGGAATTTCTTAATAATTAGAATCATCAAAAATGGAACTAACTGCCTTGGCATAGGGTGAGTTTTCCATCCCTGAAGATGTTTTTGTGGAGTTAGTATTACTACTTCTCAGAGCTACTGTAAAGGAGATCCATGACTCAAGTAAATGTTGAACCAGATTACCTTGGAGTCCCTTCCAACTTCTAATTTATTATTAATCTTAACTCTAATTTATTTCATTTTGTGAATTAGCTGAGTTATAATTCCATCAGCTTCTTGGGTAGATTTCTTGAATTTCAGAGAGTGCTGTAATTGATAGAATTAAATTTCCCACTACTGGAAAACTACCATCAAATATTATAATTAAATACAAACCTTAAAAAAAAAGATACCTTTGAGGTAAACTGGGTGTCAAGCTGGAAATGCAAACTAAATGCAAACTACCAATTGATATTTCTTCCAATTTCCAGGACAGCTTAGGGATTATTAAGGGAACATTAGTGGCAAGAGTCCTTTCAACTATTTATGTGCCCCTGCTCTATCATTCATTTAGGTTTTAATCCAGGGCAGAATTACTTGGGTAAGTAAAAGAGGCAAGAAACTGTAACTTTTCGTGGTACAGTTTTGAACAGGCTCTGCTTAGTGGCAGAGTGTTTGGAGAAAGCAAAAAAAAAATCACACTTTATCTTTTGTGGCAAAGATATTTTTAAAGTATCTCTATTATACAAACAATTATACTTTAAAATAAACTGTTTAGCTGAAATTTCCATGCTGACTACAACAGAATGAATGTTACACCAAAAAAAATATCTTTGGAGAAGGACATCTATAAAAAGGTTAGGTAGAAAACAAATAACCAAGAGTAGAAGGAAGGAAGGAAAGAAAGGAGGAAGGAAAGGAGAAAGAGAGGGAGGAAATAAGGAAAGGAAGAAAGGAAAGGAGGATGGAAGGGAGGAAGGAAAAGAAGGAAAGGAGGAAGGGAGAGAAGAAAGAAAGGAAGGAGGAAGGCAGAGAAGGAAGGAAAAAAGAAGAAAGAGAAGGAAGGAAGGAAGGAAGGAGGGAGGGAGGGAGAGAAGAAAAGAAGGAAGGAAGGAGGAAAGGAGAGAAGGAAAAGAAGGAGGAAGGAAGGAAAGCACATATGGTACATTCTCTTACAGAGCTTATAACCTAGTAGATGAGATAATACAAAAATAGCTATAATAAACAATAAAACTTAAGCACATTAGAAGAATACATATTTAGGCCTTGAGAGTTCATAGGAGGACAAATCATTTTTAGGCGAGGATTAAGGAAGGCCTCATGGAAAAGATGTATTGGATGTAGGACTGGAAGGAGGAATTGGATTCTGACATACAGATGAGAGAGGCAGGTGTGGGGAAGTGATGTTTTTCTTAAACTGATATTTATATGATGCTTTAAGATTTGCAAGCAGTTACATTCCTAATTTCATTTGAACCTCACAACAACATATGTAGCAGATGAAGGGGGAAGCTGTTTCTAGGGTATGGGAAATCATGGAAAACTGCCAGGGATCTATACTTAGGGATCCATAAGTTATTGCAAAAGGACAGTTCCTCAGAGAGGCAATCAGTGAGGAAAAAATGCAGCTTTGGCAGCTGTTGTTTGGGACATGGAAAAAAAATGCCAAGGCTTATCAACTTACATATAGCCAATCTATTAACTACCCACCACCAAGACAAAGGGGATGAGACCCTTTTTTGCTGTTTTCATACATGTCCCTTAACTGCTCTTTTGTGACTTCCTTTTTCAGTGAGTCATTTAACATTTATTTTTTATCTAATTTCACCTATATTAGAAAGTCTGATAGTAGAAGGATTAAATGACACATCCACTTCTCTCTAAGTCCTGCAATTTCTTATGGATGGGCTCCATACTCATCTACAGATATGGTCCTAGAATATGCCGGGTGGGGAGAGGCTTCCGGTATATTTTATTGTGTCTGAATGTTTCTGTTCTTAAATCTTACGTGCAGAATCAATTTTTAAGTAATTTTCCAGCAGTGAGAATCTCAGATTAGAATTAATTTTATGGAGAATAATAATTGTAATTGGAGAAATAAATAGGAGAAATAAAAATGCAAGTTTCTTGATCTGTAAGTGATCCTTGAATTTCCATAACTTATAACAGATGGGCTTTTAATTTTGTAACTCACCTTTCTCCAAGTGGAATATCTGGTAGACTTATAAATGAAGGAAAGTCCAAAGTGTTTAGGACCGGATAGGCATGGAGAGGAATAAGTAAAGTTTCATCTCCCTGAAAACAATAAAAATAAATTCAAATCACTGAAAATAAGAATAATTTTAAAATTATTTACATATACAATATTTCTCCTATCAGTTCCCAAAAAACTTCCTGAAGAAGTTTGTATATTAATGTTAAAAATGTTAAGATTTCTTAGTCTTAGGTAAAAATTCAAGAATTCTTCAGCACATTTCTTTAAAAACAATTTTCAACACTCAAATACCCAGGAATATTCTCAACAAAAACAAAAATATACATTAGATGTTTTTATTTCAGAAAACATAAAGAAAATTTTTAACAGCTGCTGATGAAGGGAAAACTCAGAGGCTACAATTCCAAGCAGCTAAATGGAGGACAAGTATGGGAGTTGGGAGACTGGGGTTTGAGCTTTGACTCAAACATTTCGACTCAAAACATTTCGACTCAAACATACACTTAGAGATGTCTTTTGGATGTTTATGCTTACTTAAAATATTATTTTATTCATATGGTGTTTTAAGGTTCATAAAATATTTTACAAGCATCTCATTTTATTCTTACAACAAGCCTTAGAGGTAGGTGGCACAAGTACTATTTTGCTCATTTTATTTTTAAAAAGAGGAAACTAGGCAACTGGGAGTTTAATAATATTGTTGAGGGAGCAGCTAGGTAGCTCAGTGGATAGAGTACTGGCTGTGAAGTCAGGAGGATGTGAGTTCAAATCCGACCTCAGACCAAACACTTGACACTTATTAGCTGTGTGACCCTGGGCAAGTCACTTAACCCCAATTGCCAAAAAAAAAAATTGTTGAGTCCGTTGAGGAATAATAGGGGGCAAATTTCTTAAAATCAGATGAATCTTAAATTTCTAGATACCAAGGGCTCTCAAACTTATTTGATCTCAGAAATTCTCCACTGTCTTAAAAAATTATTGAAGACCCTAAGGAGCTTTTATGTGAGTTATATGTATTGATATTTACCATATTAAAAATGAAAATGTCTTCATAATGTTATGAAAATAGTTTTGACCTTGTGTCTTCCCCTCTCTCCCCCCCAAAAGGGCCTCAGGAGCTACACATTGGGAGCTGCTGCTATATACTCCAGTTTGAATTCAGGGTTATTATTTTTGAGCTCAGAATATGTTTTCTCAATGGAGTTTTCTGGTTTATAAGGGCTTTTGCTATCCTTTTTAAAAACTTAAACTAATTTGTTATTATGACATGCTTTTCAGTTTCTATAAAACTAGAAACTAGTTAACTTTATGGGTTCATTTTTAGCAGAAGCCAAGTTACTAAAAGAATGGATTGTAGAATACAACCACCAGTAAATGTTAGAAGGATTTTCCAGAAATCCATTTCTCTGAAGACTTTTAAGAAAGGATAAGCAGGTATCTAGGGCATTGTCCTGCCTAGAGACAGGAGGATGAGTTAGCATACCTATTATTGCAAATGGAAGAATTTTTGAAAGGATAGCATAGGGGCAGCTAAGTGGTACAGTGGATAGCACACCAGCCCTGGAATCAGGAACACCTTTGTTAAAATCTGGCCTCAGATACTTATTAACTGTGTGACCCTGGACAAGTCACTTAACCCCAATTGCCCCCTCCTCTGAAAAATGCAAAAAGGATAGTAGAATAGGAGCAAATACTAACAGAATTCCAGATAGCCCTTGAAAGCATCCCTTATACACAATATAAATGGTAATCATAGTAATAACTTTGGATCGAGGAAAGTTAAGGAAACACTGTTTTAAAAGACATAATATGTTTTAGAAAGAGTTCTACCCGAAATTGTTAATAAAAAGCTTTTTTAAAAAAAGTTTTGCTATCTAAAGAGTTAGAGACAGGGACTGGCCTCGTGATTTCATTGGTACTGGGAGCTCCCACAGAGAAATTTCCCCTGTGGAGGCAGGACTGCATCTTCTCTTAGAGTTACCCAGAGAACACTGATCAGTTAAGGGACTTCTCCAGTGTCCCAATATGTGTCAGAGATGGGACGTGAATTGAAGTCTTCCTTGTTTCAAGGCCTCCATTGCCTGTCACCTAAAGGGTTACCTATTCAAAAATGTGAAAGTTTACTTATGTTAAACAATTAATAGTCTTGGTAGGGCTGAAAACTGAAGTGTTACAGTGACTTTTTGGTACAAGAAAACTGGAAGAACTAAAGCACAGAAAGACTGAATAATTTTGTTTGGTTATTACAAGTGCAAGGGTTCAGCCCCAGTCTGCCTCACTCATAGGCTAAGGCCCTCATTCATTAAATCACTCAATCCCTCTACAACTCCCCAAAATGCTGACAGGATAGTAAAAACATTTTGGTACCAAAAAACACCCCAAAACAAAACAAAAACCCCAAATCAGCCTTCTGTTTTCTTATATTTACACCTAGAACTTCAGTTCTTAAAGAGATTTTTGGGGGGAACCTAGGTGGCGCAGTGGATAGAGCACCGGTCCTGAAGTCAGGAGGACCTGAGTTCAAATCCAGCCTCAGACCAAACACTTGACACTTACTAGCTGTGTGACCCTGGGTAAGTCACTTAATCTCAACTGCCTAAAAAAACCCCAAACAAACAAAAAAGAAACTTTGGAAGCTTACCTGACAGTGAATGCGGATACAATCATAATAATAACGCCATTCATCTGGAGAAAATTCAACGGTCACTTTAAGGGACAAGCCAGGAACAAGACGATGCTGTAAGATCAAATAAGTTCTCATCAACCCATGGTTGCTGAATATCATCCCCATTGCTTTGCAATAAAAAATGAAGTAAAAGCAAAGACTATTGTTTTAACCACATAAGGTTGCTATGCAATAAAGAAATGGAAAATGGACATAAGAAGAAACAGAAGGAAATAGGTTGTCAATAACACTTACTTTTTTAATGTACTTGATTTCAAAATATTTGGTTTGTGGGGGTAAAATATGAAGATTTATGACATCATCAGAAATATTGATCAGATTCTGAGGGAAAATAGAAGATGCACTTAAAATAAATAAATACAAAGTATCCTTTAACTAATTTGTTAAACATTTTGGTCTAAACATCTGAGCCAAGGGACCTTCCTGCTGGCTGGTGTTGTATGCCACTGATCACTGATAGGAATATTTGTGTCCTTTTAAGACAATTTTAGGGTAATTTTTAGAGAAGGAAATAGCAAAAACAGCAAACAACTCCAGCATCTTTTCCAAGAAAACCCCAAATAGGGTCATGAAGAGTCAGACATAAGTAAAATGACTGAACAACAAGAAGGATAGTTTTAGGGATAAAAATCATTTTAGAATATTTTAAAGATAAAAATAGTAGGAGTAGAATTTTTAAATGATTAATTATACTTCAAAAATTATACTAAAAAATTAAATTAATTATACTTTAAAAATTATACTTACTTATAAGTAAGACAAGTTAACACATTGTCCATTTCTGCAAATCTAAACTTCAGTCAATACCTATAATCTGCCATCTGTAATCCAGTCATAAAGTCATCAACAGTATTCTGAAAGTTGTGACCTAGTACTGGAATTTCTAAGTGAAAAGGTATAATCACTTTTGTGACTTGTATATTGCCATACAGTATCAGTATGTAGTCTTACCAACAAAATATTAAAGTTTACTTTCCCACAACTCCACAAACATTTTTTCACTTGATTTTTGTTACTTTTGTTATTGTGGTGGGTATAATGCATATAACAGTCTCTCTCTATCTCTTCCCTGAGTTTGAGTTTCATATATCAACAGTTGTCTGTTAGACTTTTCATACTGGAGGTCCTGGAGACATCTTAAACTCAACATGCTCAAAATCAAACTCACTATTTTCCCCCTTAGATTCCCTGTTCTTCCAATTTCTTACTTTTGTTGAAGGCACCACCACCCATTTCTTCTACAGTTTTTTTTCCTTCCCCACCCAGCCCCAGGCCCTTCCAGAAGTCATCTGGTAAGATCAGGGGGAGAAGAAGCATCACCATCATGTGGGGTACCCGACTCTCTTTCTCAGTGGTCTACTTAACTGCTTAAAGCATTTAAATGAGATGGAAGCCAACAGCTCCACTCCTAAGAGCCACCGAGACTTACCATCAATCAGCTCTGCCTCTATGCTCTGCAATCCCCTGGTGCTGACATCTTAACTACTTAAGTAATCTAAAGACTTCTGAGCTCATCCATGCACTCTCTCACTGACTGCTTAGGACTTTGGGGGCTTTCCATTTTCCTTACAGCTGAACTCTTATGTGTTAATTGCCCCCAGTTAAAGTATGAGTTCCTTGAGAGCAAGAACTAGTATTTAGCATAGTTAGTGCTAAATAAAAGTTTTTTCTTTCATTCATTCATATCCTAGACTCCTCACTGTCTGTCACCTCACATACTAATCAGTTGCCAAACTTTCCTGTTTCTGCTCCCCAAATATCTCTCAAATCTGACCCCTTTCTCTGCACTTAAAAAGCTAACATTTTAGTTCAGGCCCTCATCTCCTCTTGCTTAAATTATTGTAACAGCCTCCTAATTGGTCTCCCGCCCTCTCTCATGTTTCTCACCATTCCAGTCCATCCTACACGTTTGCTATCAAAGCAATTTTCCTTAAGTGTAGATCTGATCATATGACTGTCCTCAATCAACTCTTCCTATCATCTCTCAGATAAAACACAAACTCCTATGTTTAACCTTTAAAGCTTTTCACAACCTTGTCCTTAACCTATTTTGCTAGTCTCATTGGACATTACTCTCCTTCCCATACTTAGTGATCCAAACTGTCCCCTCCTTATCTCCAGCTACTGAAATACGGAAGTTTAAGCACCATTTTCTGAATGAAGGTTTTCTTGAAGCCCTAAAATGTTAGCATCTTCTTTGTCAAACTAACTTGCACTTAATATTAGTTACGCTAGGTGGCCCAGTGAGTAGAGAGCAAGGCCTGGAGTCAGGAAGGTTCACTTCCTGAGTTCAAATCTGGCCTAAGACACTTAATAGCTCTGTGATCCTAGGCAAGTCACTTAACCCTATCGGCCTCAGTTCTTCATTTGTAAAATGAGCTGGAGAAAGAAATAGCAAAGCACTCCAGTATCTTTACCAAGAAAACTCCAAATGGGTCATGAAAAGTCAGACATAACTGAAAACAACTAAATAACAGTTTACGTATGCATGTATATGTATATACACATATAATATGTATTTATTAGTTTAATATTTATGGTGTATATATTTAATATTACTTATTGTCTTCCCCATTGGAATGCTAGCTTGTTTTAAGTAGGAATTCTTCATTCTCTGTATTTATATCCCCAGTGCCTGGAACATAACAAGGAATTAACAAATATTTGATTGCTCTTAAAATTGTCTTTATTTGTATTTCTCTGATTATTTAGGAATTTGGGTATCTTTCTGTGTGGTCATTAGCTGTTTATATTTCTTCATTCAAAAACTGTCTGCTCATGACTTTTGACCATTTCTCTATTGGAAGCAAGTATTAAATTAATAGATAAGTATCAGTTTCTCATAGATTCTAGATGCTAGAACTTTAGCTTACATATTACTATTGGTATTTTTTTCTGAATCTATTTCTTTTCTCTTAATTTTAGAGATATTTTTATTGTAAAAAAATCTTTTTATCTTCATATAATCAACCCCATCTGTTTTTATTTGCAACAAGTCCTTCCACTTATTTGATTGATAAAAATGTTCTTCCTCTTAATAACTGGGACAAAATACATTACTTCTTCTAACAACATGGTTTATTGGGAGAGTTATATGCTTACCATTGTTGGTTTGTCTTTTCTTCAATCATTCTATCCAAAGTAAATATACATTTTCTTATTACAATTCACCAATGGATCTATGGTTTCAACATCGACACTACCTCTGATATAGATTACAGGCCACACCCAAACCTGCAACATCTTAAGGCCAAGCTAAGTCATCAAGTATTTCTGAAGCAACAAATACTTTCAAAGCACTGAAATACGTGCTGGTGATACAAAGGCAAAACAAAAAATGGTACCAGGAGATTACAATCTATGGGAGGATGTAACACACATACAAGATACAAGAGCAGGGAGAAATTATTAATGATAAGGGGATCATATGGTCATTCAACTTCTACTTCAAGACCTCCAGAGACAAGAAACTCAATCTCTTTGCAGTCATTTTATGAATAGTTGTAATATTTGAGTTTTTCTATGTTATGTTAAGTTATATGTTACATTTTTATATTACATCACGTCATATCATGTTACATTACATTATGATACACTATGCTATGCTATGCTATCCAAAACCCACATTTGACCACTAGGAGACAGGCTAGAAGGCAGAAGTGCCAGCAGTGGGTGGAGCTTAGGTCTAGCCACCCAATTCCATACAGCACCAGTTGCATCCACACAACAGAGGGTATAGAACAATGTAGGTCATGTCTAACCAATTCATGAATGCAGGAAGGAAAGGAGTCTGGCCTAGCACAAATCCAAATCTAGAATCTGAGGTTACAGATATAGTATAAGCAAAGAGATGAAAATACCAGACAGTGAAGAAATACTATGGGTTAAGAGAAGCCCATGATGTGAATGCAGTATAACAAATATAAGTAAAACCTCAGAGACAAGAGTGGCATGGCCACCAGGACTCCAACAGTAATTAGAAAAAAATGATGCAAGAAATTAAAAGTGAAATTAGAACTCTTGAGGGGGAAAAAATAAAACAAACAGCTTAGAAAGGAAGATAGAGAGCCTTACCCAAGTAGTGAACTCTCTGAAAATTAGAATGTAGTCAGTCAATCGACAAATATTTATTAAGCACTTACAATGTATTAGGCACTGTGCTGGGAATACAAATAAAAGCAAAAAAGACAGGCTCTGCCCTCAAGGAGATTACATTCTAACAGGGAAGACAACACACAGCAGGAAGTCAAAAGGAGGAAAGGGGGAGAAAGTGTAGGGCATGGTGGTGAAGTCTAGACTTCAATCTAATGAGAAATAAAGAGATGGTTGGTCGGAGTGTCCTCTTTAAATGTAAGTTCTGGGAGGAGTCATCCAATCAGAGGGAGGAGCAGCAGGACTGAAGAGTACTCCTGAGGTGTGAATTCTAGGGATAAAGTGATCGGTCGGGACAAAGAGGTTTCTAGGGCATGGTGGAAAAGTCCAGAGTGTAGCTCAAGAGGAAGTTCCCCCAAAATCTCTAGTATAGTAAGCTGGAGACATGGATATTACTGAGGTTCTGGCTTCTCTACATGTCAACATCTTCCCAGGCTTTTTCTGCCCTCAGACATCCGAATGGAACTCAATGATACAACAAACAAGAAAAAATAGAACAAAGTCAAAGGATGGCAAATAAATGAAGAAAATGTAAATAAAATACCATAAAAGACAACTTCCCTAAAAGACAAATTGAGGAAAAAGAATCATCAGACATCCTGAAAGCCAGGGTGAAAAAAATTTTAGATACCATACTTCAAGAAATTATAAAAGAAAGCTGCTCAGATCTATTAGAAACAGAGGGTAAAGTAAAAATATAAATAATCCCCAGATCACTTCCTGAAAGAAACCCCAGGTGGAAAACACCTAGGAACATCAAAGTCAAGATTTAAAGATTTTAAAATTTAAAAAAAAGATTTTGCAATCAGCCTTTATCTTTTGCTTTCCAGAATATCGTATTTCAAACTCACTTTTATTTTTAGTGGCAGTTTCCAGGTCTTGTGTAGTTCTTTAAGGTTCACTCAAGATATATTTGCCAAAGAATTGGAAATTGAGAGGATGCCCATCAATTGGGGAATGGCTGGACAAGTTGTGGTATATGAATGTAATGGAATACTATTGTGCTATAAGAAATGATGAACAGGCAGACTTCAGAAAAACCTGGAAAGACTTGTATGGTCTGATGCTGAGTGAAGTGAACAGAACCAGGAGAACGCTGTACACAGTAATAGTCACATTGTGTGATGACTAATATTGATAAACTTAACCCTTCCCAGCAATAGAGGGATCTAAGACTCTCCAAAGGCCTCGTGACGGAAAATGTTATCCACATCTAAAGAAAGAAATATGGAGTTTGAATGCTGATTGAAGCATACTATTTGCTATTTTTTTTCTTCTGTTGAGTTTTGTTTGCTCTTTCTGGTGGTTCCTCCTATTGGTTCTAATTCTTACAACATTACTAATGTGAAAATATGTTTACTAGGAATGCATATGTATAGCCTATATCAGATTGTGCGCCGTCTTGGGGAGGGTGATGGAGAGGGAGGGGGAGGAAAAATTTTAAACTCAAAAGCATATGGAAATGATTGTTGATAAATCAAAATAAATTAATTTTTTTTAAAAAAGATATATTTGCCATACAATCAAGATTCTGATGCCTGATACCTAATGATCTCTAAAACATTCTCATTCTTTCCTCAGTGAGTTCAGCACCTTCATAGTCTTTCCTCCCTAACTCCTGTCCTCATACTGGGGATTTTTAACATATATAGATACTTCCTCAAACACCCTAGCTTCCCACCTTCTAAATTTACTAATTTCCCCTGACCTCCATTCCACTACAGCTACACACAGGGTTGGTCATATCCTTGACCATGCTATCACCCGTAAGTGTTCCACTTCCAATTCAATGAGCTCTAAAATTCTCTTATTTGATCACAATCTTGTTATTCCACCTCTTCCTTTCCTTGCAACCCCAAATCCTGTTCTTCATCCTCACCACAACATGCAGTCCTTCTAAAACTCAGTTCTTTCCCAGGCTATCACCCTTGCACTGGCTACACTCTGCTCACCTCCCCGTCTTGATGCTGTAGTGAATCACTTCAGCTTTTTACTCAACCAAGACTCAGCCTTAGATTTCTCCCACCATCTGCTGCCTTAACTCCTATTCATATACTGCTGAATGAAGCTAGAGAAAATCACTAAACTGTACTTATTGGATCCACTAAAATTTATGCTACATAATCTTAACTGGGTCCTCCTTAAAGTGAGGCAACCCTTTTACACCTCCCTAATCAGTTCATTTTCCTACTCATCATAGTGGTTTTTCCAAGTCTTTGCACCCCTCTTCAAATCTCCCATGGCTCTCTCTCTACCCACCCTCTCAGTTGAGAACCTTGCCTCATTTCACTGAAAATTTTGAGGTCATTCACTGACAGCTCCCTTTTCTCCCTTCCTCCTCATCTCACATCACTTAGGTGCTTTCCACTACCATGTTCTTCACTCCTGTATCATGTGAAGAGGTGACTCTTCTTGCCAAGGCTGACCCCTCTGCAAGCACTGGATGATTCCCATTCCATCCTGTCTTCTCCAGTAGATTGCCCCGTCTTATTATCCCCACTCTCACTTATCTTCAGTCCCTTCTCTTTCCACTTATTGTTTCCCTCATTGCCTACAAACATGCCCAGATTATCTCTAGTCCTTCTCCATTCCCACTAGCTAATGTTCCATATCTTTCCTGCCTTTTGTGTCTAAATTCTGTACAATGCCCTTCTTTAATTGATGCCTCCACTTCCTTTCCTTTCACTTTCTTCTTAACTGTGCAGTCTGGCTTCAGACATCATCATTCAACTGAAAATGGTCTCTCCAAAGTTTCCAATGACCTCTAAATTGCCCAATCTAATGGCCATTTCTCAATCCTCACATCCTTCTTGACTATTAGCCCTTGACATTGTTGATTGATCACTTTCTTCTCCTTGATGCTCTCTTCCCTCTAAGTTTTTGTGACACTACTCTCTCCTGGCTCTCCTCCTACCTGTCTGACTGCTCCTACTCAGTTACTCTGGTTGCAATCTAGATGTCATCCTTAACTTTTCACTCTTATCTTCTCTCCATCCCCCCATGAATCTGCTCAATTGCCAAATCTTATCATTTCTATCTCCACAGCATCTCTTAACTCTCCTTCTCTCTACTCACATGTTCTCCATCCAGTTGAGATTATCATCATCTTTCATTTGGCGCCCTGCATACTGAATATTGCAATAGTCTTCTATTTGGTCTACCTGCTCTAAGCCTCTCACAATTCCACTTCATCTTACACATACCTGCCGAAGTGCTTTGCTTAAAGCACAGGTTTGACTATGCCACTATCATACTCAATAGATTCCAATAATTCCCTATCACTTCTAGGATTGTCTTTAAACTCATCTGGCATTTAAAGTTCTTCATAACCTGGCTCCAACTTACCATTCCAGACATGCATTTTTCATACACTCTATGTATGGTCCAGCTACACTGGTCTTACTGTTCCTCACACACTTCATTCCACTGCCCATTTCCAAGGCTTTGACAGGTTGTATCCGAAGCCCAGAATGCATTCTTTCCTCACGTCTACCTCTTATTCTCTAGTTTCTTTCCTAGAATTACTAGTTTCTTTTAGAATTCAGCAAAAGTGCCATCTTCTACATGAAGTCTTACCTGATCCTCCTTGCTGCTAATGCCTTTGCCACAAAATTATCTCATTTAATTTCATATGTGTGTGTGTATATATATATATACATATCACACACATATGTACATACATTATATATACACACATATCTGTGCATATAAACGTATGTACATATTTCCACATTTTCTTCTCTGGTAGAATTTTAGTTCCTTAAGAGCATTAATTATTTCATTTTTTGTCTTGGCATGCCCAGCATACCACTTAGCATGTAAAATAGTATGTGCTTAATAAATGCTCATCAATTGAATGAGGCTCCAGGTTAACCATGGAATTACCCTGGCACTCCTTTTCTTTATACATAGAAACATGCTCAGTAGCAAGAGATAAGGACTGAGTTGCATCATCTAATCCTGCCTTACCATGGACCTCTGAAATGAGCTAATCTGACCAGCTTTGGGAAGTGGAATGGCAAGGTACTAAATACACTCGGGAGGTGTCAGCTGTCTCTTCTGTCTCTGTGCCATAGTTCATGCTATTCTTCTTGCTTAGAATGTCCTTCCCATTCCCCATCTCTATCAAAATCCTATCCATTCTTTAAGGTTCAGGCAGCTCAAATATTACTTCTTCTGCATAGTGTTTCCTGATCACGCCAGCCACGAGTAATTTCCTTTGAGCTCCTAAAGCATTGTGTGTTACTTTTATGGCATTTTAATACATATTATCTTGTATTATCATTACATGTGTACTTCATTATCTCTCTTACTAGAATAAAAACTTCTTGACAACAGACCCTATGACTCTGTGCCCACCCATAATGCTTTGCTCATAAGTAGAAAAGAAATAAACATTTACCCAAAGAAATGAAGAACAATGAAAAAATCCAGCTATCTAGGAATTGGGCCCATCACCCCACAGATAATCCAAAAACGTGGATCAATAATAATTAAACAAAAGGAAACCAGAAGAGGGTGAAGATGAGCATTTCCTTATTTTTCAGGCCTGCCCAAGCATCCAGTGAACTATGAGCAATTTTCCTATTTTTCAATCTCACAATCGCATTCTGGTCCTACACAGGCAGATCTTTGTCCCTACACTCAGATCTGAGCCAAAGCTGTTTGTATTTTACTTGCCAATTCTTTAGCTGAAAGTCTGATCTAAATTCAGTAAAGTAATATTGTTCCTACTACAGTTTATTTGATTTTAAAAATACTTACCAGAATCTGTTGGTGATATTCTCCTATTTTATAGCTTCCAAAATGTATTATTCCAGGTTCTGCCTTCACAATTTTATTTTGTTCAAGCTTTGCAAAAATCTCTATCCACACAATGTCGATAAAGACAGTATGAAAAATAATAGAAAAATTAAATTAAGACCAATTATGTTAAAATGGATTCCTTTAAATTTAGGGTATTTTTAAAAAATATTCATTTTAAACTTAAATGCAAAACAAGGAAAAGAAAGAACATTTCCATGTACACAGCAGAACATAAAGAGTATTCAATTTAAAACCACAAATTTCCATTTCAGACTGTTTATCCTTTTTAAAGAAACAATGTAACAAATACTACACATTGTTTTCAAAGCTACCCAGCTTTTCTGTGCTTTAAATTTAGGGTATTTTACTAAGGGCAGCTAGGTGGTGCAGTGGATAGCGCACTAGTTCTAAAGTCAGGAGGACCTGAGTTCAAATCTGGCCTCAGACTAAACACTTGATACTTACTAGCTGTGTGACCCTGGGCAAGTCACTTAACCCCTATTGCCTTAAAAAAAAAGGGGGGATATTTTAAATGCCAGTTAAAATTTTATTCTTCTTTGAGGCTCTGCAAGTCATATCTTTCAAAACGATTAATCAATCATATGCATTATTATCATTATTATTATTATTGACAACAATAATGGCAGCTAGCATTTATATGGTACTTTAAGATTTGCAAAACACTTTATATTATCTTCTTTGGTCCTCACAAGAACTTTGTGAGGTAGGTATTATTATTATCCCCATTTTATAGATGAGAAAACTGAGGCTCACAGAGGCTAAGTGACTTTCTTGTGGTCACTTAGCTAGTGTCTGAGGCAGGATTTGAACTCAGGTGTTCCTGACTCTAGCACTTAAGCCACTATGCCACATAGTTACTTTTGTCTTTAAATAAACTGTGTGTCCTTTTCATTTTTAAATTCTTCTAGAAAATTCATCATCTGTATTTTGTTTGACTATACTTATTAATTATGAGGAAGAGGAAGTGAATTAATGGGTACTGTGAGAAATGCCAACAAAGAAAGAAAATATCAACAAAACATTAAAAATACAAAAAAGGAAAAAAGAAAAGGACACAGAGCGATTTTGTTATTCCTTCGTTAAATTTAATATACATATTTTAAAGCAAGCTATGTATAACAGAAGTTCACAGTTACATATACAATACTCTTTTTTTGGTTCTTTGTATATTGAAATGTTCATGTTTGTGATGATTAATAATAACAAATTCATAATAAAAGGAAAGTTTTTTTAAATAGAAAAATCCATCATCTAATTGTGGTATATGAATGTTATGGAATATTACTGCACAGTAAAGATTACAAAAAAAATACAAAGAAATGTGAAAAGATTTATATGAAACCAATGCTAACAGGAAAAATAAAGGCAGAATCACAAAAATAACATGAACTGATTTCAATTACATAAAGGAAGATAAAAATCAGCAGAAGCGAAACAATATATTCAGTGGATAATATTGGTGTTGTCATGTTAAAGTGAAGGTACAAGGCCTTCATTTCTTTCATCAATGCATAAATAAAAGGATGAGGTTTCATGTATAATCACAAGATCAGAGAGTTGATGTTTGGCGGGTACCCTCAAGGTCATTGAGGGCAATTGCTTATGTTACAGATGAGGAAAGCTAAAAGCCAGACAGGTGAAATACCTAAGGTCACATAGGTAGGTGGGATATGTTTTAGGTCATCTAACTCCAAATCAAGAGCTACTTGATTCTATTGTACCAGACTTTTAAAATGATATTTTGTTTAATTTTGTTGCTGTCTTGCTGATTTTATTATTGGGAAAAATAAATAATTTTGAAAGAAAATTAGTCACATTAAATACAGCATTCCAGATTTTGTCAGAGCTTAAGAGAATTTTTTTGTTTTGTACAAATTTTTATGATAAAACTCCAAATCTCTTAAAGGACAAGCATTTCATGATCACTTAATATTTAATAAGCACTCTGTTCAAAGTACTAAGCATTTAATTCTTGTTAATGTGAACAAATAATAAAAGTAACCCACATTTGTATGATACTGTACAGCTCACAAAATCCTTTCCTCAAAATAATCCTGAGGTAGGCAATATAATTATGCTTATACCAATTTTATAGATGAAGAAATTGAGGTACAGAAAAGTGAAGACACATATCCAATTCACATAACTATCAAGTGTCAGCACCAGGACTAGAATTCAACTTCTGACTCCTAGACCAGTGCACCTTTCACTCCACTCCATGACTTTCCAGAAAATTGAATGTACTTCACTTTAACGATTTGACTTTGGTTAGAATAGCACTGCCATATGACAAATGTCATATTCTAAAAGCTCTGAGGATTATGAGCTCCAACCAGTTAAAGGTCTATATAGTCTTGTCAGTTATCAGAATGTGTTATTTCATAGCTTTGTGCCACAGTTTTAAAAGTCTATGAGCTCACAAAAAAATGTCTTAAACCCTATTCTGCAATGTCATCAGTTGAGGATTAGATGATAGCAGTCAGTACAGTGTTTTAAAGACATGTAGTATTAGCACCAAAGAGATATTCTAGATTCATGAAGATATGATTTTCTTTAGGCCTGTTTCTCCCCCAGATGATAGACTTGTTCTAGCTTGCATGACTCCTAAACATATTGAAATACTTAAAGGAATCTCAAAAAAATGAGGAAAAATACTGTTAGGCATTTATAAATATATATGTATATATGTACATAATATATGTATAAAATGGGATTTATATATTTGTACAAATTAATTATATATGTATATATATGTATGTATGTGTATGTTATATATATAAAATACAAAGTGACTTCAGGGATTGGGGAAATGGACCACAAACAATGGGGGTAATCAATACTGGCCTCTTAAAGAAATTGATGTGAATTGAACCCTACATAGGGGCTAGGGGTTCCAAGATGTGACTAGGAGAAGGGAGGGCACTCTAGGCATGAAAAATTGCCTTTGTAAGTCATGGAGGTAGCAAATAGAATGCCAAGTATGGGTAAGAGAAAGTAAGATATTTTGGCTGAGTGTAGAGTATTTCAACAGTCTAGAGAGGCTGATAATAACAAGACATTACTTGGATATTGCATTTATTTAGCTTTCCAGGTACTTTGACGTGCACACTCTCATCACAATAACCCTGACTCCCCAGAATCAATTTATTCATTTACTTTCTATCAAAAATATGTACTCTTACTTCACAGGTAAGAATGTTATGTCACTTTATTTTTTTCAAGCTCATTTCCCAAAGATGTCTCAAGCTTTAATATGCATCAACTGATTCTTCTAATATTTGAGTAACGCATGTTTCCTAATCCAAAAGTAGCTACTTGAAGAAAGGTAACTCCACTGAGACTGCCTAGTGGACCAAGGCAACAAGTCCATGATGGACTCACAACATCTCCTTTACTTATGGGCATACCAATTGATCCTCCCTTAAAAGAAGAATTGACAAGGTATAAAGTTATAACTAATTTTTAAGCAGTTGGAAGTTTACATTTTTGTTTTTTAAGCTTTAGTGAGATGTTTTGTTTTAAATTACAAACATTTACATTTAGATATCTCTCCGGTAGAAATAGCTAGGTAACAGTGGATAGTGTAAGATTTGTAGTCAGGAAGACCTGAGTTCAAATCCTACATCAGACATTTACTACCTGTGTGACCCTGGGCAAATCATTCAACCTCTCTCAGTCTCAATTTTCCCTTCTGCAAAATGGGAATAATAATATTGTAGTACCTTCCTCACAGGGTTATTATGAGGATCAAATGAAACAATACATGTGAAACATTTTGCAAATCTTAAAGTACTATGTAAATATTAGCTATTATAAAAGTGCTATGTAAATATTAGATTCACTAGTGAAGCTATATATGTATTCCAATGGCATTGCCACTGCTGAAAACATTTTGTGAACTCCCCTTCTGGAAGAGTGTTCAGAGAACTGCTGATTGACCACATTAGAGAGTCATTCTTTTTATTCTATAGTCACATCTCATTTTTTACTTAGCTTGATCATCATTTACCTTATTTATCACCTTGGATCCCAATAACTTTTGGCAATTTCCAAAAATCAAATCCATCCTCAAAGGATGAGAGTTTATCACCACTGAAGCTATTTTTAAAGACATGTCCCTGGCTGATTTTAGAATTACTTTAAAAAATTCAATTTCAATAATGAACAAGATCTACTTAATGGGCTCAGCTTCCCAAGATGATTACTTTGGAAGGAACAATACTCATATGGATGAATAAGTTACAGTTTGCTTGAAATTTTTAAAAGTCAGTGATATTACTTTAGCACAACAGTTCTCAAAGTGTGGTCTGCAGACCCTTAGGGGTACCTGATACCCTTTCTGGGGATGTGAGAGGCCAAAACTATTTTTCATATTCTATTTTCACATAATACTTAGCCATTATTTGCTTATTGAAATACTCCTCCCTTTTCCAACTACATGTCTACGTGGGACCAGATTTTCTTCATATACTTCAGCCAAACCAACATATCTCAACAGATTGAATGAACAAGCAAGACATGAGAATCCAGCTGTCACCCATTAAGCCTGACACTAAGGAGATTTTCAAAAACACGTAAAACAATGCCACTCTTCTCATTACACTTTTTTTTGTTTTGAAAAATAATTGTTTTTCATAAAAAAGGTTGCTTTTGTTAGCAAGTTATATTATTTTTTCTAACAAGTAATATTTTAAAATGAATTAATAAATATTTTTAAAATTTATATATTGTTTTCTAACATGGTAATTATCAGTAGATATAACCCATTTAAGCAGAAGCTCTTTGGAGCTCAATAATTTTTAAAAACAAAAAGGAGTCTTGAGATCAAAAAGTTTGAGATCTACTGCCTAGAGTTATAGGCTGTTTTTCTCTGATCCTACCATTATGTAATTGGTTGTGCTTAAAATTTTCTTTACTGAATTCAAGGGACAACTTTCAAAGACAGCAGTAATGGCTATCACAATCTTTTAATAATGTCGATTCAAAAAGTTCAGTAATGAAGAGGCAGATCCTAGTATGGCCACTACTCCTACATTCCTAAAATTTAAAGCTTTTTTCATATTAGACAAAGGCTTCATTTTCCAGACAACTAAAACCCTTGACAACCTAAGTTTTTAATGGTAGTTGACCCTGTAAATGTACCAGGAAACAGGGTGGCAATATTATTAATCTGAATAAACTATCATCTTATCTATCTATAAAATGGTGTAAATATAAGTAATTAAGTTAGCATAAAATTTTAACTAGATTTTAAAAATTAGTGTACTTAACAGATCTGTGACTTGCTTTCTCATATGGAAAAAATTTTGGTGTAAACAAGATCTCTATCCTGATCACTTACTTGATTCCAGTAGGTGATTAGGTACTTCCTTTCTTTTTGTTGGCTCTTCTACTAGGCTGTCCAAAAGAATGGGACATATGTCTGAATGTGTCCTTTTAGCTTTGTTAGATTCTATATCCATTGATTTTACCACCTCCATTTTTTCATGAAAAATGCAGTCTCAAATAAATGGTCAACAGTTCACCTGAAAAGAACACATGGGAAACACACAGAAGAAAGAGAAAATGTAGGCATTTTAGCTCCCAATTATTAACTAAATAATTGTGTACAGTTTTGTGATTCACAATTTAAGAAGGATATTGATAAGTGAAAGAGTATCTAGAAGAAGGCTTGAGAATGGCAAAAAGGCCTTAAGTCCATATGAGGATCAGCTGTAAGAATGGGGGTGTTTAGCTTGGAAAAGAGAACATTTAGGAATGACCAAATAGCCATTTTCAAATATTTGGATAGATGCCACTTGGAAAAGGAATTAAACTGTTCTGTTTGGCTACTGAGGGCAGGACCAGGAACAATGATTGGAATTTGCAAAGGGGCAAACTTAAGTTTGCCAAACTTTATGATGTTGGGCGGGGGGCAGGAAGGATTCTGTAGGAAACTTATTTAATTCTTCCCTTTCTCTTTCTTGTTTTTAACATATAGAATATTTCATTTTTTATGGGAATCTAAGTGACAGCAGAAATGGAAAAAAGTAAATTACATTAAAATTTGCTTCTGAAATAAGCCAACGTCCTTCCTGAATAGGGAGAACTTAAACTAGAGGCACACACACACACACACACACAGATTTTAAGATTTAGTTTACTTATATTATCTTAGACTTCTCTTCTGTGAAAATCCCAGCTTCAATAGCAAGGGAAGACATATGATTGTATGTCACCTTGAAAGGTCTTCAAGGTTCTTATTATTAGGCAAAACTAAACCTAAACCATCTCAGAGAGCTGAAGATACCTTCTATTTTTAAAGATGTCTGGAAAATATTTCATAGCTCTCTTATTTCACTGTGTTACCTCTTCATTGTTAATTAGGTCTTCAAGTATGTAAATTAAACCTGGAGGGACATTCACTTGGCCTCCTCAGATCTCATAAAGCATCTCCCGTTCATCATTAAAGTGTAAATTTCTCGAGGGCAGGATGTATGTTTTTTGTTTGTATTTGTATCCCCAGTTCTTAGCACAGTGCCTGGAACATAGTAAGTACTTGCTCTTGGTGTTTGTCTTTCATTTTTGAAGAGGACCAGTGACATCATGGGGTGATGTCTTGACTTGTGAATGAATTGAATTTAAGTGAGGCAGAGTTGCATAAAGTCATTGGCCTTACTCTCTCTTCCAAAGTCATTGATGTCCAGTGTCAGGACAAAAGTCAAGAAGACTGGCACTGGCCCAAGACGCAATGGATGGTCTTGGTGTCTTTGATGACTGACCAAGCTCTAGGCACTCCACAGCACCTGCTTCATGACCATTGGAACAAATTATTTTCATCTACCCATTCTGATGGGGAAAGTCTATTGTTTGGGGTACACATCTCCCTAACTCACTTCGAGGCCTGTTGATTACCCTCAAACTGGTTTAGCCCATCTGCCAAGACAATTTTACCAGGGTGTGGCCACTGCACATACTACAGCTTCTTGGAGCCACAGGTGAGAGTAGAGTGGTAGATGCCAAAGGTGGATAAACAGCTCTGAAAAGAGTTCAGCAAGCCCTCATACCAGAGGTGCTAGTCCTCCCTGAATACCTCATATACCTCATACTTAATAAAGATGTACTTAATAAATGCTTGCTTCCTTCCTTCCATTCTTCCATTCAATTATTCAATAGACTCTTCCATGCCTAAATTATCTAAGTATATTTATCGATACTTCCTAGGTACTAGTCTTGCGCTAACACAATGGGAAAAATAGAAGAAAATACAGTCTCTGCTCTCAGATTCCATAGTCGAGTTGGTGAAATAATATCCTACATGAAATGATAATTAAAAACATTAAAAACACTAAACAGTATGGATAATCACAAAATGATGGGTATAGACAATAAATACTTTAATAAGTCATAAAGAACTATTCCTGTGGGCTCTAGGGCTCCAGGGAGATGTTTTGGAGGAAATTGGAGCTTAAGGTGAACCTCAAAGGATGAATAGAAATTTTGTAGATCAAAAACCTAGAGGAAAGTATTCCAGGTAAAGGGGAAATGGCACAGCAGAGTTGTGTCATGAAAAAAGTCACTGGGAAGAAAGTTAGGAAACCTGAGTTGTAATACCAGTTTTGTCACTAATTAACTGTGTCATTTTGGTGAGTCACTTCATCTCATCTGTAAAATGAAGCGACTAGACCAAATGATCTCAGAGAGCTCTTTGAACTCTATTAGTCTATGAATTTGCAAATTAAACCTGCTGAAATTCTTTTTTTTGTTTTTTCTGTATGAGCTAGTTACTGAGACACTAATTCCTTAGAAATTTGAAGACATTATTGAAGCCTCAGTACTTGAAAATACTAACTCAAGACCCTACTGAGAAGTGCCACCTATAATCTTTCTTTTCATCTCCCCCTTTGCTCCATAATCTTGATTTTTCATTGCCTTCTCCTTGACCATCTCTTAGAAATTCTCTTTTCTTGACTTCTGTGACACCACACCATATTGGTTCTCCTCTCATTTCTGAATGTTCTTTCTCCTTTTGCTAGCTCCTCTTCTTTCTTCTACTTCCTAAGATCAAGTGTTCCCTACGATTCAATCCTCACAGTCTCTGCTCTTCTCTCTAACATAATCTGCCATTCAGAGAGTTTATCGATTTCCACTGTGACAATTATCAACTTTTTGCAGGTCACAATCAAATCTTTATCTCTAGCTCTGACTTCTAACCCAATATCCAGTCTGGTTTCCAATTATGCCCAATTGCCATCTCAATTCAATGCCAGAGACTAAATGAATCATTTACTCTCCAGTCTCTGTGAATTTGTACGAGCCGTCTCCACAATGGACAACGTTCTCCCTTCTCACTTCTGCCTCTTGGAACGCTTAGCTCCCTTCAAAGCTCAGTAAAAGTGCCATCACCTTCAAGAGGCCTTTTTTTGTTTGTTTGTTTATTTGAAAATCCTAACTCAAGAAGGACCACCCATGCCCCAAAACACAGTTTTTATTGCCACTCATCCCCATCATTCTGGCTTAAAAAAAAAAAACATATCCTGCATATTTATGAACATGTTATATTACGGCCAGAAGAATGTAGAATGTAGAATGTAAACTCCCTGAGAGCAGGAATTTATTTTTTTAAATTTGTATCCCTGGTACCTGGCACAAAGTAAGCATATTATAAATACTTCTTTTAACTGACCTATAAAACTTATAAACACTACCAGTGAGTTGAGGTTTAATCTTGTACTCCCTTTTATTGGTATTTTTATACTTAACAGTTCATCAACAAGCATTTATTAAATACCTACTATGTTCCAGGCACTGTGCATACAGATCTTATAGCCTCATTTAGCTTGTAAAGAGCATAGAAACTGTATAGTATATGATTTTGTATCCCTACCCTCTACACCTACCCAAGTATCTAGTACAGTGGTGAATATTGTAGGTACTCAATAAATCTTTTTTAACTAAGTCACTTTCATCTCATCCCCTTAAAATAAGGTTTCCTCCAGTCACCAAAGGTCCCTTCAATCCTCCTTCATACACCTAAAGAATATCAGATGTGAAAGGGAAAGGCATCCTGCTGGCTTGCAGTGGAAAGAATGATGGAATTGTAATCAAGAGTACCTAGGTTCAAATTCCAGCACTGCCATTTACTACCTAGTGTGATCTTGGACAAGTCCTTGGTTCCTTGGAGCCTGCTAAATAAGGGAGTTGAACAAGATGATCTCTTGGATTTCTTCAATATCTATGATAGTAATACTCATCTTGCACACCAGGACACTAAGGTTGACAAGAGGTCTTTCTACAGGGACTCTCATTCCTTCATCTTATTTCTTCTTAACCGCCCCCCTCCCGCAAGCATCACACTGTCTCTCTCAAATTTCCTTTCCAAATTTCCAAACTCCTTCATTCTCAATCTCCTCACAACAGCAGCAGCAGCAGCAACAACAACAGCAGCATTTCATCTCCTCCTTCGCTCCTTCTCATCATCTTGGGCAAGTTACAACCTCTCCAAGCCTGCTGTTTCCTCACATGTAAAAATGGGAACAGCAACAGCACTCACCTCATAGAGTTGTTGTGAGGATCAAATGAGATACGTGTGAAATGCTATGTAAACCTTAATATAGAAATGCTAGTTATTATTATTAGTAAGAAGCAATGTCGTTTAGTGGGTAGGAGACTGGAAGACTTGTGTTGAAGTCCTGTCTTTGACATATTTGATTGTGGGACGCTGGACAAGCCCCTTAAACCTCCTCGGTCATCTTTCTATGACTATAAATCTGCAGAGAAGATGCAGACAGGCATCGGTAGGGTCCCTCATCGGGAGTTTCCCACACTAAGGAAATCACAGGTCTATATATTCATCCCTTCATCCACTCACTCAAAAACTCACAGAATTTTAAGGCTGAGGAAGGAGCCCAATCTCCCTTCGCTCTACAGAGGAGAAAAAGAAGGCCGAGAGAGAGGAAATAACTTAGGAAGTAACTTACCCTAAGTCACATAGCTGAAAAAAGGGGGCTGGGGCTAGAAGGCAGGCCTCTAGACACTCGGTCCGGGATAGCCCCATGCGTCCCATTTCCTCCCCATTTCCCCCTGGATCTCTTCCACCCTGTCTCTCTCCCGTGCCCGCTCACCTCAACTCCCGAGAGGGGGCTTGTCCCCGGGGCCCGCAGGGCCGTGCCCCCCGCGCCGCCCCCGGCCGGGAGCCTAGAGTAGCCCGGCCAGCGGGACTCTCCAGCCCCCGCCACGCCACCGCTGCTGTTATGACAACGGGACTCTCTTCCATGACTACAGCCGAAAGGACTGAACCAAGCGACTCCCAAACGCGGGGGATGGAGGAGGACAGTTGGAAGAAAATAGGGTGGCGATGGGGGGCATGGCGTAAGAAAAGTGGAGATTTTATGATGTCATGTTTTTGTGTTGGTTTCAGAGGACGCACCAGGGCTAGATGGAAGGGAACCTTCTGTTAAGTGGGAGAATTGGGAAAAATGACCTGTTAGAGGACAAGAATAAGATGGACCCTGCCATTATCCCGCTACTAGAAGGAAAGGGGCCCAGCCGAAAGTCAAGAGGGAAGAGAAAGTCTAGTACTGGAAATCTCGGACCTTTCCTGGAAAAAAAAAGTGGGGCCGGCTTGCTCCTTTCTTTTCTAGAATAAAAAGAAACTTCGTATCCCTAGAAGAGTCCCTCTACAAATACAAAGCAAGAGATACAGAAAGACAAACTAATACAGGCTAAATTCACGTTAGTTTTTTTGAATAACAGAGCCACACTGCACACTCACCCGAGGGATACTGGAGCTTTGCAAAACAGTGGCTGATTGCCCTCCCTCAGAGGATTTTCAAAGTTTCAAGACAAATTCGTATGCCTATGGAATATCATTGTGTTGTAAGAAATGATGACTGTGATGAATACAGAGAATCATGGGGAATCTAATATGAAATGATACAGAGTGAAGTATGCAGAGCCAAGAAAACAATATACACAATGACTAATGACTACCACGATGGAAACGGAAAGAGCAACCACAAAAATCAAGATCAAAATTAATTAAAAAAAGCACGATTCAAAAGCAAAGACATGAGAATAGATTGAGAGTGCTCAATTCTTCCCTTTGCAGAGGTTGGAGGTCCAAGACTGTTACACATGGCACATATTTTCAGACTTTTTCTGATGATGGCATATATCAGCATAATTGATGAGTCTATCAATTGTGCTGATTTTTTCCACTTTTTAAAAAATCTTAATACTATGTTATATGGGATGACTAAGGGTGGTGCTGGGGGAAGGATGTTGAGATAGTGAATAAAAAACAAAAGTTATCAATAAAGACTTATTTCCTTTTTTTTGACTGTTGTAAGAAGAGTGGTTTGGAGTGGGGAGACACTTAAATTAGAGAGACTAAGGAAAAGGCTATTGCAGCTGTCCCAGTGAAAGGTAATGAAGGCCTGGATTGTATTTATGACTGTATAAGTGCTAAAAGATGCATGAGAGAGATGTTGCCATGAACGAAAAAACAAGATCTGGCAACTGATTGGACGGATATGTGAGGTGAATGAGAATGAGGAATCATATAATTATTATTATGATTATATCATAGGGGGCAGGTAGATGGCACAGTCGATAGAGCACCGGCCCTGAAGTCAGGGGGAGCTGAGTTCAAATCCAGCCTCAGACCAAACACTTGACACTTACTAGCTGTGTGACCCTGGGCAAGTCACCTCATCCCAATTGCCTAAAAAAAAAAAGTATATCAAGTTGGGACAGCTAGGTAGTGCAGTGGTTAGAGTACCGGCCCTGGATTCAGGAGGGCTTTAGTTCAAATCTGACCTCAGACACTTGACACTTACTAGCTGTGTGACTTTGGGCAAGTCACTTAACCCCATTGCCTGCCAAAAAAGAAAAAAAAAGTATATAAAGTCCTTTGAAAACTTTGTATTATTATATCATACAATATAATATTTTTACTAAGCTATATAGCTTGAGAAATACCTCATGTTTATATAATGTTTTAAGTCTTACAAAATAATTTACATACATTTTATCATTTGATCCTCACAATAATGCTTTGAAGTAGGTGTATCGGGTATTATTACCCTTATTTTTATCAGTGAGAAAAAGGAGCATAAGAAATATCAAGTAAGTTGCCCTTGGTCATACAACCACTATGGATCAGAGCCATAATTTGAACTTAGGGGTCTTACTCCAAGTCTAGCATAATTTCCACTAATAAATGGCAAGTCAGAATTGAAACCCAGGTTTTTAGTCCCACTCCAGCCCTCTTTCCATAATTCATGTAAAACGCTTTGTAAACTACAAAAATATCATGTTTTCTGACTCCCAATGCCAATCTAATGCTCTTAAATGTCACATGAGATCCTTCTGTCCTAGAACATCCTTTTCATTCAGCTCTGCCAATCTATGGTCTTAAAGAGCAAGCATAACTCAACTCATTCAAGAAAGCTTTCCTTAACTAACCCTTGATTCTATATTTCTTATTCCTAATGACATCTAGCTGATAGGTTGGTACAGTATTTGAATTTGTTTAAATAATTTTATTGCTTTTTCATTTAGCTCATTCACCTGTTAAAGTTTTGACTCTTAGTCTAAATTGTAAGTTTTCTAAGGGCAAGTCTTAATACCGTGTCTTCTCTATCTTCCCATTTCACTATACATCTCAGATTCCTTGGTTCTTAGTACTATCTACTCTCCAAAGTTGTTTTAGGGAAAGAGTCTTGTAAACTGTGAGTTACTATAGAAATATGAATTATTACTATTATTATACTATGAACAACTTTTGAAAAGCAAGACTATCCAGGGTTCACATTAAATCATCTAGAAAGCAAAGTTTCTGTTTCTGTCTAATAGACAGTATAACCCCTGAAATTTGATGAATGTAGTACTAGCAGACACACCAGGATCAGCAGGAAACCTGGAACTATGCCCAAAAAGTTATTAAACTGTACATACCTTTGACCCAGCAATTCTGCTACTAGATCTATAACCCAAAAATATCAGAGAAAGAGGGAAAGGATGCATATGTACAAAAGTATTTATGGCATCTCTTTTGTAAGAAAGAATTAGAAACTGAGGGGACCCCCATCAATTGGGGAATGGCTGAACAAGTCATGTCATATAAATGTGAGGGAATACTATTGTGCTGTAAGAAGTGATGAAGAGGATGGTTTCAGAAAAACCTGGGAAGACTTTATGAACTGACACAAAGTGAAATGAGCAGAACTAGGAAAACAATTTATACAATAACAGCAATATTGTAAAGATAATCAACAGTGAAAGACTTAGTAACTAATCAACACAATGACCCACCACAGTTCCAAAGGACTCATGATGAAACATGCTGTCCACCTCCAGATAGAGGTGATGAACTGAGAGTGAAGATTGAAATGTATTTTCTTCTCCTTTTTTTGAGGGGGGGAGACACATGTCTAGTACAAGTGTGGTGAGCCCTATGTGTAGTGAGGCTTGGTTCCCTATATATGCCATGGGGTATCATTGTGTGGTTCAAAAAGAAGCAGAATAAACATTTCTAGCCTTATCCCTCACCCCTAGGAGACTTTAATCCTTGCTAGCAGGAGAAGCATAAAGTTGGAGCCAGAGGTCAAGACTCTGCTCTCCTCAGAGACAACGGTAGCAGGCTCGAATTATATCTATCTGCTCCCTTAAACATTGTTAGTCTAGAGGATATAATCAGGTTCAAGCTAACTTTTGATTGTTGTTTTATTATTGGGGGAAGGAGAACTCCAAGCTCTATATCAAAGGTCTGATTCCTTTTTCACCCAAATGTCATTTCCACAATGAACATTTTCTTAAACAAGAAAATCCAAAAATTTATCCAGAGCAGTATCAAAGCAGAAATCAGAGACGGTATATGTAGGAAAATAGAGAGTGAATCCATTGGGATTGAGGTAACAGTTCAACCAAGAAGGTATGTCCTGGATGTCACCCAAAGGGTAGTTCCTTCAGTCCCTAGTGTAGCAATTTGAAGACAGGGACATAGTGGAGACCGCAGGCTTGTCTCATGAGTTCTCGAAGTCTTCTTGAACTTCCCTCTCAAAGCTAGAAACCAGAAGTGTCCAAAGTGACTCTAAGTTCGAACAGAACTCAAAGACTGTCTGAAAAAGAACTTAAGACACTGAAGAGCTCTCCTCCCTCATCAACTCTATCCCTCACACAAGCATGGACATTGATCTCTGCAAATCAAAGAAGAGTCCCATGCCAATAGGCTTTAGGATTGGGGTTACACAGGAATTACTTTATATAACTATGCTATTTTCAATGGGCTTTGTTTTTCTTTCCTTGGGGGTAAGGGGAGGAAGAGAATTCAGAACTGAAGAGGGAGAAGGGGAGAGGAACAGAGAGAGAGAGAGAGAGAGAGAGAGAGAAAACAAGTGACTTACTCTGAGTCACATAACTTCAAGTCACAGCTAGTAAGTGCCAGAGATAGGATTTAAAACCAGATCTTCATGACTCCAAGAGCATTATCATTCCATTCTGTACACCACAATTGCCTCTTCCAAACAAAACAAAACAAATCTTGTTAATAAATAACCAAAAAACCAGTAATTGTGAATGAAACACTTTTGCCAATGCATAGGGACAAGTGGGGTCCATAGAGAAGTTTCTTGCTAGTCTTAGGGAGTGGCTTACAGTAAGTAGGTACTTATACAAACCACCAAGTAGCACACAAATCTTTCTAGGCCAGCTGGCCTCCAGTGTGCATACACAGATAGAAAGCTTCCCAAAGTCTTCCAAAATGTGTGTGGTTACTCATGATGTTTTCCTTATCTAAGGGTACAGAAACTTTCTAATAGTGATTTATAAACCTGACCTATTACTTCTTCCTTCTCCCAACTTGTATACCAATTTCTTTTTCTTCCTTCACATAGCCCAATAGTACTCATTCAACTGGCATGTAGGCTAAGATGTGAAAACCAAAGAAAGATATAAAGAAGGGCATATAAACTGTGCACCTCAATCCTAAAAGAGTTCTGTTTCAACACTGCAGTTACATGCCGCCTTGAGAGAAATAAAACATGGATGGACACAACCTAATTCGGTTATCTTTCTTAGAACAAACTCTAGGAGGCTGACAATGCCCATTGGGCAACTCTTCTCTACTAAGTAAGCCAAGGCAAGTCAACAATCAGTTATTAAGAATTCACTTGTGTTATCACCTGGCACCCTCACTTTGTGCTTACTTTCTCAACAAAGGATTTTATATCAATCATTTACTCTTATCCATCAGGCCAAGATCTAATCAGCAAAAGAAACTCTAAGTTTGGGCTAATGGGTGTATTCCTGTTTATTGTGTTTGCTCTGGCAGGTTTGGGAAAGAAAGATATAGCTAGAAAAGGCTGAGTACAGCAGCTCTTGGTATAACTGAATTTTTAAACCCTTTCCCCCAACCCCATCTTCTTCTGGGTGATGCCTCTGTTCTTGCAAAGAAGGACGTATCCAAAGACATATCCAAGGACATATCCTTGTAAAGAAGCATTTTCAGTCGTTTCCTATCTTGAAGTCACAGGAGAAAGGAGAATTCATTCCACCATGTTTCCTTCTCTCACTGTTTCATAGCCAGTAGTGAGCATCACTTGTGTCCTGGAGGCCAGCAAAGTGAAAATTATAGTTTGATACTTTAACTGCAGTTCCTCAGAGCTAGTATTCCACCAAGTCACTTATGCCATCACATACCTCCTCTAGGACTCTTCCAGATACGTGGAAGATAGCTGAAAACTGGAGAGCTAGACAAATAACTGTTAGTGGGCTAACTGCACAAGCCGTTACCCATTAATACCTTAGCAGAGTTTCTTTACAATTGGCAATTTGGCAGAGTTTGATCTAAGAAAGACAAATGAAATTAGGCTGCACATTTATTTTCTCTCAAGCTGGCAGTTCAAGTGCATGCTACAAGCTACAAGCTACAAGGAAAGGCTGAACTCCCCTAAGGAAGCCAGTCTAGGACTGGGCTCAATTTGGAAGTTGGGATGCCCAGTTTATATGCCTTTTCAACAGGGGCTGAGCTGATATTACCCCAATGATTATTATCATTGTTTTTCCACCCCTCAATCATACCAGACTACTCCCAGCCTTGGGCTACCTAGGCAGAACATCTGTCTCCATCCAAGCCTCAGCAGAACACAACGGAGCTTCCATACCTTTGATTAAATCAATTCGGGCTTGGGTTGGGGTTTGACCAGGATAAGACTCAATGCAATCTCATTATCAGTGATGTCCTTCTGAAGAAGAAACTGAACTTTGGAAGGAGGGAGCTGGGGGGAAGCTCTGAGTCTCCAAGATACTGATTACAAAATAAGAAAAATCATTTTTCACACAGTTCATACAAAATCTTTTTTAATAGATAAATCTGATAATATTTTTCAAATTTCTGCTCAAAACTCTTAAATGTCTCCCTATCCTTTATGGAGGGGGTAGCTAGGTGATACAGTGGATAAGGTGCTGGGCCTAGAGTCAGGCTCATCTTCCTGAGTTCAAATCTGGCCTCAGATACTTACTAGTTATGTGACCCTGGGCCCTTAATTCTGTTTGCCTCAGTTTCCTAACTGTAAAATGAGCTGGAGAAGGAAATGACAAACCACTCCAATATCTCTGCCAAGAAAACCCCGAATGGGGTCATAAAGGGTCAGATAAGACTCAACAACAAAATCCTTCATGGAGTAAAGTTCAAAGTTCTCAACCTAGCATTTAAGGGCCTCTATTGTCTGGCACCATTGTATCTTTCCAACTTCATGGCATGCTAATATTACAGTTCTTTTCTCCACATACTCTATAAACCAGACTACTTGATGTCCCATAAACACACCCTTTACTTTCCTATCTCTATCTCTTTGCCTTACCTTCATGCTGTTTCCTCTTCCTGAATCCTACTTCTCCTAGCCAACCACAGAATATCTTTTCAAGCCCAGTTCAATGATTAATTCTTTTACAAAGCTTTATTTGAATGCCCTCAGACCTTTCTACCCTTGCACCTCACACTCCTTCAGTTCTTTTCTACCTTAGACCCTTGCTTACACTTTCCATGAGCTCTTTGTTTTATGTTGTAATTGTTTCATGTGTCACATTCCCTCACTGCACAGTAAGCCCCATAATGTAAAAGATTATATTTTTTCTAAATTTCTCTTATTGCCCCCCTTCAGTGCCTAGCAGACTTCAGAATTCACTTGTGTCATTACCTGGCACCCTCGCTTTGTGCTTACTCTCTCAACAAAAGATTTTATATCAATCATTTACTCTTATCTATCAGGCCAAGATCTAATCAGTAAAAGAAACTCTAAGTTTGGGTTAATGGGTGTATTCCTGTTTATTGTGTTTACTCTGGCAGGTCTGGGAAAATGTTGATTCTCCCTATTATCAAGAGAGGTGATATGGAAATTGATGTCTCTTTGACCAAGATTTAGATGACCTAAGTCAAGTACCCCAAGACCCTCATTTTGATATGGCCCACCTCCCAGTGTGTTAACCAATCAGAGTTGATTGCCACCTCTTGGGAACACTTACTCTTTGGAGGGCATATAAACTGCCACCTCAACCCCAAAAGAGCTCTGTTCCAACACTACAGTTACGTGCTGCTTTGAGAGAAATAAAACATGGATGGATACAACCTAATTTGGTTATCTTTCTTAGACCAAACTCTAGGAGGTTGACAATACCCATTGGGCAACTCTTCTTTACTAAGTAAGCCAAGGCAAGCCAACAATCATTTATTAAGTACCTATTATGTACTAGGGACACAAAGAAAGGCAAAAATAGTCCCTGATCTCAAGGACAGCACAGATTAATGGAGAAGATAATATACAAATAACTGCATGCAAAAAAATATATACAGGATAAAATGGAGTTAAACTAAGGGAAAGAAAGATACTAGCTTTAAGGAGAACCAGGAAAGGTTTCTTGAAGAAGGTGGAATTTTAGCTAAGATCTGGAAAAAAATGACAGAATTCAGGGGGTGGAAATGAGAAGAGAATTCCAGGCATGAGGGGTGGTCAGTGAAAAGGCTGTGAGTCAGGAGATGGAGGGTGGGGTCTAAGGAAGAAAAAAGACTGAATCATAGTATACTTGGAGGGAGTGAGGCATAAAAGAACTGCAAAGATAGGGGGAACAGGTTGTAAAGGGCTTTAAAAGCCCAACAGATTTTCAAAATTTGATCTTGGAAATAATCAGGAGCCATTGGAGTATATTGAATAGAAGTGCAATAGTCAGATCTGTGCCTTAGGAAGATCACTTTGAGGGCAGTTAGGTGGTGCAGTGGATAGAGCACTGGCCCTGGATTCAGGAGGAGTTGAGTTCAAATCTGACCTCAGACACATAACACTTACTAGCTGTGTGACCCTGGGCAAGTCACTTAATCCCATTGCCAATTAAAAAAAAAAAAAGGAAGATCACTTTGACATCTGAGTGGAGGATGGACTGGAGTGGGGAAAGCCTTGAGGCAGGCAGACCTACCAGCAGGCTATTGCAATATTCTAGCCATGAGGTGATGACAGCCTATACCAGGGCAATGACAAGAGTTAGGAGAGAAGGAGAAATATAAGAAGGTAGAATTCATAGCAATCGGCAACTGATTATATATGAAGTGTGAGAGAGTCTAGGATGACACCTAGGTTGGGAGCCTGACTAGGGGCATGGTGGTACTTGGGAAAGTAATATAACAACTACAACAACAACAATATTTGTATAGGACTCCTAAGGCGTCTGGTTGGTTGGTTTTTGTTCTTGACCAAAATGACATCACTGTGACTGATCAGACCAATAGGAGCTCAGCATGGAATGCTCTACCACAGGTGGGACACAAATAGTCCAGTGAACATTTGGGGTGGATTGTTTTTTGAACTCCTAAGGTTGACAAAGTGCTGAAGCACTTTTAGTAATTTATATTATCTCCTTTGATATCATTTGTTCATAAACCCTAAAGCCCTATAGAAATGTAAATTGCTATTGTTAATACAAAAACTCCTGGTGAACAGCAATATTTTTGGAGCTCTAAAGAGACCAGTGGGAGGAAATCTTTTTTCCTTCTGCTGAGTTGTAGCAAACAAGCCTTCCCTAACTACACTTCAGAGTCTAAATGCCAGTGGTTCTCCAAGGGTATGCCTCAAGTTCCCTCTTCGTGTACCCGCATAGTATGGGATTTACACTTGTGATTGCATACAAAATATGAGTTTCCCACCACTATGCCAAGGTTCTTCACAGCACAGTTGCTGTGAACAACAAAAAAGAAATAAAGAATTGAGAATCACTGCCACTTGGAATGACAGTGAGAGATAAAACGGGCTACAGAAGAATTCTACCTTCTCTCTCTTCTTTTATGGAGAACTCACACAGGGCAAGCATTCACATGGTGGCCAGAAGAAGTGATACAAGGACACTATTAAGGTCTCTTCTAAGAGCTTTGGAATTGATTATGTGACATTGGAGATACTGGCACAGGACTGCCCAGCATGGCATACCCTCATCAAAGAAGATGCTGTGCTCTATGAACAAAGCAGAATTGAAGTAGCTCAAAAGAAATGTGAGATGCACAAATTTAGAGAATCTACCCCAGATGTTCATATGGACTATTCGTGCCTGACATGTGGTAGAGCATTCTGAGCTGCTATTGGTCTGATCAGCCAAGTTGGACACACTGTAACTTGACTCTAGCATAGTGATGCCATTTTGGTCCTCTTCAAGAATAAAGGACAACAACCAACCAACCTCATCTATTCATTCCTCTTCCCTCTCCAACCAGGGCTAGCCTTATGCATATGGCAGACTCCACGACTTCCTGCATAGTATGATTTGAGAAATATCTTCCTTACTGTCCCCCACCATTCCTGAAATCCTCATGGTTAGAATCCCTTTGGATAATAGCCTAAATCCTCTATTTAAATACTCTCACTAACATAGACTGATTAAACAGATGACTTAATAATCACGATTCACATTTCTATGAATTTTAAGGTTTATAGAAGACTTGTTTTACCACAGTTCTATAAAAGTTGATGGGTTTTTTTCACTCCTATTTTCACAAGGAAACTGAGGCCCAGAGAGTTTGTATGACTTGCATAAGTTCATACAACTGTTATGGTTGGAACAATTAGGGAATCCAATTCAACAAACTTTAATGAAACCATTTACTGTGTATAAGACAAGACACTGTATTGTGTGGTGGTACAGTATTTAGAGAACATGTCTTAAAGCCTAGGATAAAGTCCAGTTTCTGATCCACATTATACATAATGGCTGTGTGACCATAGACTAGTCAGTTAACATTATAGAGAAGGGAAGGCGGGGGGGGGGGGGAAGCGGAGTTGAAGGAAGAAGAGAGGGAGGGAAGAAAAGAGAGAAAGAGAGAGAGAGAAGAAAAAGAAGGAATCATCACAGGAAAGTAGGACAACTTTGAAAGTTACGTGAAGAATTTATAAATGAGGAAACTAAGGTCCAGAAATATTGTGACTTGCTAAGCTTACACAGATAGTAAGTGGTAGACCTGGAATTTAAACCTGATTCTTCTGCTTCCAAATTCTGTTCTCTTTCCCCCGTACAACATTGTACGCAGAGATCAATAACAGTATCTCAGATGCAGGGTTAGGATTTGGGATTCCTAAAAAGTGATTACTGTGAGGGCAGCTAGGAATAAGGAGGCTTCTGAAGAGGAAGTAAACATCTCTCTCTACCTAAGGAGCATATTTCTTCTTACTACTAAGCTGTGCACCACTGACCTATTGCTGTTGTTTTAAAGTCAAGCTGCAAGTCAACACACTTTTGGATAAATAGAAGGGGAAAACAGTTTCCATGAAAAAAAATATATCTTCTCCCCCTCACCACCGTTTGGTGGCAGAGTTATTTGGCAGAAAGGTTTATTTAGAAGAAAGATCTTTGTCTAAACTCTCAGGGGTCAAGTTTGAGAAATCCAAGATGGAAACTTCTGGTATTCAGCTTAATTTTACTTTTAAAGGGGAATTAAGTAAATCCTTCTTTAACCAGAACCTCTTCCCTCTTTCAGTCTCATTCACTCAAAACAACCAGTCTCTTGCCCCTGGCCTCCAGCTGCCCACAACACTCCCCGAAGAATGGCACACCATTTTCAAAACTTTCTGGTTATGAGTCCCATATTCTCTGTAATTTGTTTGACTTGTGAGTGGATAGCAATTCTGCATAATATACTCTGAGGACTGAATATAGAGTCATTCAACAAATGCATATTAAGCTTCTACTATGTACTACGCACTGTGTTAGGCCATAGTGATATAAATTTAAAAAAAAATTGAACAGTCCCTGGCCTCATTCTATTGGAAAAAAACAACATAAATATGAATAAATAAATACAAAATACAGACAGTTCTTGCTTAAAGTAAATTTACATTATGCAAATTAGACTTTACCTTAATTCTGAAAGAAATCCACTTTTGAAAAAAAAAACACCTATGTTAACTTTATAGGACTGTACTCTCTCTCTGCTCTGCCCCTCAGCTCAGCACTGAGGCCTCCCTACCCCCTCACTCCCACACCAAAAAAATAAACTAAAAACATCTCCAAGAAAAAGCAGAACTGTGTTGATACGGGGCTTGGCTTGAGACCTCCAGCCCTGGGAGAAGAGACTTTTGACCCACATTTGCCCACCTGCCCTCAAGTCCAGTCCACGCCCCTCTGGGTCAGTCTGTCTTCCCTCTGTAAGCCCATTAGTAGGGCGTGTCTGTCTCAGGCTCCTCGTGTTATCTGTCCTCTCCTGTCTACACCCATGTGTGGCCTCACATGTATGTTCCCTCCCTCCCCACCCAGTTGGCCCTGTTTCTGCCTTTCTCCCTCTCCCTTCCCTTCCCCAAATTCATGCAAAATCATGCAAATTCATGCAAAAATCGCTTGAATAGAGGTCTGCAGAACAGTCAACTTACCTGAAGCGAGAACTGCCCATATATACAAAGTGATTTCCATGGCAGGTAGTGGGGTGGGAATAGTAGGGATCGTGTGTGGAATGTCTCTAGCAATGAGCAAATCAGACTGTAGCCTTCATATAGAAGGGAGAATCTGAGCTGAGCCTTTAAGGAAATTGGGGGTTTCAAAAGACAGAGGAGAGATAGTAATACATTTCTGGCCCTGGGGACAATTTGCACAAAGGCCCAGAGATGGAAGATGGTCCCTTGTGTAAGAAAAACAGCCAGGAGGTCAGTGTCACTGAAACAGAGGAGAAGAGTCATGTGCAGTAACCGTGTCAAGGTAAGCTGGAGCTAGATTGTAAAGGGCTTTTAAAAGTCACATGAATTCATATTTTATCCCAGAGGCAAGAGGAAGAAACTGAAGATTTTTGAACCAGGGAGTAGCATAGTCAGACTTGGACTTTAGGACTAACTATGCCAACTATGTTGGGACTGGTCTGGGGAAGAAACACAGGGAGACCAATTAGGAGGCTATTGTAATAGTCCAGACAAGAAGTTGTTTTTCAGTTGTGTTCAACTCTTAATGACCCCACTTAGGGTTTTCTTGGCGAAGATGAGGCAAATAGGGTTAAGTGACTTGCTCAGGGTCTCACAGATGATAAGAGTCTGAAGTCAAGTTTGAACTAAGGAAGATGAGTCTTCCTGACTCCAGGCCCAGCACTTTACCCACTGTACCACTTAGCTTCCCCAGAAAAGAAGTGGTGATGGCCTAAACCAAGGTAGTGTCAGGGTAAATGGAGAGAAGTAGGTGGAAGAGGTACTATGGAAGTAGAATAAGCAAAGCATTGCAACTAGCTGGATGTTGTGGGTGAGAGAAGGAGAGGGCAAGGTTGATTCCAAGTCTTAAACCTGGATGACTGAAAGGATGGTAATGACCTCAGAAGAAACAGGAAAATTTGGAAGAAGAGAGGGTTGGGACTGGGGAGAGTGGAAATAACGTTAAGTTCTATTTTAGATGTGTTGAATTTGAAATGCCTGTGGAACATCTACTTATAAATATGTAATAAACAGTTGGGACTGAAGCTCTGGAGAGAGATTAGCATTGGATACATAAATCTGGAAATCATCTATATAGAGATGATAGTTGATCCCAAGGCAGGAGGCCCAGTGGATACAGTAGTGGGCCTGGAGTCAGGAAGACCTGATTTCAAATTCAGCCTCAAATACTAACTAGCTGGGTGACCTTGGGTAAGTCACTTAACCTCTGCTTGCCTCAGTTCCTTAATTATACAATGGGGATAATAATAGGACTAACATCCCAGATTGTTCTGAAGATCCAAATAGATACTACTTTTAAAGCACTTAGCACTACAGTTCCAGGCACATAATAGGTGCTTAACAAATACTTATTCCTTCCTTCCTCTGAAGAGATCACTAAGAAAATGTAGAGAAAGAAAAGAAGCGGGCCCAGAATCTGAGCCCTGGGGGACTTCCATACACAGAGGACTGAGGAAGTATTGTAATAAAATTTAAAATAGTCCATCGAGTATGTAGTTAATATATAACGGCACAGATAATGCGCATACACAATGACATACATAAGGAGCCAGCCTTGGGTAGTGGAAAGGAAAGTAGAAAACTGCAGTGGGAATTTTGGCTCAGAGATTTAGTAGCACTGTGACCTTGGGCAAGTTTCTGTTTCCTCATTGGTAAAATGAGGATGTTGGGCTAGATTGGGATTCTTAGATTTCAGGAAAGTCTGTGAATTTCAATAGAAAAAGACTACATGTTTATTTTCACCAACCTTTAATTGAAATTTAGCATCTAAGAATAATAGCTATAGAATTATCTTATTGATCTCATTTCTATTTTCACTTGATACCACTGATTTGATGGATATAAAGAAGCATATATATTGCTATATTACAATTAAAAAATATCTTGATAACTGAATTTCATTATGGTTGGTTTCTTTTGTAGTCCTAACAAATTTTATATTATACATTTAAGAACATTGTTCTGAGAAGGGTTCTGTAGGCTTCACTAGACTACCAGCAAGGTCCATGATTCCCCCTTTCTCTCACACCCCCAAAAGGTTAAGAACGTTGGGTCTCGATGGTGGATATGGTCCCTTCCAGATCTCAAGCCCATAAATAAATAATAATAAAATAAAATAACAAAATAACAAAATAAAAAATAAAGCATAGGCTTTACATTACAAAAGTGCATTGTACAGTTGACTTAAATGATTGTAATTAGCATTATTTTTACCTAATCACACCTTTCTGGGGTCAGTCAGAAGGAAAAAGAGAAGAATTGGGTGGAACAGGAAATTGCTCTGATTTTCACTGAAGTAACAAAATCATGGGGATTCACAGGATCAAGAGTGGCAATGGACCTTAGAGACTATGTATCTCCTGCAGTTTGATCTTTTCACTTTATAGACTAGGAGCCTGAAGCAAGAGAGAGGATGAAATTTGCTTAGGACTCATGGACCAGTAACCCTTGCCAACCCACGTCTCTTAACCTCTTAGGGTACAAGAGGCAGCTCTAGAGCTATACATTTCTTATCTTTTGCCCCTGCTTGGGCAGACCTTGTTGGTGAGCAAAGGACTATAGCATCTATTCCACTGAGTTCGTGTATATTTGTGAGAAGGTGCACCCCAACTGGGAAGATATTTTGCTATTTTTCTTTCAATATCATTTCAGTAAATGCCTTTACTTTGAGCTAATTGTTTCCTCTGTCTTGGCTGTTGAAAATTGACCATATTGGGAGGGGTGGGGGGTGCTATATCAAGTGACTTTCCTGATAAATGAGAATCAGCATGACAGTGTGGAGCTCAGCATCAGGCAGCCCAAGTTTGAATCTGGCAATCTAGTAGCTGTGTGATCTTAGGCAAATAATTTAACTTCTTTGAGTTTCCCTTTCTATGAAAGGGGGATATTAATAGCATCCACCTCACAGAATTATTATGAGGATCAAATGAGGTAATGTGCGTAAAATGTTTTGCAAACATTAAAGGGCTATAAAAGGTCTTCTGTTATGAATGACTAATTACTACCTTCCTCCCCATCCCCCATCCCCCACCTCCCACTCCCAAACCTTTAACTCTACTAGGGATGTTTGCTTATTAAGCTAAATGAATCTGATTGGTAGAAATTTGAGCAGAATAAGGTTGGTATTTGGGGTAGTTAAATTGCAGCTGACCTAAACTCAAGGGGAAGGGAGATGGGCTTGCCTACACCACTCTTTCTTAGTCACCTTAGCTGGAACACCATTTGTAAATATGGATGTGCTCCAAAGCTCTGTTCTGGGCTCTCTTCTCCATATACAGGATGTCCCAAAAGTCTTAGTGCCATTCTAAGCCACTGCAGGTATGACCTCATCTACTTCTATGATCATCTCTATTCAGATGACTCCCAACTCTACTTTTTCAATCCTCATCTCTTTCTTCAGCATTAGTCCTGTCTATTGGACATTTTCCAATGGATCCCACAGGCATCTCAAACTCAACATGTCCAAAAGAGAAGTCATCATCTTTCCCTCCAAAATTACTTCTTCCAAAAATTCCTATTTATGCCACGAGTATCTCAGTCCTTCTGGTCTCTCAGGTTCAAAACTTCAGAATTATCCTCTTCCCACTTGGTGGCTAAATCTTATCTAGTCTATCTCCTTATCTCTTACTTCTCTTCCCTTTCTCTAGTTCCATAATGGCCACAATCACTGCCTCATGGATCACCCAGTTTCATCTCTCTTCTTTACAACCCACTTACAATTCTTTACAATCCACAAGGAAGAAACAGGGATTTTCCTAAAACACAAGCCAGACTGTCAGTTCTCTATTTAGTAAATTCTGTGATTCCCCATTACCTTTAGGTCAAATACAAACTCCTGTTTAGTATTTAAAGCCTTTCACAAGCTGACTTGAACCTACCTTTGCAACCTTGTTTATTATTCATTACTTCCCATGTACACACACTTCAGTTTAGCCAGACTGGCTTTCTGGATGTTTCTTGTAGGTGATGTCACATCTCCCATATCTGTACCTTCGAACAGTCTGCCCCCCATGCCTGGAATGCACTCCCTCCTCCCCTCCACCCCCTGGATACCTTGGTTTCCTTCAAAGCTCAGCTCCAAAACCATCTTCTATTCAAGACCTCTCCTGAACTTTCCAGCTGCTAATGCTTCCCCCACACAATTACATTGTATTTATTTTGTGTACATGTTGTATATGCTTATTTTGTGTATACTTATGTGTGCAAGTACTCTCCCTCTATAGAAGGTCTCCCTGTAATGAAAGCAGAGACTGATTCATTTTTGTCTTCATATTCCCAACACCTAGCACAGTGTTTGTGGAGGGGAGACTAAATGCTTATTGATTGCTTAATAAGTGCTTATTGGTGCTTAATAAATGCTTGATGATTAATTGTTTAATAGACAAAATTTTGAAATAAAATTTGGTGTTTTTTTATATCTTCCTACCTCTTTTTCTACCTCTCTTCCTCAAGGGTACCACCAACCTCAAATCATCTACACCAACAACCTCAGTATCATCCTCAATTCCTCACTCTTATCCATCCTACACGTCCAATCTATGGTAAATCTTATTGTTGCTACCTTCATGAGATCTCTTATATTTGTCCACTTCTCTGCATTCGCATAGCCACTACCCCATTTGAGGACCTGATTACCTGTCTCCTAGATGCCTTCTAATAGAGCTCCCTACCTCAAGTCTCTCTCCACTCCAATGAATCCTCCATTTCAAATGCCAAAGTGATTTTTCCAAAGCATAAGTCTGATCATATCACCTCACTACTCAATAAACACTAGTGGCTCCCTATTACCAACAGGATCAAATATAGACTGCTCTGGTTGGCATTTAAGCTCATTGTAACCTACACCTCTCCTAGCTTTCCAAACTTCTTATACCTTATTCCTTTCTATGAACCCCCTGACAGCTACACGGTCCAACTTCCGCTCTGTCTCTCATCTCTCTGTCTTTGTACTGGTAAAGGAGTGTCATGAGCATAGCTTCTACTCTTCTTCCTCCTCTTTTCACTCTTTCTTTGTTCTCCTCTTTCTCCTAGCAAATGGACTATAGGCCTCAATTAGGGAAAACTGACTTTTGCATATTAAAGCTTTCCATGCTAGTCCAGTTAACTTAGGTATAATAAACCAACTGCCACCAGAACTCTAGGTAAAATTTCAAAGTCAGCAAAGTTTTTCTTTGCAGCCTTGCTATCTATAGCACTCTCTTGCTTATTCCTAAAATATCCACTGTCCTTTTTGTGTTATCTGATTGTTCAAAGTATCCTATTTCATTTAAGTGTGGTTTTCTATTCTAAAGTTTTTCCTTCTTCCTAGTCCTAGTCAAAATGTGCATTCTTTGAAAGCTTGATTCTCAGAGTAAAGAAATTCACACTCAGGTATGAAAATGAGGCTTAATATTTCAACGGGTGGGGCATTTATTTGTACTTTAAAAAGGAATAGGTTAACTGAAACTAATTTATAATTGGTTGAATTCATTTTAATTAAACAAACATTGATGAAAGGTATGCTAAGGAGAAAACATTCTGTTAGGTTCTGGGGAAGATAGGGATGTAACCTGCCTTTAGCCACATCCAAAGGTGAATGAGAGACTTTGGGGAAAAGCACTGACTTACTGGATTTACATTATCAAAACTCTAAAACTTGGCCTCCCCCACCTTTGGAAAAATAGATTTGGGTAGAAGAACCAGAAAGTCGAGCAGGTAGGAAGGAAGAAGCCATTTGCAAGCAAGAGACCCAAGTACAGAGCCATGGACAGCAGATGGCTTTGGTCTATCATGAGCAACTGAGATTAGCCCAGAAGATAGATTAATGACATATTCTTTCCTAGCTTCCTCCCTCTCTCCAGGGAAGAAATAGAATGTTCCTGTGGACTATTTGCTCACTTTAACTTCCCTGGTTCCCTCTGGAAACTCTGGTCTTTGTTCTAAATGCACACTTTGGTTTCTAAGCTTTTGAGTCATAATAAAATGTTGGCTAACATAAAACCCAGTGACTCAGGAATCTAAATGGGGGGGGGAGACAAGAGAAGAGAAGAGAGGTGAGAGAGAGGAAAGAGAAGAGAGAGAAGATAGAGAGGAGACAGGGAAAAGGAGAGAGAGAACAGAAAGAGGAAAGGGGGATGGAGGGAGAGACAGAGAGGGAGGGAGAGATAGAGACAGAGAGAATGAGAGGGAGAGAATTCCCTATTTAAGAGAAATGAAAATTTTGTCCAGATATGCCTAGGCCTTGTGGGGCTGAGCTATTAGGGTTGAGGGAGAGACCAGTATTGAACTGCTACAAGCTAGCAATGAATCCAAAATCAGGATACTCTTAGTTTTTTGTTTTGTTTTTTTCAAATGAGCTAATAAAACCCCCTAGTCTGGGAGCAAGCCCAGGTAGACATTTTCATTTCCCTTGAAGGTAGCCATTTGGTACACAGGGCTTTAGAAAGTCACATCATTGTGAAGGGAGGGGGAATACATTGTTCATAAAAGAAATTGCTCCTGAAGGACAGTGAGTTGCAGGGAAGCTATACCTACCTCAGGGGAGGTGTCCAAGTACTCTCAGGGTATGCTCACATTAGTCCTCTGACCTAGGGGATGATTGACAGCACTGCACACTTGCTCAAAAATAAAATCCCTACCAAATTACCTTACCAAAAAGAAATAAATAAAAAAAAAATCCCTACCCCTAAATCCTTAAAATTTAGTAGGAAAGCAGGAATACATAAGTAGTTGTAACTTAAAATAGGAGATCACTATAATAGGACTATAAAATACTCTAGAGTAAAGAGGAGGGAGAGATAACTTCTTAAAGGAAGGGAATCAGGGAAGGCTTCATGGAGGAGGTGCTATTTAATTAGAGGGATTTTGATAAGTGGAGATGGGGTGATGATATTGTAGGCATAAGGAACAGTATATAAAGGTAGGTAAAGCAAAAGACATGCCTGAGGAATGAGCGGTTGGAGAGGAAGGCTAGCAACATGGTGTTAAGGACAAATTTGCTGGGCCAGGGATTAGTGTGTTTAGCAGAAAGACCTAAAATCAGATGACCTAGGTTCAAATCTCACCTCTGATACTACCTCTGTAATTTTAGGCAAGTCACTTAATCTCCATGGGTCTCAGTTTCCTCATCTGTAAAATGAAGGGGTTGGCCCAGATGCCTCTGAGGTCCCTTCCCGTTCTAGATTTATGATCCTATGATCTTTGAGTGTCAGACTAAGCAACAAGTTTGGACTTTGTTCAACAAACAACAGAGGGGGCTTCTGAGGGTTCTTAAGTAATGGAGTAATACAATTTAAGCCATCCATTAGGAAAATTAATCAGACATCTGTGTGCAGGACAGAGAGACTAGGGACAGGAAAATCAGTCAGGAAGCTATTGGAACAGGCCAGAGAAGAGGGAATAAGAGTCTAAAGTAAGGATAATGACATCAGAAATAAAAAGATTGTGACAGAAAGGAGATATTACAGAGGTATAATCAACAGGAACAGAAACAGAGAAGTCAAGAAGGACGAGTCTAGTGTGGAAGTCACAACTCCAAAATATCTTTCAGATTTATTTCACATTATGCTCTCTCAAAAGTCTTCTGTCCATTTCTCACCTACAAACCTTTGTGATTCCCAAGCTTGGAATGTTTTCGCTCTTCATTTAGGAATCTTAGAATCTCTAGCTCCCTTAAAGGATCAGCTTAAATGCCACCTACACAAAGCCTTTCCTTATTTCTCTTGCTGTTATCACTTCTCACCCCAAATTACTGTTTACTTCATACAAATTTTTCTATTTTCTAACCTCTGTGCAAAATACTCCAGTAGAATACAAACTCTTTGAAGGCAGGAACAGTTTTCATTTTTGACTTTGTATTTCCTGAGGCTAAAAAAGTGCCTGGGACTTAGGAGATGTTTAATAAATTGTTCAATTGAGTGTAATAATTAAGTGGGAAAAGACTATTAATTAATTAATTATTTGGTCCAGTTAGAACTGGAAAATATCTTAGTGGGATCTGTTCCAATCCCTTCATTTTAGAGATAAGGAAACTGAAGATCATGGGTTTAGTTTTGATTATAAGGAGGTTAATACCCTCTAGATCTCTTGACACAATTCTTAACACTCCTCCCCACCCCCACATGTACATAATACAGACTTTATTTAATTTGCCATGAAGCAAAATAGAGTATATAGAATCAACTCTGCAGTTCTCCCCTTTGCAAGAAGAACCCAAAAAGCTCAATCTAAACACTCACTAGATGGAAACATTATTTAAAATAGGAAGCTTAGGATCAGGTAGGTGGTACAGTGGATAGAGCTCTGGCCTTGGAGTCAGGAGGACCCGAGTTCAAATCCAGCCTCAGACACTTGATACTTACTAGCAGTGTGACCCTGGGCAAGTCACTTAACCCTAATTGTCTCACAAAAAAAAAGGCAAAAAAAAAAAATAGGAAGCTTGTAGGCAGATGGGTTGTCCAATGAATAGAACATTGGACCTGGAGTCTAGAAGCTTTGAGTTCAAATTCCAGGTGACCAAGTCACTTAAACTCTGCCTCAATTTTCATCATCTGTAAAATAGGGATAATAATAGCACCTATCTCACAGAGTTATTGTAAGGAATATTAATAAAATGCCATGTAAATGCTAGCTATTGCTATTTTTATTATAGGTTTAGAACTAGAAAGTACTTCAAAGGTAATTTGTTCAAACCCTCTCACTTCACAGTTGGGAAAATTAAGACCCAGGGAGGCTATAAATGTTTTGGCCAAAATCATTCAGGTGTTAAGTGTCAGAGGCTGCACTTGAACTCCAATCCTCTTATCCATTGGCAGTACTTTTTCCACTGAACTATCCCATACCCTAACCATCTTATAGAATATGTCAGGGAGGGACAGGAAAAGGCAATCCAATCAAAGTGAACTAGTTCCACAGTTTGAGGGCCTCTCATCAGTTGAGGTGACTGTAAATAGAAAGTATGTATTATGTAAGTGGACAACTTCAGAGACACAAACATCATTTCACAGCAAGACCTATATCCCATTCCAAGTCACTAACTGATTTAATAAACTAATTCAAACTAAAATATTATTGATTAATAATAATCTCTTTCACCTAATAATCTTTCTTCCAAGCTCCTATGGTACTGTCTAATCCACCTATCTGGCACATATTTGTTATCTGATATTTTTGAGAAACTTGTCATCTTCTCAAATAGACTGTAAACTCCTTGAAGGCAGGGACCATGTCTTCTATTTCTATATCTATAGCCTAAAACAAACAAATAAAAAAAACAATTAGGGGCAATTAAATGAAAAAAGAAGTGTGGTATTGACTCTAAGTAGAGTAGGCTTTAGTATTGATTTTTGTACATATCTGCTACAGGCAACAATGAGTAAACTATATCTACCTCATACTCAATGATTATTACCTACATTCTACTTCTGGGGTGCTTCTAACATTCAACTTTACATTAGAACATGGGAAAAATTCCTTTCATAGCACCTGTCTCTCCTACGTTACTGTTGAGTTTTTTTTTTGTTTTTTTTCTTTTTGGCCTACCATCAAGAGTTCAGTCAGCTAGCTCACCTGCATTGCCCTAACAAAGATAATGTACTAGAGCCAGTTGAATTGTGTCAACAAATGGGTAAACCAAAGTGTTTGAAAGGAACAACTGGGTGTTGCCCCAGTCTCCCAGAAAAAAATAAAACTTTTGTCTATGGCCCTCAAGGGATCAGAGCCTTTCCTTGAAGTTCAACCTATGCAAAGCTAGCTGAACCTCCAGAGACAGGTGAACATAATATTATGCAGCAAGAATATTTCATTCCATTTTACTTACTGTGGCCAAAGTGATTCTCCTTAATCACAAATCTAACCACGTCACTGCTGTAACAGAGATCACCTTCAATGGCCTCCTTGCTTTCAAAGCCCTTTGTAACTTCCCCACAACCTTCATTTCCAGCCTCATTGTACACACTCTGATCCAGCCAAATTGGCTAGATTGCTGTTCTTTATATGACACTCCATCTCCTGTCTGTGCTCATTTGCATTGGCTGTCTCCATACCAGGATTTCCCTCCCTCCTCATCTCCACTCCCTCTTATTTTTAGACATAGCTCAAGCAACATCTTCTACAGAAATTTTTCTGATCTTCTCAAAAATAAGTGCCCCCCCTCAAAGTTCCTTGTATTTAATTGTTCTCTTTATATTTATTCTGTATATACTTATATTTGTATATAGGTATATCCTTATTATCCTTCTATTAGAATACCATCTTCTTTTTTTTTTTTTCATTTTGTTTGTTTGTTTTTTGTGAGGCAGTTGGGGTTAAGTGACTTAAGTCACACAGCTATTGAGTATTATGTGTCTTAGGCCCGGTTGGAACTCAGGTCCTCTTGACTCCAGGGCTGGTGCTCTATCCACTGCGCTATCTAGCTGCCCCTAGAATACCATCTTCTTGAGGACAGGGATTGCTACATTTATTATCAATATACCCAGTAACAGAGTACCTGCAACATATTAAGTTTTGGATAAATGCTTGTTGGTTGGGTGACTATTGTTTCCCTTCAGAGTTGCCATTGATTTTCATCTTATTCTTATTTTATTTTACCAGCAAAAAATTGGTTTAGGGAGGGTCACACAGTGTAATTTGTCCTAATTTCATACCTCCTCTGGAGAAATCTAGACCAGTATCCTTAAAGTCTGCTTTGTAATGGAATAGAGGCAGTCTCAGAGAGACAAAGTTGAAATTATTCTTAAAGAATAACAGTTCTCTCAACAATAATGATTAATATTTGATATGCCTGTAGTCAGGTTGTTAGTTTGTACTGGAATGGGATACTGAAAGGGATTGTAGAATTTTTTTTTAGAAGTTATAGAATTAGTTACAGATTTCAGCTTAATATGAGAAAGAACTGCCTAAACATTAGAGCTAAAATGGAGTTAGAGTCCATTAGAGTCCTAAAATGGAACAGGCTACCTGTAGAGGTAATGAATTCCCTTTCACTGGAGGTGTTCAGGAAGAGGAAAATTGTTATTGTTGTTCATCCTTCATTCTGGAAGAGGACCAATGACATCATGAGGGTGATATCTTGACTTGCTCATGAATTGGCTGTAAGTGAGGCTGTGCAAAGTCATCAGCCTCACTCTCTCCTCCAGTCATAAGATTCTAGTGGATGGCCCCAAGCAGAGGAAAATAACTCTTTGTTGGATATGTTATAGAAAAGATTCATGCATCATACAGAGAGTTGTCCTGGGTCAGTGTTTCCCAATGAAACTATATACTGCATACTGGTAAAATATCTACATTTTCTCTTCCCTCTACAATTCAAGTGGAGCAAAAGCTCCAGGTTTGGAAAGCTGGGACCTGGAGGAAGGGAAAAAAGAATCCAGGGGCAAGAAGAGCAGGACAAATGATGAAGAAGAAAAAGAGCCAGATTTTTAAGTTTTTTAGTTTATAGGTTGTAAGAAGTAAGAACTTTGGTAGAAAAAGTTTGTGGATTAGTAAAAATATAGATGGACTGGAAATTAGTGAACATTGAACAAGATGGTCTCTGAGGCCCTTCCAATTCTGATATTCTTTGGTTCTATGAGTGTATAAGTTTCAAACATATATTCTTTAATTTACTTCATTCAACAATAATTTATTAATCCCTTATTATGTACAACAGCACTTTGCTAGGTACAGTGGACACAAAGATGAAAGACATTCCCTACCCTCAAGGAATTTATATATATATATTTTTTATTTTGGCTAGGCAATAGGGTTAAGTGACTTGCCCAGGGTCACACAGCTAGTAAGTGTTATGTGTCTGAGGTCGGATTTGAACTCAAGTCCTCCTGAATCCAGGGCCAGTGCTCTATCCACACTGTGCCACTTAGCTGCCCCAGAAATTTACATTCTTAAAAAAATAACTTTTACTGATGTCTTTTGTTACTATATCACTCATTTCTTAATATACCTCTCCTTCTCCAGGTGAACTCTCCCTTGAAACAAAGATACACAGTTAAACAAAAACAGCCCATACAGTGACCAGTCCATCACCATTAGACTATGGGCAGGGTGTCTTAGGCATTCCTTGTATCCTTGGTATTTAGCAGAATGCTTGATACATAGTTTTGTTGTTGTGCAGTCTTTCCAGTCATGCCCAACCCTTCATGACCCCATTTGGGGTTTTCTTGGCAAAGATGCTGGAGTGGTTTGCCATTTCCTTCTCCAGCTCATTTTACAGTTGAGGAAACTGAGGCAGATAAAGGTTAAGTGACTTGCCCAGGGTCACACAGCTAGTGTCTGAGGTCACATTTGAACACAGGTTTTCCCAGTCCAGTACTGTATCCATTGTACCACCTAGCTGCCTTAATATATAGAACATTCACAGAGAAGTAGGAGAACATTCCTAATATATGGAAATATTTTGGCAGTAGGAACAAGTATATTGTCATTTAGATCAGAAACATGAGGGAAATCTGGTATAAAACATGAAGGGATTGACTTTTGCTTCAAGCTCGTGAATGTAATTTACTTTATCTCATCAGCAATCTGCCTTTTCTCTTAAAACCCTAGACATTTTGTTTGCTCTTCTCTTTTGACTGTATGACAAACTTGATTTTAGTAAAATTATTTCTCATGAATATTGAAAAAATTCAGACAAACATGAGAAGGAAAACAAGAGACTAAAGGGGAAAGTTGTGTTTCCCGGAGAAGGCTAGTCTGGATTTTTGGAGTGGCATATCTCCCCCGGCCATAAAGAACTCATTAATTTGTCACACTTTACACCTTTGTGGAATAGAAAGTCACATTCTTCCCATTATTTATGGCTCATCAATAATACATTAGCTTCTTGTTAATAAAGCTAACAGTCTTTTGTTTGATTTATTTGGCACCTGAAGATAAAGTTAATTTAATCTGTTTAGCATTTGACTGAAAGGTTTATGCTCAACTGACTCCCAGTTACAAACCCCACCCTGTACACTCCACTCCAAATCAGTTCAGCTCAGCTTCACCCCCTCATTTTGCAAATTTATTAGATTGTGCCAGGAATGGTGTCTCATCTAGATTTTGTATCTTCCTTAACAATTGGCAAAGTCCTATACACACAGTAGGTACTTGATATATCCTTGTTAAATTGAATTAAATGAAGAAACAAAGGCCCAGAGACTCAACACTGTTCATAGTTGGCAGAATAATCCAGGGCTCTGATTTCTGGTTTGATTAACTATACAGTGTTTCTTGGTTTCCTGTGTGTCCCAGGACTTCCTAAGATTGTGAGAATGAATGAAATGAAGTTATTGAAATAATTTTTCTTTGGTTTGCTTTGAAAAAGAAAGCTGTACCCATGGGTTCGCAATACAGATTGGACTTGGGAAATACGACCCTATATCCTGGATTTTCATTTCCTGTCTGGACAATTTATCTCCTAAAATATGCTTCACAGACACATTTTTATTCCTCACTGAATCTGCTAGGTTCTGCTCCCTTCCTTCAAACTTTCCTCTTTCTTCTGTCTCCCTTTCACCCCTGCCTTCCCTTTTTCTCCTCCCACTTTTCCTTTCCTTTGTCTCTCTCCTCTTTCCAAGGTCTTTAGCCCTGTCTTATGTCTCTTTTTCCCCTTCAATGCTACCTCCACCACCATCCCCGCCCCATCTCTTAAGGTACTTGAAGTTAGAAGACTTGAGCAAGTCATTCATCCTCAGTTTCCTTATTTGTAAAATGAAGGGGTTGAATAAAATAATTTCTGTGATCCTTTCCTGCTCTGACATTCCATGTTTCAATGAATTCCTGTCCCTCTTCCTCTTCCTCTCCTCTCTCTTCTTTCTATTCTTTTTTCCTCTTCTCTCTGTTTCTTTTCTTTTTCTCTCCTTACCCTGAGAGGTAGGAAGGGAGCAGTTATCCCTGTGAGTGACACATAAAGAAACTGAGGTACAGACAATGAGGCGATTTGCCTAAAAATAACAAGAGGAGGAACAGATACAGACATATCTGGAAGTGGCTGCTCAGTTCTAGGGTCTCCCTTTTCAGATATCAGTAATTTTTCTGGACATGCAATTGGGGGAAGAGGAAAGGAGAAAGGAGGGTCTCATAAGAGGCCGCATATACTGTAATGGAAAAAAAGCACTGGATTCAAATCCCAGTTCTGCTACTTATTACCTCTGTGAAGTCACTTCGCTTCCGCGGATCGCAATTTACCCTCCTGTACAATAAAAGGTTTCAGGCTAGATGGAGCTCCAGGATCTCTTCTGACTCTAAATCTTATGCACTGTATCTCCTTCAAGGCTTGGAGGAATATAGGCTGAAACAGCTTGTGCCACCAACAGCTCCATTCCCTTGGGAGATTGATTGTGCTGCAGGAAAAGGGCCCCATCATTTCGCCCTCCGCGCTCCCACCCTCCGAGGCTCTCGGCAGTCATTACTTGTTGATAGGTTGAGCCCGCTGCAGTGACTGGCCTCTGACGTCTCTTGGCTGCGTTCCTTATCAGTGGGCCAAAAGGAGTAACTGAACAGCGGCCGCTGGAGCCCGCGCAGCCGCGGAGTCCAGAGTCCCAGCGCAGCAGCTGGGAGCCGCCTGGGGATGCTGGTAGCCCAGGCATGCCGCCTAGGACAGAATCGTCCTCTCTCAGCCGGGGAGCAAGGTGGGGAAAAAGTGAACTCATGTGAACAGCTGGGGTGAGGTAGCAGTTGTCCGTGACCTCCTCCCGGGGATGAGACTGGCTGCGTGTGAAAGTCTGTGGTCACCACCATGCAGACCGGCAGCCTGTGGGTGATTGTCTTCTCGTGGGCTGCGCTAACCGTGAGTATCTTCTTCTCTTTCCTCAGTCAAAGATGACACCCCACCCCACCACCGCGCCCCCGCCCAGACACACACCTTAAGATGAGGTCTGTGGAGACTTCGTAGTTAGTTAATCCATCCAAACTTCTGCTCGGCAAATTTCAGCCCTGCAGACTGGACAGGAAGCACCGGGCTGGTAAAGTTGGGAAACTGATTTGGGAAACTTTTAGCACCCAGAGTAGTTTTGAATATGGACGAAAAGAAAAGCTTTCTAGGGTTTAGTAGTTTGAAACGAGTGCAGTTTGACGGGCTACAAGACTACATGCCCCTATTCACTCCTCCATTTCTCCCTTTTTTTCTCCCCTTTGTCCTTTCTCTCCACCTCTTCTTCCTCTGCTTTACCCCCTCCTTCTTAATTCTCTCCCTTCTCTTATCTCTCCCTTTTTCCTGTTTCTCTATCTCTCCCCTTCTCTTTGCTTCTCTCTGCCTCCCCTCATTTTTTGCTAAATCCTTCTGTCAGATTGACTTGCACCCTAATGAACCTTCAGGGCAACATTCAGCCTCTACAAATCTGGTCCAAGAAGCAGCAAGGAAGGATGAGAAAGCCCAGGGTAAAGTGGATGGATGCTTGTTTCTTCTTTCAGAGATGAGATTATCTGCTTTATTGTGTGGATTTTGTTAGCCGAAGTGATTAATCAATGCCAGTGAAATCTAACCAATAGTTCTCCATTCTCTGGCTCCCAGCTTGGAGACCTATCCCCCTAATTCTGGATAGCACTGAAATCCAAATCATTTCCAGAATGAAGATTACTTTCTATTCAGAAAAGTCCCTAAAGTAGAAGAATCTATGTCTTAGTACCCCAGAACCCTGAGGAACGTTTTTCTTGATGTTTCACTGATAGTCCTCTTGCTGTGAATTATGACCTTGCCTCTTCTATGGATGAGTATGAGAGAACCCCCACAGGGCCAACTCAATCAATAACCTCAATGCCAATTTCTATGCCAGGAAAATTTTTTTTTAAACTGGTGTGTCTGTGACATTCTTGCAGGAGTTAGTCATGCAAAGCTGTTCTGGTTAATGTTTTCTCACCTGCAGTCTTGATTAAGCTCACTGCTAAATGCCCACCACCTCCCATCCCCACTTTTCAATGAAAATGGAAAGAGGTTACCACAACACTTCCATACACACACACACACACACACACACACACACACACACACTCAGAAGCACAAATAAATAAGCAAACAACAACAATACTAACAACAGCAAAATAACTACTATGGATGATTTGGGGTGATTCAGAACAGCAAAACCCAACTGGGAAGTTAAAATCGAACAATGGTTTGTCAAAATCAGTGTGACATTTGGTAAGGAAGCATCTTTAACCTTGTGCCTGCACATCTCCTTCTTGCTTGTTTGTAGCAGACTTCCTATCATTGGAGAGTAGTTAGTTATCTCTAAGCAATCAGGTTTAGAAATTCAGGATTAGAGAGATCTATGAACAAGAAAAATTCAAAGAAATAAGGGAAAACATATCTGAAGCGATAAACACTGAAGAAAGCTGAACCATACCCAGACACTACTGCTAGATAAATGAAGACTACTTTAAACAGAAACAAAGCTCAGCTAAATTTAAAAAAAAACCCACAAAAACATCAGATGACATTGACAATAATTTAGAAAGTGGGCACTCTTCCTTTTAACAAACAATAAATAGCTAAGGTGTAGTGCTGTATTATTCTCTCTCATGATCCCTCATTTAGAATGTTTTGGGCAGTGGTACATTATGAGAGATATTATTGAAAGCACATTGGGGATTGTATCAATAAAAAGGAAAAATAATCAGACCTTTTCTTTCAATATAGAGGAGGTGAATAAGATATAAGACCAAGGCACAATTTTAGTTTTATCCCAGGGCAGAAAAACAAATCTTCTGTATTACGTCAGGAATAGCTTCCAGACCAAATTATAAGACGATGCCTTTATCTTCATAGGGAATCAGAGATGGAAAGGACATTCAAAATCATCTAAACACCCACCTATCAACATTTTATGTATGAAAAAAATGACACCCAGGAACCTGAAGTGCTCAGCCACTAATTGTGATCTTGAGCAAGTACCCAAATATTATTTCATTCCTTTGGGCTTCTATTTTCATGTGTATAAAGTGAGAGTGTTTAGATTAAATTATACTCAAGGATCCTTCTAGCCAGGTTTAGCTCCCAGATCTCCTGCTCCAAGTTCAGTGCTTATTCCACTATGCCACATATTTTATTATAACAGCTTATCTAACTCTATGGGGGAAATTTCGCATTTATTCATATATCATTTTATTATCTAATGGTTTCATGTATATTAAATTATTTACCCAACTAGATTGCAAACTCCTCCAAGGCAGGGACAGTGCTTTACACTTACTTCTATTTCCCACTTTCCCTAGCATAGAGATCATGCTTAATAAAGCATGGCTGAATTGAATGGAAAATTCCTTTGTTGTTTGTTGTTGAGTTGCTTCAGACTCTCTTGGAATCAGAAAGACTCATTTTCATGAGTTCAAACCCAGCCTCAGACATTTACAAACTCACCCTGGGCTAGTCATTTAACTCTGTTTGACTCGGTCTCTTCATCTGTAAGATGAATTGGAGAAGGAAATGGCAAACCACTCCAGTATCCTTGTCCCAAAAAAACCCAAATTGGGGTTACAAAGAGTCTGAAGAGACTGAACAACAACCAAAATAAAAAAAAAGTGAGGGGGGGAGAATAGGAGTTTTTAAAAAAACAAAGTGAATTTTTAGAATACTTTGAGAATTGGGGGGATCCATGTGGAGTGACTGCTCACCTCCCCCCACTCCCAACAACAAACCAGGACTAGGAATCCTTTCCAACAGGGCACCAGAGGCAGTTTCCTTGGTTGAATTAGATATCTTTTTTCCAGAAGAGACAATTATAGTAATTGACTTCCCAAGAAAGAAGGAAAGGGCAAAGTAGAGTAATAATGTAATGTAGATATTCAGGATGAGAATAGCTTAAAATGTCCTCCATATTTTGTTTGGGTAGATAGTGAACTGGAGGACTGCTAAGATCCTATCCAATTCTAAAATTCTCTAATTTTGTGATTTCCAAGCTACTGCTGCTCATCTGGTAAAAAATAATAAGTTGTTTGGGTTTTTGGGTTTTTTTGGGTGGGGATGGGGAGTGGGAATAGCCAGTGCTTGTCAAATTATGAAGAAACAGAAGTAATTAACACAGGAAAACCACTTATAAACACTGACATAATGACTAACTGCTGCCAAGGAATGGTTAAGCCCAAGAACCTTGGGAATAGCAGCAGCTTCCCTGCCCCTCTCTCCTCTAAGATCCCTGGCCTTGCTTCCAGTCTATTCCCTACAATGGTCAACCAGGGAAAGAACCTTTGCAGCAATTGGATCTAGCTACTTCTGCCATGTGCAGCAGCCAGAGACTCCCCAGCTGCCACAGCCCTTGAAGATCTGGAAAACAAAGTTCTCACCAATCAAAATTTTTAGTACTGTCAAATGCCTCGATGTCAGAAACCCAACATGGCTTTATTAATGGAAATGATATTAAAGAAGATGCATTACCAGATACCTTACTGCTGCACCCCAAGGACAACAAAGCCTTTTTATATTATTTGCATCTCAAACCTTCTATATGTGTTATCTCTCCTATTAGAATGTGAGCCCCTAGAATATGAGCAAGAGCTAGTCCTTGCTCTGCTTTTCTATTTGTGTGCCCAGTGTTTGCCCATAAGAAATTCATTCTTCCTTCCTCCCTCCCTCCCTTCCTTCCTTCTTTTCTTCCTTCCTTCTTCTCTTCTTCCCTTCCTTCCTTCATTCCTCCCTCCCTCTCTCTTTTTCTTCTTTTTTCTCTCTCCTTTCCTCTCTCCCTCCTTTCCTTCCTTCTCTCCCGCTTTCCTTCATAGGCCTAGCATCTGCTTAAATTGGGTTTTGGTGCGCTCATCCTGTATGCATTAATTGGATATATGACATATCTTTGTAATAACAATCCCATGTTATTATAGGATTCTACTGTAATATTGATAATGTGATTTTGGGACAACATAAAATAATTGAAAGCCTTTAGTGTTTGCTGTTTGGAAAATAAATAACAAAATAACTCATGATAATTCAATTGATGTAAGCTTTCCAAAGCATTTGCCTCACAACAACCTCATGAAGTATATATTAAAGAAGCCAGCTAAGCTACTTTTATTTTTAAATTGTCTGTTTCCTCTTTCTTGAAGAAAGCACGTATTTCAGTACTCTTGCTCTTTCTCCCCTTTTCCCACAAAGTATATATTTCTGTGCCGTGGAAGATGTTGTCCAGCTGTTAAAGTCTGCTTACTCTAAGTGACACTGATAGAAGCTTTAAGTTCATGTCCTTGTCCAAGTAACTGCTTATATTTTATAGCTGGATGCCTAGATACCATGGAAAAATCTGAGTCTAGTCAATATCACAAGCTCTCTTCAGCATTATACATTATCTTCCTGTTTGCAGGTGTACATAAGATGCTTTGATTCATTAAGCTGTTGGAAAATGCCTGGCATGAATGAATGAATGAATGAATGGGCAATTGTTTAGTTTTTACTATGTACAAAAAAGTGGTGGGAATAAAAATAGCATATTAAAACAGTCTCTGCTCACAAGGAGCTTAAATTCTAATGGTGGTGGTGGTGGTAGGGAACAGCATATATGTTTAATATGCAAGTCAAATGGAAAGATCTCATGGTTTTTAGGTTGTGGCAGCAAAGCAGATGGTAATGCATCTTTCTTAATGTAATTTCCACTGATAAAATCATGTCAGGTTTTTTTTTTCCCCCAATATTGAACCACCTGATAGTGCCAAGGACACTGATGGCAAAAACTTCCTTTCCTAGGTCTTGAGTAACTTTGGCTGTGGCCACAGAAGCAGTTGCCCGTTGCATATCCACAGGGGCTACTTTCTGGGATGATGGTGATAGGGGCTAGGCTGGAAGCAGGACAAGTTTCTTGGGGGTGCTGTCACTCCTGGAGCTCTTGGCTTACCTTTAGAGAAAGGGAGAGAGGTAACATGGTGTAAAAATAGCTAATACTTATATTATGTGCCAGGCACTGTGCTAAGTGCTTTACAATTATTATCTCATTTGATCCTCACAACAACCTGAGAGGGAGGTACTACTACTATTATCCTTATTCTGCAGATGAGGGCAATGAGGCTGACAGAGATAAAATGACTTGCCTGGGGTCACACAGTAAGTGTCTGAGGTCAGATTTTAACTTACGCCTTCCTACCTCTAGACTTAGCACTCTAACCATCTTGCTGTCTAATGGATAATGGCCTCAAAGCCAGGAAAATATAGATTCAAATTCTACCTCTGATATATGTTGTCTGTGTGACCCTGGCTAGGGCAGCTGGGTGGTGCAGAGGATAGAACATTGGGCCTGGAGTCAGAAAGATGAGTCCAAATCTAGCCTCAAACACTTACTGTGTGACTCTGGGCAAATCATTTAACCATTATTTGCCTCAATTCATCACCTGTACAATGGGGACACACTGAAGAAGGAAATGGCAGACCACTCTAGTATATTTGTCAAGAAAATCTCCTGGGCCAGTCTATGGGATTACAAATAGTTGGACATGACTGAATGGCTGAACAACCATAAGTGAGACCCTGGGCAAATCCCTTGGCCTCTCAGTGCTCTAAACTAGTGGTGTCAAACTCAAATAGAAATAAGGGCTACCAGACCATACATAAGGATCCCTATGGGCCTAGTATTGACTTAGAAAAACCACATGATTATATATATTAAAAATATATGTATGTACATATATTTGTTAACACATCAACACAATAGATTCAGCTAGGAACCTATGATTTCAGGGCATTCCAGTGAAGGTGCCAATGTACATTGACTGAGAGAGTTTCTTCATCTGGAAGCTCTGTGTTAAAACTGCGTCTTATTCTGGTCCCCCTGACCACTGCTGCCCTTCTAGCCAGTATAGTAAGTAAGTAAGTTTATAAGTAGACAGTATAAAAGGGCATTTGAAGGAAATAATATTGAAAAGGGGAACCTGAAAGTCACATACAAATTGTTCCAAAGATCAAAGGAGCATAATTTGCAAGTTGTATCATATATTTACCAAAATTCACATCCTGGTAATATGTGCTGAATCAGCAGAAACCTTCAAGACAAGGCTGGCAGGGTCACCTGGTTCTAACATATGTAAATCCCAGGCAAATTCCAGACCATGGTAAAGATCAGCAGTTCACCAAATGGTGTGGATAATTTTGAGATGTTGTGAACATGTTAACTTTAAAGTTTTACTGACAATTTTGATATGATTTAGATATGTTAATGAACTAACCCCAAAGTAGCACAGATAAGAATTAGTCTGTTCTCCCAAAAGACCTACAAAAATGAGACCTCAATGGGGCAGCTAGGTGGCGCAGTGGATAGAGTACCAGCCCTGAAGTCAGGAGGACCTGAGTTCAAATCTGCCCTCAGGCCAAATACTTGACACTTACTAGCTGTGTGACCCTGCACAAGTCACTTAACCCCAATTGCCTCACAAAACAAAACAAAAATGAAACCTCAAGCTCCTGCCTCTGAGCAGTCTTCTATGTCCATCAAGTCCATGTTACATTAATATCTCAACTCCAATCCAAGGTTATAAGAGTGAGACTCTCTGCCTTTCCCCCTGCCCCTTTTTGCCCCATGCTACCTCTGCCATCTTCCTCTGTACCCCTTTTGCCATTTGTCCCCATACCCTCTCTGACTTATTAAAATGTAATTGCAGCCCTATTTCCCACTGCCATTATGGGCTTTCCTGGCAAGTATCCAAAGAACCAGCCATGGCTGCCCCCATCAGTTAATTATCATCAGTTAATTATCAATTCAAGCTGCCTGAAATCATGGGTTTGGTCCCTACATATATATATATATATATATATATATATACACACACATATATATACACATATATATACATATATATATGTTTGTCTATCGATCAATATATCAATTTATCTTTAATTATTCTTGCCTTTGAAAACTCTACCTTTGTTTTCTGAAAGAAGTTTGTGGATTTTCATTTTATCCTTCTTTTTAAAGTTTAACAACAATGTGCCTTTTCAAATAACCAATTGTCTATGACAATTAAAAATCATAATAACAATAACAATAGCTATCATTAACGTAGCACTTTAATGTTTGCAAAGCACTATCTCAGTTGATGCCCACAACAATCCTGAAAGGTAGGAGAACTGAGTCTGAGTGAGATTACCTGACTTGTCCAGGGTCATATAGATTTTTTCTGAGTCAGGAATTGAATACAGGTCTTTCTGACTCTAAGTCCAGCACTCTGTTCACTATGCCCTCAAGCTGCCTAAGGATTTTATTTTAGTCTATGTAACATCATGGGAAAGCTCTAGTTATTTCATGGGTTGTCCAAAAAAAAAATTCTCTCTACTCTTCCCCACTCAAATTTATTTTAAATATAATCTCTTTACTTCCACTGAAGACCTACTCTCACACCTAATCATTGGGTGGAGGTGACCCTAGTTTCCCAGACTTTGCCATCAGAACGCAAGCTTTGGCAGGCCCCATCAAGATAGTTTCTAGTACAAGGTTGGGGACAGTTGTATGTCTGTCATCCTGGGACCAGCAGGGGTAAGTTTCTAGATGTTCATCAGCAGAAAACTGGCCACCAGATGATGCACTGATGAATATATTTTTTTGGCCACTGAAATTAATGTGGAACTAATTTGTTAAGTATTGAGGAGAGGGAAAGAGGTGGGATAGAAATTTTCATCCAGATTAGTGTAGAGTGTGCCTAGACGATTTAAATTATGATCCTTTGGAGCAAGGAAACATTAAATATCTTAATTAGAAGAAATAAATATGACAAATAATACTCTCAGGGAGGGGAGAGAGGTAAAGAAGAGTGGTTGTTACCAAACCGAACAAAGATATCAAAATTACCCATATTTAAAATGATCACTGCTCTAGAAAATTCCTAGTTTCTAATATCATTTATAGGCATTTCCACAGGGATAGACCCTCTAAGAGCAAAAATTCCATTCTCTGTTCATCTCCTTTTGGCAGCTCACAGATGACGCTGCTGAAAAAACAAATCAAGTATTCTGGATCAGAACTTTCTCTTCCCTTCTCCCCTCCCTATCACCTAATTTAAATGCTTGTTACTATACTTTAACAACTTAAGATTACATTTCACTGACCTTCACTCAAGCTCACCTGGAGAAGCACATAAACCACGGAAAAACCCATAATGATTAGATCCTATCAGTCTGATGATTACATGACAAACAAAAGGCTGACTGTAACCAAGACCATAAGAACATCAAATTACTCTTTGAGGTTATACGTACAGTCCATCCAGTCCAAGTTTCTGCCTCACAAGGCATTCTAGGCAATATTTTATTGTCTTCATTCTATCACTAATTGTTAGCTTACTTAATAATTAAATGTGAGAAGTTAATAAGGGCATACTTCAAACATCTCTACTTCTACTAAATTGTTCCAGTGTTTGTGTATTTGGCTAAATTCTTCTAGTATCTTTTTAACCACTAAAACTTTATAGAACAAGTTCCATAAATTTATTTCATATTGTACAAATTAGTATTACATTTTGATTTGTCATAAAACCACCATGTTTTAAGTGTCAAGGGAAGCCCCACCATTATAGTATTTTAAGATTTGGCATATCAAATCTGTTTCACTAATTTTCATGATTTTGTAAACTTCAATTATCTCCTTTCTAATCCTTCAACTTTAAAGAAACTTTCTTTTCCAAATAGCTAATGAATTTAAGTCTCAATGATAAAGGAAATAAAGGTCCCTCAAAAAAAGAAAAGAAAAACGCAATATCATCTTGACTATCTCGGTTCATTGAGAATTAGTATAATGAAAATTTTTTTTAATGCTTTGCTTAGAATCAGAAGAAACCTGAGTGTGAATTCTACCTGTGATACTTAATAGCTGCGTTACCTTTGGGAAGTCACTCTATTTGAACCTCATTTCCTCATATGTAAAATGGAGATAATAACTCTTGTAATACCTACCTCAGTGAATTGCCGTGAGGTTCAAATGTATGTAAAGTGCTCTTAAACTGAAAGTGCTATATAAAAGTCAGCTGTATTAATGTAAATTGTGTAAGTTTGTTAGTGTAAATGTAGGAAATCACTCTGGGGTAGTATGTAGTAAGGGCAGCCTCTAAGGAAAGACCTGTTAGCCGGCCATAAATTTAGAGCTAGAAGGAACTTAGAAGTTATCTAATCATCTGGACAAAACCACAAAAGTATTTTTTAAACACTCATGTAGAGATTATTTTCATATTCAGTCACAGATGTAAGTGAAAACCAATCAATTGTTAAAACATACCAACCTCTGTTTAGGCTGGCACTAAACTGAATTCTCAAATAGGGACCATGATAATATATTGCCCATATCCACTAAAGGACTTTACCTAGATTTTCATCAATTCAACAAGTATTGCATTCTACTATCTTTTGAACGTGGTATTCAAGTACCATGAAAGCTAAAAAGAAAGCGAAGACAAAGTTTCTACCCAGAAGAAGCATAAAATTTTGTTGAGGAGACAGAACTATGATGTATCACAGTGCAAGATGATACATTATTGAGTGCAGATTTGAAGCTGCAGACAGTAAGTATTACAGGAATATAGAGAAGAAAAAGATCAGTATGGTCTGTGTAGGCAGAGAAGGTTTAAGGGAGAAGGTGAAGAATAGGTAGGATCAGGATGAGGAGGAGAAGGGGCTCTCAAAAGCAGTAGTGCTGAGGACCATTCCAGGTCTATAAAGGTCCTTCACCAGTAAGAGCAATATTGTAACAATAATTCACTGTGAGACTTAACTACTTTGATCCAAGACTCACGATGAATGGACTCATGATGAGAAAATGCTATCCACCTCCAGATAGAGGACTCTGAGTGCATATTGAAGCATACTTTTTGAATATCATAGTTTTAATACTTCATTTTTTGTTTTTAACATATTTTATTTCATTAAATATTTCCCAATTACATATAAAAAATTTTAACATTCATTTTTAAAAATTTTGAGCTCCAAATTCTTTCCCTTTCTCCCCCCTCCTTGGGAAGGCAAGCAATTTGATATCAATTATACATGTAAAGTCATGCAAACCATTTCCATATTAGCCATGTTGCAAAAGAAAACACAACCACCACCACCCCCCCTGCCAAATAAAGAAAGTAAAAAGGTATGCTTCAATCTGCATTCAGACTCAGTTAGTTTCTTCATCATTAAGTCTTTTGGAATGGTCTTGGATTGCTGAGAATATCTAAATCATTCACAGTTGACTATTCTACAATATCGATTGCTGTTTTTGTGTACAATGTTCCCCTGATTTGGCTTACTTTATTTTGCATCAGTTCAGGTAAGTTTTCCCAGGCTTTTCTGAAACCATTCTCTTCATCATTTCTTATAACACAGTAATGTTCCATTGCAATCACATACCAAGATATTAATACTTAATGAAGGTAATAGATCTCTCATCTACTACATGGCCTACTCTCTCACAACCACTCCCACCACTACCACTATGCCAACTAAAGTCTGGGCAGAAAGTCTTTCCCCTGCAACTACATATAAAAAAGAATCAGGCCTGAAGAAGAAGTATGTTAGGCTAGAGCCTACCCCATTGGAGTGTATGAGAAATACAGTGATAGAGGAAAAAGTCAGCTTGGATGCTCTTGGGAGATGGGGAATGTGGACAATTAAGAAGAGAATGGGGCTGAGAGTCAAAAAGTCCTAGGTTCAAATACCACTTATGATAATTTATAAGCTGTGGGACAGAAGGCAAACTGGGCAGACTTAATCCGGACTCTCTCCCATGCAGGAAAACAATCATAGGAACTGGAATTGGAAGGGATCTTAGAGACCATCTAATTCAGCATCCTCCTTTTCTAGATGAGGAAAATGAGGTCCAGAGATAGAGCTTGATTTTCTCAAGATCACATTGCTAGCAAACAGAATTTGAACCCAGGCTTTCTGACTTCTAATTCCATGTTTTTTCTACTATACCACACTAACTCTTTTTGACCCATCTTTCTGGATTGACCAAATGTTTGAATACAATCTGGATTGCGCCTGATCTCAAATAATTCACTTATAAGGTTATACTCTACTTACATTTAAACATGAATAAATGGGACTTCTAGGGAGAATTAGAAAGCTTATAGGGAATTCATATCTAGCAGAATAATGAAGTCTTCCATGAAAACCTAAGTAAAGAAGAGCCAGGAAGTTGTCCTTTTGTTTCCCATCTTTTCTGTCCGTTCCCCTCTCCCCCCGCCATTTCCAGTCTCTTGCAGAACTACCTCCTAAAGTTTAATCTATGTAGGGTACATCCAATTTTCCCTCAGACTGTCCTGGAACAGGGGAAGTAGTTAAATATTTAAGTTCCCGAAAGCTTGTCTGCATCCAGAGTAAACAAAGGAAGCTGAGGTGTCAACAAAGCTGAAATGGAAAAGACTAAGTGCAAAAAGTTAGTTTTGAGTGTCTGTAGAGACGGCGACAAAACAAGTACTTAATTGGAGTAGGTGCCACTGACCCACTTAAAAATAAGATTTGCTCTGGACAGGTCTTCTTACACATTACTTTCCTTTGGGCACTCTGCCATCCCATGACAATGGACTCCATGCTGTTTATCGCACAAGCCATTCCATCTTCTAATTCCCTGACATTTTCACTGGCTTCCTTCATGTCCCAGCTAAAATCCCACCTTCTGCAAGTAGCCTTTCCTGATCCCTGTTCATGTTAGTGCCTTCCCTCTGTTTATCATCTTCAATTTATCCTATATCTAGGATATCTTGTTTGTACATAGTTACTTTCATATTGTTTCTCCCGTTAGACTGTAAGCTCCTTGAGGGCAGGGATTATTTTTTGACTTTCTTTGTATCCACAGTGTGCTTAGCACAGTGCCTGACACTCTTGTTTTTGTTGTTCAGTCATATCCTAACTCTTTGTGACCCCATTTGGGGTTTTCTTGACAAAGATGCTGGAGTGATTTGCCATTTCCTTCTCCAGCTTATTTTACAGATGAGGAAATTGAAGCAAATAGGGTTAAGTGATTTGCCCAGAGTCACACAGCTAGTAAGTTTCTGAGGCTACATTTGAACTCAGGTCTTCCTCACTCCAGGCCTAGTGTTCTATTCACTGCCACCTAGCTGCCCCCATACTAAGACACATACTAAGCCCTTAATAAATGTCTGTTGACTTGACAAACCCCAGTTTGGATAATGGAGTCCTTCCCAGGGACATTGACTACATAATGGGGGATAGTAAACTGGTCATGTGATATAAAGATAGTAATCAGTATATTTGGCTTTGGAAATTACAGGTTTGTGCTCCTCCTCCTGTCTGTGATGTGCTCCGAGAGCTGCAGAGCGCCGAAGACCAGTGCCTTCAGGAACTGTCAAAAGAAGGGAAGAACAATTCTGAAAATGAGCAGCTCATATCAGGTACAGGGCAAGCCATTGTCACATTATTCCTTTGCATTTAGCCAGTTCATTGGCTCCATGTAGATAATTTACCCAAATGGACATCCTTCTGATCAAGAAATCTTACCTTGTCGTCTTAAAGGATACAGTTGGGTAATCTATGCCAAATACTTTGTTCGTATAGCCTGTGTAGGAGCAGCCTCAGTTTTTCTCATAATACAATTTCTGCAAAAGTATTCCCATTAGGTTGATGATTTTTTTTTTGGGTGAGGTAATTGGGGTTAAGTGACTTGCCCAGAGTCACACAGGGAGGGAGTGTTATACGTCTTAGGCTGGATTTGAACTCAGGTCCTCCTGACTATAGGGCCAGTGCTCTATCCACTGCACCACCTAGCTGCCCCCAAGTTGATGATTTCAGAAAAAAAAAAGAGAAAGGTGATAGGTCTTCCATCTACTATACCTACCTCTTTGTCACAACACCATTGCCATTCTAGTCAAAGTCTAGACAGAGATGCTTTTCTCTGAAGCTACATGCAAAAAGAACAAGGTTTAAAAATAAGAAGTCTTAATGTCTGCACCCACCGAAATGTATGCAAAATATATTGACAGAGCAAGAGTCAGCTTGAGTAGTCATGGGAGACAGAGGTGGTATGGAGAATTGGATAGAGTTCTGGACTTGTAATCAGGAAATTCCAGATTCAAATCTCACTTCTGATGCTAGCTGTGTGACCATGGGCAAGCCATTTAATTTCTCTGACCAATAGTTTCTTCATCTGAATAATTACCTCAGAGTGTTGTTGTAGGCTCAAATGGAATCTATGTAAGATGCCTTGCAAACTTGAAACTGTTAGTGCCCCCCCACCCCAAATAGGTACAAAATTACTTTGTACTTATTATTTATTTATTTATATATGAATTGGTTGTTTCCCTTACAAAATGTAAGCTCTTTGAGGTCAGGAATTTTATTTGTCTTTGCCTCCCCAGAACCTATCACAGAGTCTAATATGCAGTGAGTGCTTAATAAATAACATAAATGTCAGCTATTGTTGTTATTACTTCTACTAACAAAATAATATAGTGAAGTCTACCATTAATCCAAAAATAATCCTGCCTTTGACATTTACTAGCTGTGTGACCCTGAGCAAGTGACTTCATCACTTTGAGTATCATTTTTCTCATCTGTAAAGTGAGGACAAGAATACCTGTACTTCCTTTGTAAAGATGTCATAAAGTTCAAATGAGTTAATGTATATAAAGTGCTTTGGAAATTTTAAAGCATTTTCAAAGTGCTGGTTAATATTAATTTGACAAATCTGGCATGTGAGTTTGGGGAGGGCTATATCCTCTCACCGGGCAGGAAGAAGGGGTGCAATGATTGCCATTCTGCCCTGTGCTTCTCACTCCCATATTCAGTTGCCATATCTTCAAGAGATCTCCAAATTTATGAAACCTATCTGAGCCCCAGACCTTCCCCTAAAAAAAGTAGCCTGAGGGAGCACAAACAGGAACTTATAGACAAAGATTAAAAATCCAGTTGTTTTTCTTGCTCTCCAGATGTGACATGGCAAGACAGCACCATCTGAGGTGAGTGTCCACTCTCACCCAAAACACTTGGCAGCTTGAATTTCCTTCTTTAGGTGCAGAATAAATGACTAAACTGCTCAGAACTAGACCATTTGGAGAGGGCAGCTGAGTGAAAGGGGGATGTTATTGGGGAAGATTGAGGGAGGTGGGTTAATGTTTGAACTCCAGAAAAGTCACAGGAAGTCCCAATTGTGGAGCTGTCACTGAGCCCAGGCACACTTATCACAAATAAAAAATTAACTCTTCTCCTATTCTAGGTTGTTTAGTTTTGCCCAAGGCCTTTCTCCCTTTTTTTGTGAACTTCTCAGGGTCACCCTAATAATTACTTGGCTGGCTATGCTGGGCAATTTATAACCGTGCCCCAGAGCACACACAGGAAGCCTTCTCAGTTCTACCCCCTTCGGTGCAGGGGTGTTATAATTCAACCCAATTCAGGTCAACAGATACCTTTTGTGTGCTTAGGAATGCACTGTCCTAGGTGCTGGGAACACAAAAATAGAAGAAGACGTAGTTCCTGCCTTCAAGAATCTTATAGTAGCTAACATTGGTATTGTAAAAAGCAGCTAGGTGGCCCAGTGGGTAGAGTACTCAGACCCTCACTAGCTGTTTCATGTTGGGCAACTCACTTAAACTTGCTTGGCCTCAGTTTCCTTTTCTGTAAAGTGGGAATTAATAATAGTATCTACCTCAAATCAAATGAGATAATACATGTAAAGCACCTTGCAAACCTTAAAGCACCACATAAAAGCTAACTATTTATAATAATATAATTTTAATTATCATTGTTATTATTATTAGAGATTCTTACATTAACTCACTTGAGCCTCCCAACATTCTTGGGAGGAAGGTACAATAGGGACTATTATCCTTATTTTATGGATGAGGGAACTAAGGCTGAAGGAAGTTAAGACATTTATTTCTGGTCATGTGCTAAGTGTGGAGATAGGATTTGAACCAGGGCCTCTCCTGATGCCAAGCCCAACACTGTTACCCTTGCACCTAACAGGAGAGATGGGAAGTATACAAAAACATACAAACACAAGTTAGAATATAATCAGCACACTGAAGAGGTCCAAACAGTATGGCATATAGCATCAGAGCTGGGCTTTGAAAGAAGGGAAGGATTTCAACAAGTTAAAAGTTAAAGGTTAATTGTAAAGATTAGTTGGTTCCAGGCATTAGGGGATTAGCAAGAATAAAGGAATGGAGGGGCAGCTAGGTGGTGCAGTGGATAGAGCTCCGGCCTTGGAGTCAGGAAGACCTGAGTTCAAATCTGGCCTCAGACACTTGACACTTACTAGCTGTGTGACCCTGGGCAAGTCACTTAACCCTGATTGCCTCACCAAAAAAAAAAAAGAAGAAGAAAGGCATGGAGTTAGTAGAAGACAGGATGGGAATGGGGAATGGGAAAAAAAATACTTTTTGACAAGAAAGTAGAGTCTGTAAAGGGCCATAGTATGAGATGAAGGACTGGTAAGTTGAAGCTGGACTATGAAGGGCCTTCAATATCAGGCTAATGTCATATGGTAGGCAATGGGGAGTCATTGAAGGTTTTTGATAACATGTGCATTGGAAGATGACTCTAGTATTTGTTTGATGGCTGGAATGGGAAGAGGTAGAGTGGAATCAGGGAAACCAATCAGAAGCTAAGATATTAACCCAAATCAGGCAGTCAACTAGCATTTATTAGCATAGCATCGCCTACTATTGTGCTAAGCTCTGAGGATACAAAGAAAGGCAAAAAAAAAAAAAGAGAAAGAAAGAAAGAAAGAAAGTTTCTGCCCTCAAGGAGCTCACAGTTTAGTGGAAGAGATAGATATAGAGTAAACTGGAGGTAATCTCAGAAGGAAAACAGGAACATTATGGGGGACCAAGAAAGGCTTCTTACAGAAAGTGAGATTTTAAGTGGCACTTGAAGGAAAATGAAGAGGGAGAGCTTTGCAGGCATGGGGGATAGCCAGTGAAAAAGCCTAGAGTTGGACAATGGAGCATTTTGTTAGAAGAAAAGCAAGGAGGCCAGTGTCATTGGATCAAAGAGGGTAAAGGTGAGTAAAGTATAAGACTAGAAAGGTAGGAAGGGGCATGATTATGAAGGCCTTTCAGTGCCAATAGAAGATTTTATATTTGATTTTGAATAATGGGACCCACTGGAATTTATTGAATAGGGGAGGAAGGGAAGGTATGATGTGGTCAGACTTGCATTTTAGGAAGATTAAAATGAGAAATAATGGGTGAGTGATTAAAGAGGGAGTAGAGAGGAGATAGTACAGAGGTAGAAATAGGTAGAAATTAGCAAATTTTTGGATATAGGAGGTGAAGGAGAGAAGAGTTTTTTAAAAGTGCTTGCAGTAGGGGTTACTGGGAAAATGATAGTATCATGAATGAAAATATGGAAGTGAGGAGGGAGCAAATTTATTGAGGGAAAAGTAATGATTATAGTTTCATACATCTGGAATTATATATATATATAATTATATATAATATATAATAGAGAATCCAGGTAGAGATATCTAGCAGGCAGATAGAAATGCAGGACTGTGGTTCAGTTTGGCTAACAAGGCTACAGATGCAGATTTGGGAGTCAATATAGAGGGTCATGGTAATAGGTAAGATCAATAAGGGAGCTCATATAAAGAGCAAAGAGAAGAAAAAGAAGAGGGAGAACAAAGCCTTGGGAGACATTCCCACTTATGTGTGGGAGGAAGGGCAGTCAGTAAAGGAGACTGGAACAGGACAGTCAGAAGGGTAAGAGGAGAATTTGCAAAGTCAGTGTCACAAGAATGAAAGAGGAAAAGACTGGTCAACAGTGTTCAGTACATCAGAAAGGTCAAGGAGGATGAAAGTTGAAGTCTCAATAAAAGAGTGGTTACTAATCTAACCCTGTAGATGGTGTGGTCTTGACCAAAAGCAGGCTGTAGGAGATGAGGAACGAGCTCATGGTGAGAAAGTTGATGCAGTGACTCTAGATTATTTTTCTTTTTTTTAAAGAATTTTGACAGTGAAGGGGAAGAAAAATATTGGATGATACCTTGAAGGGGTAAAAAAAGTCAAAGGAAAAGTTTTTTTAAAGGATGAGATACCTTTGTAGGTAAAGTGGAAGAAACTAGAAGAGGGAAAAATTGAACAGGCAAGAAGAGAAAGAAATGATGAATGGAACAAGGAGAAGACAGGAAGGAATAGGATCAAAGGCATAGATGAATAAGTTAGTTTTGGCAAGAAGGAGGGCCAGCCTTATCCTCTGAGACCTTGAGAAACAGGAGAGAATGGGAAGAGACATTTAGAGGGTTCAAAGTGTGGAGAAATGGAGTTGAGGGAGGTCATATCAGATGGCCTTCACCTTTTTTAAAAAGTGGAATGATGAGAGCCTTCTGCACAGAGTAAGATGATAGAGGTTACCTAGGCTTGGGGATTCATAGGACAGAAAGCGTAAGGAAGAAAAAGCAAAGAATTCCTTAGATGCTAAAGTAGCTGCTCATTGGTTCAAGTTTGGGTAGGGAAGAAAACAAAGCCAGAACAGGGGTGATGGATGGACTGGGAAAATAGGGGATGATCAAGAGACTTGAGATCATAGTGAGAAGGAAGAGCAGGTTCTAGAGGAATGAGGGCTTGGCAGAGGTAGGACAGGCAAACCACCTGCCTTTGGATTTCTCTTTGGAGGAGAATATCTTCCCTTTCCTCTAATCTGGAGTTGTTTTTGCCTTGGCAGGGCAGGACTCTCTCAGAGATACAGCTAGAAACTGGTAAAATTGGAAATCTTTTCTTTATTGTGCTTTTATTGCAATTCTTTTGAATCTTTTCATCCCTTCTCAAGCATACCCTGGCTCCCCCACCCTTACCTTTTCAACTGAGATACTTGCTTCATATTGTACAGGTTAAAAAAAGCTAGGCAATCTGCCATGAGTTCCCTCTTCTTCCCTCCTCCTCATCTCACATCACTCAGATGCCTTCTGCCACTATCTCCTCCTTCATCTCTGGCTCACACAAAGAGGTGACCTTACTCCTTACCTTTACTTGTATAAGCCATCCCATTCTATCGTGTCTCCTCTAACAGATTGTCCTCCTGTCATCTCTACTCTATCACTTCAATTTCTTCCTGTCTACTGGCTCCCTCCCCCCTGCCTACAAACATGCCCATATCTCCCCCATCCTCAAAAAAACTTTAACTTGATCCTGCCCTCCTTGATGCCTCTATATCTCTTCCTCCTTTTATGGCTGAACTCCTTGAAGGCAGACTATAATAGTTGGCCTTACTTCCTCTCTTCTCATTTTCTTAACCCTCTAAAATTCTGCTTCTATCATCATTCCATAGAAACTGCACTCTCTAAAGTTGCCAGTAATATTCTAATTGCCTAATCCAATGGTCTTTTCTTAGTCCTCATTCTTCTTGACCTGCCTACAGCCTTTGACACTGTGGATCACCCTCTTCTCCTTGATAGTGGCTTCTCTCTAGGTTTTGGGGGCATCACTCTCTTCCTGGTTCTCCTCCTACCTATCTGACCACTCCTCAGTCTCCTTTGCTGGACCCTCATCTAGGTCATGCCTTCTAACTAGAGTTTTCCCACAGGATCTGTCCTGGGCCCTCTTCTCTCCCTCCTCTATACTTCTTCACTTGGTGATCTCATCAGCTCCCATAGATTTAACTACCATCTCTAGGCTGATAATCCTCAGATCTACTTATCCTGCCCTAACCTCTCTGCTGACCTCCAGTCTTGCATGTCCAACTGCCTTTCAGACATCCCTAATGAGGTCTAGTAGACATCTTAAACTCAATATGTCTAAAACAGAACTCCCTCAAATACTCCCCTGCCTCCAACTTCCCTATTACTGTTGAAGGGAGGAAACTGAGGCTCAGTGAGATTAAGTGACTTGCCCTAGGTTAGGTTACTGATGAGTAGCCGAGGCTGTATTTGAACCTTTGTCTTCAGCATCTTGTTAGCCTTTATGGTAAGGCTGATGGACCTTGCTGGGCAGGACCTACCCTAGAGTGTCTTTTCCCAGGAGAGGGAGGATGAGCCAAAGTAGTCCCACCCAGAGAACCTACCTCTTGTGGCCAGTGTGGCTGGTGGGTATATGACCTGCCAGCTCAGGTAAGGGTGTTTGACTGATTTGTGGCAAAAGAGGCAAGTGAACAAGTTTCCATGGACCAAACCACAGGGTCATAGACTTAGAGCTTTCAGAGACCTTAAAGGCCATGTAGTTAAATCCCTTCATTTTACAGATGAGAAAACTGAGGCCCAAGGGGTTAAGGTTTGCTCAAGTCACACAGGTTCTGAGTAAGAGAACCAGGATTCAACCCCTAATCCTCTAACTCCAGATCTGGAACCCTGAGTCCCTCTGTGAGTTGTGGGAGAGCCTTGCTAAGCTGCAACAATACCCTTGAAGTGGAGGTGGGGAGCAGCATTCCTTCCTCAGGAGTGGAGGGAGAGGGAATGTTGCTGTAGAGTTTTTGTTTGTTTTGTTTTTAGTGACCTTTACAGGAAGCTTACTATTGCTCCCAAGCAGGGGAGGAAAGGGTTAATGCTTGCAAAGAGCTAGACAGCTGATAAGCAAGGTGGGGGGTGGGGGAAGCCAAGGCAAACTGGAATATTCCCTCTGGGTCTCCGTGGGAAGATAAGGCAGGCACTGGGCACCGTGGTAGAGACTGGGGCAGGGAGTGATTTATCATGTTGGCATAACCTCCTAGGACAGCTTATGCTTCACCTTTTCCTGCTCCAAATGTCACTTAGACTTGATTTATTTCTCCACAAATATTCCAGGTCCAGCACCCAATGATCCCTGGTTTCATTTTATAAATAACAAGGATAATCAAGTTGAGTTTGGGGCAAATTTGGATAATAGAACAGTCTATGGCCCTTCTCCTTCCTTCCATCACTCCTCAAATTCAACAAGTTCAATTCAATTAAATCTAATTAACAGTTATTAAGCATCGAGTATGACTAGTGCTTGGAATGAAAAGACTAATAAAATAATAAATGACATAGAGTGTTAAGGTTTGCCAAATGATTCTCCTATGTTATCTTACTTGATCCTCACAACAAAAACTGAAGCATTCTCTACCCTGAAGGGGCTCATATTCTATTGGGGGGGAAGTAGAATGTGGTATAAAATATGCCTAGATGAGTAAATACAAAGTATATGCAAATTGTTGTATTCATCCTTCATTTTGGAAGAGGACCAGTGACATCAGGAGGGTGATATCTTGACTTGCCTGTGAATTGGATTTAAGTGAGGCAGAGCTTTGAGAAGTCATCAGCCTCACTTTGTCCCCCAGGGTCGTCGAAGTCCAGTGGTAAGACACAGATGGGTCGAGGTGACTGGTGATGGTCCAGGATGCAATGGATGGCCTTTCTAAGCTAAGGTCTTCCCCAGGCCTCAGTTTGTCTGAGGCAATGTCCATTAATCTCAAGAAGGAATTGAGGGCTCACAGATTTAGAGGTGGAAGAGATCTTGGAGGTCAATTACTCCATCCTTTTCATTTTGTTGATGAGATCAGTGAAGCCCAAAGAGGTTGACTAAGGTCACATAGGCAGCAAGTTTAGGAATCAGGATGTGAATTCAGGGCTTTGACCCCAAAACTGGCACTCAATTGAGAGAATCAGGAAAGGTTTCATGGAGGAAGTGGTATCTGAGCTGAACCTGGAAGAAAGCTAGGGATTCTAAGGAGCAGAGATGAGGAGGGAATGCATTCCAGGCATGGGGGACACCTATGCAAAAGCATGGAGATGGGAAATGAGAAAACCTACAATGAGTAGGTTTTTAGAGGTAACTAGTTGGTACAATGGATAGAGTACTGCACTTGGAGTCAGGAAGACGAGTTCAAATTCAGCTTCAGACGACTAGCTGTGTGACCCTGGGCAAGTCTGCCTACCTCAGTTTCCTCAACTGTAAAATGGAGATAATAACAGCCCCTATCTTCCAGAGTTGTAATGATAATCAAATGAGATAATACCTGTAAAACACACAGCACAAAATGGGCACTTAATAAATGCTTATTTCCTCCCTTCCTGGGTCATTTTGACTACAACATAGACTGTGTGAAGGAGAATAAAGTGAATGAAATTTGGGAAGGGAGATAGGTGCTGGATTGTGAAGAGTTTTAAATGCCAAGCAGAGTTTATGTTTCATTTTAAAAGCTGAATCAAACTGCTGGACTTTCTTGAGTAGAGGAATGGTATTATCAGACCTGTGATTTAGGAACATTGTTTTAATAGCTGAGTTGAATAGGGATTGCAAATAGGAGAAAATGGAGAAAGAGAGACAGAGGCAGAGGTAGAGACATAGTGGAACAAAGAGGCTTCATCATTAGTTTGGGCAAGAAATGATGAGGGCCTGAACTAGAGAGGCCCCTATATGTATGTAGAGAAGGGACAGATTTCAGAGATATTCTGGAGGTAAAAATCAACAAGATTTGGCAAATAATTGGATGGGGGCTGTGTGTGTGTGTGTGTGTGTGTGTGTGTGTGTGGAGAATTGTGAATCTAAATAACTGGAAGGATGATGGTGCCACTAACAGAATTAGGGAAGACAGGAGGTAAGAGGGGTTAAGGGGGAAATAATGATTCTGTTTTGGACATTGTGACATATGAAAAGTTGGAGAGATATAGTTTCTATGTATTTAATAAGCAACTTTATTAACTATGGTTAGCAGATAATTAATAAAATGACGGTCATTTGACTCTCTCTCATAAACCAAAGACACCCCCCCACCCCCCACCCCCACTCCAGAAGATTTGATGCTTAAATAGATTTGGAAAAGGGAGTGTTCTTGAGGGTAGAAATCAACTCTGGTTAACAATCAATAAAGGGATGGACATATTAAGGAGGAAGTGGTCAAAAAGTCTCCAGTTCCTCCTGATGAAAAGTGACCCAATCATGAGACTCAGCCACCTCTAGCAATCTGGACAAAAGAACCCATCTTTACCCAGACCTGCTGTCTGGTTTTCCCCTTCATAAGTTAGGTCACCCTAAATTCTAATAGAAGGCCACAAGGACAAAGGCTTATTTCCTCAGGGCAAGATATCACCTAGACTGGATTCTATTATAGGGTGTTCTAGTTAGATGGGATCCCGCTCAAGATCAAAAAGCATATACCTCAAGGATTTGGGCAATCTCATCTATCAGCAATGTCAGAGACTGGTTGAATAGCAGTTTATTTCTGAATGAGGAAAGAGAAAAGGAAAACCTTAATCTCAAATAATAATTGGTTATTAATACAAGAGAAAAATCATCATTTCTCTCAACATGTTGATCTTGAGATACCAATGGAACATGTAAGTAAATATGTCCTGTAGGACTGGAATTTAGCATAGACATAGGAACTGGATATGTAGATTTGGGAATCATCTGATTAGGGAATTTGGGAATTATCTGACAGTTGAACCCATGGGAACTGCTCATCAGGTATATATAGAAAAAGAAGATGGCCCATGACCGAGCCCACGATTGAGGGGAGGGATGTGGATGATGATCTGTCAAAGGATACTGAGAAGGAATTATCAGATAGGAAGGATAGTCAGAAGAGAGCAGCGTCCCCAAAACCAAGGAAGGAGAGTGTCCAGGAGGAGGTTAATAGCCTTAGAAGCAACCAAGAGGTCAAGAAAAATGATGACTAAGAAGAGCCCATCCATTTCAAGTTTGCTCCCAAACTATCCCCTGTGATGCTTGCTCCATGTTCTCATTGCTTTAAGCGTGGCCACTCAAGCCTGGCAGGATGCAATTTGGAATCCTGCTACCGGGAAGATTTCTCCTAATTATTTATTTCCTTTACTTCCTGGAAACTCCCTGATCTGGAATCTTGTCCTCTCTTGGCCAAGTTTTCTGTGCCTTCCAAGAGATCAACTATGCTGATGAGATAAGAAGAGAAACGTCACCCAAACCCAGCCTTGCCCTTAAAAGTAAACTTTGTTAACACTTTAATGTGAACTTCTGGAAACAATACTCCTGCCTCTGCTGTTTTTACCTCTATCAGACAGGGAGCTCTCTCTAGGGTAGTGATTATTTCTTCCCCATTAAACTAGGACAGGGGGCCAAATGTGACCCTCTAGGTCTTCAAGTGTGGCCCTTTGACTAAATACAAACTTCACAGAACAAATCAGTCAAAGGGTCTTGAAGGGTAGCTAGATGGTGCAGTGGATGGAGTGCTGGGCCTGGAGTCAGGAAGACCTGAGTTCAAACCCAGCTGTAGACACTTACCAGATGTGTGACCCTGGGCAAGTCACTTAACCCTGTTTGCCTCAGTTTCCTCATCTGTAAAATGAGCTGGAGAAGAAAATGGCAAACCACTCCAGTATCTTTGCCAAGAAAATATCAAATGGGTCACGAAGAGTCAGACTCTACTGACACCACTGAACAACAACAACAACGAAGGTCTAAAGGAAAACTCCTTCCTATCCCCAAACTCACTTGTCTCTGGCAAAGCTCTGCCTACAAGGTGTACTTAACTAAATTCCTCTTCTTCTTTCCCCCGCCTACCTCCCCCTTCCAATCAGAGGCAGATCAAGATCTCACTGTCACCAGGGCAGGGGTTTCCACCTGCAGTCTGTGAAGTTTAAAAAAATTAATAAGATATGCATATAAATATGTTATAACATTGCTAATATATTATAATATATTTGCTACTGCTTGTTTTTGTTCAGTTGTTTTTCAGTCGTGTCTGACTCTTCATGACCCCAGTTGGAGTTTTCTTGGCAAAGACACTGGAGTGGTTTGCCATTTCCTCCTCTAGCTCATTTTACAGATGAGGAAACTGAGGCTAACAGGGTTAAGTGACTTGCCCAAAGTCACACAACCAGTAAATGTCTGAGGCTAGATTTGCACTCCAGAAGATGAGCCTTTCTGTCTCCCAGTCTGGCCCTCTATCCACTGTGCCACCTAGCTGCCAAATGGGGATTTACGGCCTATATGTCAACTTAATAGGTTTTGTTATCCTGTGTATCTTATTTTATGCGCTTAAAAATAATATTCTCAGAAGGGGGTTATTGCTTCAGCAGGTAACAAAGAGATTTGTGAAATCAAGAAGGTTAAGAAGGGGCAGCTAGGTGGCACAGTGGATAGAGCTCTGGCCTTGTAGTCAGAAGGACCTGAGTTCAAATTCAGTCTCAGACACACAACACTTACTAGCTGTGTGACCCTGGGCGAGTCACTTAACCCCAATTGCCTTGCCAAAAAAATAAAAAATAAAAAAATAAAATAAAACATGAAGTAGTTGGATTAGATTCCTCTGAGGTCTAAATCTATGATTCCAAGGCCTATCTTCCCCCTCCCCAAACAAAAAGCAAAACATAACTCCTTTGACTTATCATTAGTATCTCCATTAGTACTAAAATTAGTAGTTCCAGTAGTACTAGAATTATTACTTCCCTTAGTACTAGAATTCCACCAGTAAATAAATATTCATTTCTTTGGGTCTTGAAGGCTTTTTATTCTTCCAGAATAACCATTTAAAGTGAAAATGTCCCTGAGAGATATTTGGGCTCTCAAAAGTTATTCTGGTGGACAGTATGCTTCAGCAGGTCTTCCCAAGTTAAAAAGGTGTGCAGTGTGGCAGCCGTGAGGACCAGCCTAGCCTATAAATTTCTTGAAGAGGTTTTTTGACAACAGTTGACTACTACTAAGTAGTGCATCTTTTTGGCTGTGAGTCGCAGCAACTCAGTTAGATGGAGAGAGGCTGCCACCTGCAGGTAAAATGAGGACCCACAGGGACTCATGGAACCCACACAGAAGGATCTCATAGAAATATTGAAGTGAAAAAGAGAGAGTGGGGAAAGTGTTGTCTTTACTTGCTAAGACCTATAGCATTAGTTTAGGTACCTCAAAATTAGAGAGTAACAAAAGGAGAGAGAAGGGTCTAAGGGGAGGGCAGGAGGTAGGAGGGCATTAAAGACAATTTTCCCTGGAAACCTATTTGCTGTTGTTCACTTGACTCTTCATGACCCCAATTGGGGTTTTCTTGGCAAAGATACTGGAGTGGCTTGCCATTTCCTTTATTTTCCATATTAGGAAACTGAGGCAAACAAGGTTAAGTGACTTGTCTAGGGTCACACAGCTAGTAAGTGTCTGAGACCAGATTTGACCTCAGTAAGTCATCAATCTTCTTTGGAGCCTGGCCCAGTGGCAAAGCACTCTAGGAGTCTGCTTGGCTGCTGGAGGACCTTGTCCCATAGTCAGGTGGCCTCAGCCCTTGAACTCATATTCAAACTCTACGTAGGTTACACAAGGTCTTCTCATTTTCTCATGAGCAGAGGTATTTGTTTCTTTATTTTTCTCTCAAGGCCCAGAAACATCTGAGAAACCCAGCCCAGGATCTATTCTAGGCTGAAATGTAAGCTGCATTATAAATAAAGCTTCCTACTGACACGCAAAGCCCTATGTTTAGGGGAAGAGGAAATGGAGGTTGGTGTTATTGCTCAGTGATCTCAGACATGGGAGCAATTGCATCCCTATACAACAGTCTCCCTATAAATGGGGATATCTCAAAGCAAAGAGCTATCATTGCAAGCAGTCTCTGCATAGCCCCTGAGCCAGCTGGGGAAACTGGCTCACACCTGGTCATAGTGCCAGGGAGAAAATAACTTTAAGAGAGAATAGTTCAGACCAACAAGGGAGCTTTCATCATCTTTCATCCTCTGCATAGGTAAATATAAATAATGACCACAGTCACATCGTGTGTGTGTGTGTGTGTGTGTATGTGTGTGTGTGTGTGTGAATTGGGGGAGGTAGGGGAGTATGCAAAAGAAATAGAAGATATTATCTCTGCCCTTCAGGAACTCATAGGAAAGGAGCATCAGTATAGTAAAAGAAGAAGAATGGTAGGTTAGTAATGAAGAGACATTGGTTTTTGTGCTAGCTCTGCTGCTAACTCACTGTGTCACCTTGGGCAAGTCATGGAATCTTAAGACTTAGTCAGCAGTTCACTTGGTGGCCCAGTGGATAGGACTAGTGAGTAGGACTAACGTTTCCTCGATATGGACACTCTATTTCTGTCATCACAGTCTCTGGTCACATTTGCCCTTTCTTTTCCTCTAGCAATCATAATATGCTATCTTTCATTAAACTCCCAAAGTTGTTTTCACTTGAAATGCCATCATGCTGAATCCTTCCCATTCTGTAGGTTAGCGAGTCATTAGTAGTCATTTATTAAATGTCTACTGTTTGCTAAGGAACAGCACCATGCTAGGTACTGGGTATATAAAGATGGAAAAACTGCACAGTATATATACTGCCAAGGAGCCATCAACCTAGTTGATACCCTCAACTCTCTCCTGGACTGTTTCAATAGCTTCCTACCTGGTCTCCCTACTTCCATCCTCTTCCCTCTCCAATCTACTTTCCATATAACTTTGTTATTCAGTCATTTTTCTGTCATGTCTCACTCTTCATGACCCCATGGATACTGGGGTAGCAAAGATACTGGAGTCGTTTGCCATTTTTTTTCTCCAGTTCAATTTACAAATGAGGAAAGTGAGGCAAACAGGATTAAGTGATTCCAGTCTACCCTCCATATAACTGCCAGATTGATATTCTAAAGCTCAGATCTGACTGTCATTTCACTGTTCAGGAAGCTTCAGTGAATCTCTCTTCTCTATAGAATAAAATTGAGATTCATTTGTTTGACATTTAAAGCCCTTCACAATCTGGATCCATCCTGTCTTTTCAATCTTAATTCATATTACTCTCCCTTCTTTCCTTGCCCCCACACACTTGACATTCCAGTTAAACTGGCTACTTGTCATTCTCTTTGCATGAAATTTCATCTCCCATTTACTTGCCGTTTTATAGCTGTGATTTTCTTTAAAAAAAAAAGTATCGATATCTTTTTGTTGTCTCACTCCTCCAATCAATAAACTATAGTGGTTTCCTATCGACTCCAGGATAAAATACAAAACCTTCTGTTTGGCTTCATAATCTATGCCCCCCCTCCTCTGGCTTTCCGGTCTTCTAACACCTTATACCCCCTCACATACTCTTCCTTCCTGTGACACTGGCCTCCTCGCCCAAACAAGACACTCCATCTCTCAGCTGCAGGCATTATCACTGGCTCCCCCCTCATGCCTAGAATGCTCTCCCTCTTCATCACCACCTCCTAGCATCCCTGGCTTCCTTCAAGTCCCAGTTAAAATCCTGCCTTCTACAGCAATCCTTTCCCCAATCCCTCTTAATTCTAGTGCCTTCCTTCTATTAAGTATTTCTTACTGATGCTGTATATAGCTTGTTTGTATACAGTAATTTGCATGTTGCCTTCCCCATTAGATTGTGAACTCCTTGAGGGCAGGGACTGTCTTACACCTTTCTTTATAAACTCAGAGTTTAGCACAGTGACTGACTGATTGACCAACCTATATTTCCCGTCTTAGAAAGCAATACCTTATAATGAAGAATTAAAGAGGCAAAAAAATCAGTTCAGCAAAACCAACAAATATATGGGGAAAAGACTGACATTGTTTGTAGTATTCCATATCCATAGTCCCCCACCTTTGCAAAGAAGCAGGGGAAAATGCCTTCTTATGTCTCCTCTTTGGGGCCAAGCTTGATCATTGTCATTTCCTATCCATTGCCTTGTCTTTTAATGGGCTGTTCCACATACCTAGAATGCTCATCCTCCTCACATCTCCCTCTTAGAATCCAGCTCCCTTCAAGGCTCTGCTCCCATGCCATCTCCTACGTGAGACCTTTCCTGACTGTCCCAGTTGTTGTTTTTCTTCCACCATGAAAATTTGCACATATTTATTTACGTATCCCCCAGTGGAATGTAAGGGACTGTGTCCCTAGTATCTATCACAATGGCTTCCATAGAGTAGGCAGGACAGTAAAGCTTTTTTAATTGAATTACAGTATAGTAAGGGAGATGAAATTTGCACACAAATAGTAACAGAGCAAATGATTAAATTTGTAGGAGAGGACAAACACATAGTAGGCCCTTAGAGGTTTGGAAAGGTGGAGTAGGATGGAAAGGGAGAATCAGGGGAGGTTTTGAGAAGCTGCATCTTGAAGAAGGAGAAAAACATTTAGGTAGTTGTGATAATCCAGGTGAGAGGCAGCAGACTGGACTAGGGATAGTACAAGGAGAAAAGAGGGGCAGATGTTATAGAGGCATCCATACGGAGGGGGCAGAATCAAGAGATTCTTCAGAGGGGATGCTTGTTCAGGTATGGATTGAACCAGATGGCCTTTGAGGTCCCTCCCAGCTTTGACATTCTGTAACTTCATGGTTTCAAAGCCCAAATCATTGATGAATGTAGTACAAGCAATAAAAATTGGGAAGCTGAGAAGAGAAGCAGGTTTTGGAAGGAAGATGGATGGAGTTTTGGAAATGTAGACGTGGAAGTGTCATTGAACTATCCAGATAGAACTGTTCAGCAGGCAGTTGGAGATAAAGGACTGAATCTCTACTTTTGAAATCAAAATGTATTACATTACATTACATTATGCTATATTCCACCTTTAGTTTTGTCATTGTTGTTTGAATCTTGACTCTGGTGCTTCCTTGCTGTTCCTTGGGAAAGAAAGTAACTATTTCTCTGATCCTATAAAATAAAGCAATAGACTCAATGATCTCCCAAGGTCTCCTCCTGCTCTAACATCGGGTGATTCTAAATCGCACATTCCTACCCTGCTCAGGCTAATGTGCAAATACATGACCATTAGCAATTCACTTAACCACTCAGAGCCTCAATGACCTCATCAGGAAATAGGGATAACAATAATTGTACTACATATTTCAGTGAGTTGTAAAGAAAGTACTCACCAACCCTAAATGTTATAGAAATGTGAGCTTTTTATTCCTGAGATGATAGAATACATGTAAACCTGAAGATGCCTAACAATAGGTTTTTGTTGTCATTTTATTTTGGTTTTTAGAAGGAGAACCACAAAAAAGAGCAAATTAATGAAATGAACTCTCTTGTCCTTTTATGAAGCTAACACTATTCCCTCTAGCCTACCCTATGACCACAGAATGGGAGCTTGGAGATTTCCCAGGATATTCACTTGGCCACCCACAATCCCTTGCATGACCACGCTTGAGACAGATAATGCATGTTTTTAAGATGACTAGTTAAGGTCTCAGGGGATAGTTTATGATAATAGATCAGAATTTTGTTTTTTTTTTCTGTGTGGTACTAACTGGAACATACAAGAATAGAAACCGTCTCCTTGGCCTTCCTGGCACCACGCTCTTTTCAAAGAGATAACTGGCACAGAAACAAATGACCAGGGCAAATCGAGTATCAGGACTGACAGGAGAAAGAATAGAGGAGTAAATAGACTTGGGTGGGAGTAATGAAGCAACCCCACCTGGAGGAGAAACCCCCAACTCCTTTGCCTTTCTCACTCACACTAAGCTTATTCTTTGCCTTTATCAAAAAGTGGCCTTCTAGGACCTTGCTCCTATACCCTCCCTCTTTTTCTTTTTTAAAGTAAATTTGTATTCGTGTCATTCATTTTTATGTCACCTCCATTCTCCCTCCCCCTTCTCAGAATGACTCCTCTGACTTTAGACCTCCCTAGCTTCCATTAAGTCCCAACTAAAATTCTACCTTTTACAGGAAGCCTTCCCTCAAACCGTCTTACTTCTAGTGTCTTCCCTCTGTTAATTATTTCCTAGTTATCATATACATATATGTGTGTGTGTGTACGTGTGGGTATGTACATATATATATATATATATATATATATATATATATATATATATAGCTTGCTTTGTATATATTTGTTTGAATCTTGTTTTCCCCATTGGATTGTAAGCTCCTTGAGGGCAGAGACTGTCTTTTGCCTCTTTTTGAATCTCCAGCTCTTAGTTCAATGCCTGGCACATAGTAGGCATTTAATAAATGTTTTTTGAATTGAATCAAATGACATCCCTTATAATGAAGAATAAAAAGACGGAGAAAAAACTTCAGTTAAACCAGGCCTGCACAATCTGCAGCACTCCAAAGAATTTCAGGTGGCCTGCAAAAAAATGTAGAGGAAAACATCCTCAATATTTTCCGTGGGTTGCTGAAATCCTTTGATGTGCCTGCAGGCCATAAGTAGCCCATGGGCCACAGGTTGTGCAGGCCTGAGTTAAACTAACCAATACATCAAAATCATCTAACATTGTATTCAGTGTTCCACACTCATAGTCACTCACCTGGGCAAAGAAAGGAGGGAGGAGTTTCCTCATATCTCTTTCTTCAGGTCGAGCTTGGGTTTGTGGGTTTTGTTGCTCTTCTTTCCATTTAAATTGTTGTAGTCATTGTACATATAATTTTCATGAGTCTACTTACTTCACTTTGCATTAGTTCATATGCCTTCCCATTCTTTTCTTTATTCATAATACTTATAATTTCTTACAGCACGGCAATATTCTATTACATTAATATAGCACAATTTTTTCCCATTTCCCAGATGATGGACGTCTAGTTTATTTCCAGTTCTTTGCTACTAGAAAAATGCTGCTGTAAGTAGCAAATAGGAACAGCTAACATTTGCACAGTTTTTTAAGGCTTGCAAAGCACTTTATATGAATTCAGTATCTCATTTGATCCTCACAACTCTGTGAGGTAGGTGCTATTATTATCCCCATTTTGCAGGAGAGAAAGCTGAGACAGAGGAGATTAAATGACTTGTCCAGGATCACACAGCTAGGGAGTGTCTGGAGGCAATGTTTGTACTCAGATCATCCTCAACCCAAGTCCTCTGCTCTATCTACCCTGCCAGTCTGGCTGCCTACTTTTGCTCATATGCAGCCTTTCTTTTTATTATTGACCTTCTTAGGGGCTATGCCTAATAAATGGAATCTCTGGGTCAAGAGGTATGGAGATTTTATTCACTTTCTTTGAATAATTCCAAGTTACTTGCTAGAATTGTTGGACCAATCCATAGTCGCACCAACATTGCATTAGTGTGCCCATCTTCTCACAATCAACATTGGCTGTTCCTGTCTTTTGTCACTTTTCCCACTTCTGGGGTGTGGGGTGGTGACTCAAAGTTGTTTTGATTTACATATTTTTTATTTTTAGTGATTTGGAGCATTTTTCTGTATTGTTATTAATAGTTTGCAGTTTTTCTTTTGACAGTTATTCGTAATAGTTGACCTTTGAGGAATGACTTTTGCTTTTATATATTTCTTTTAGTTATCTTTATATCTTGACTATGGGACTCTTGTCAGAGATGTTTTATACAAAGATTTTCCCTCATCCCCTCTTTTTTCATGCGTTCTTTAGTCTATGTTATTTTTATATCCTCAATTTTTGAATATATCCTTCTCACTTCCCCTACTTATTCAGCCACTACTTGTAACAAAGAATAAAAAAAAAAGAGAGAAAAACATTTCATCAAAACCATATGCAATATTCTACCATTATCCCCCATGTCTGCAAAGAAAGGAGGCAGGTGCATTTTCTTAACTCTTCTCCGGGTGATGCTTGGTCATTCTAATTTGATATTATTGTGGTCATTTTATAAATTACTTTCTTGGTTTTGCTTAGTTCATTCTGTATCAGTTCATGTTTAGTCTTTCCATCTTTTTAAATCTCTCCCTCAACATTGGCTCCATCTCACTTGCCTACAAATATGCTTTATTGTTCAGTTATTTTCAGTTACATCTGACTTTCAGTGACCCCATTTGGGGTTTTCTTAGCAAAGATACTGGAGTGACTTGCCATTTCCTTTTCCAGCTCATTTTTGCAGATGAAGAAACTGAGGCCAACAGGGCTAAGTGACTTGCCCAGGATCATATAGCTAGAAAGTGTCTGAGGTCAGATTTGAACTCAGGAAGAGGAGTCTTCCTGACTCTAAGGCCAGTGTTCTTTCCTTTCGTCACCTAGCTGTCCCACAACATGGCTTAGGTCTCTCCAATTCTAAAAAAGACTTCTTTTATCTTTTCATCCCATTCAGCATCCATTCCACCCCTCCCCTATTTACTACTAAGCTTCTCCAAAAAGTTGTCTACATTTAGTTCCTCTATTTCCTCACTACCCACTTTTCCCTTAACTCGTTGTAATAACACTCTACCTAATTATGTAACTCTGCCTAATTATGCTAAGGTGAGCAATGGTCTCCTAATTGCTAAATCCAATGACATTTTCTAGTCCTTAACTTCCTCAGCCTCTCTGCAGATTTTGACATTTAACTATACCCAGTGAATATTCTCTCCTCCCTGGGTTTCAGGAACATAACACTCACCTGGTTCCTCTCCTACTTCTAATTCCTATTTTTGGCTTCTTCACACTGTTCCTGACCTTGACTCTTTTTTGTCTTGACTATATATACTCATTTCTTTGACATTCTCTTTCACTCCAACCACTTTAACCACTGTTTGACTGCAAAAGACTCCCAAATTTATATCTCAAGTTTTGACCTCTTTTCTGAGCTCCTAATCTGTGTCTTCAAATGACTACAGGATATCTCCAGGTGAATATCCCACCGTCATTTGAAACTCAACATGTCTAAAATCCAGCATCACCCTGGAGAGGAGTTAAGAAAATGCACCTGCCTCCTTTCTTTGCAGACATGGGAAATAATGGTAGAATACTGCATATAATTTATCTTTCTCCCTCAATCTATTCCTACTTTTGACTTTAGTATTTCTCTCTGTGGTACCACTAGTTACCTGGACTCTTATACTTATATTCTTGAGATTTCAAAAAATTCTTTCTTGCTCCTCACCTTTCATATGTAGTCAGTTACTGTAGGATTATAGGACTAAATCTGAAGGGGAGCTCACAGGCTCTCTAGTTCAGTCCCTTAATTTTACAGGTGAGGAAATTGAGGCCCAGTGAGACTAAGTGAACTGCCTCAGGTAATATACCTAGTAAGCATCAGAAGTGGGCTTTGAATGCAGGTCTTCAGACTCCAGAGCTAAGGCTTTTCCCACTGTGCCAAGCTATTAATTTCTCTTCTGTACAGCTCTTACACGTATCTCCATTTCTATATTTCCATTGCTACCATTCCAGTGGAGGCCTTAATTACCACTTCGAAGTATCATAGCAATAATATTTGTGTAGATCTTCTCAACTCTTCTCTCTCCTTTTCCCATTCTGCTCTTCCTTCACACTTCTCTTATGAAAAGAACTGGTTATATCACTCCTTCACTCAAAAAACTTAATGGGTTCCTTATTACTTCCCGAGTAAAGCTCTTAGACAAAACTAAAAGTCATCAAAGGACATTTATCTAAAAATATTCCATAATTCATGCTTATCAATAGCTCAGATTGGTCATGAATGAATGAATGAAAAAGTATTTGTAAAGTGCTTACTATGCACAAAGCTCTGTGCTAACCATTGGAGATACATAAACAAAAACTAAGATAGACCCTGCTCTCAAGGTACTCATTTTCTAACAGGAGAGACAACACATAGAGAAAGTTTCAGCTGCAAGTTAGGTGGAATGGTCTCCTGAGTGTTAGGATGTAGTGTAGCGGCAAAACAGGTGGTCTTACATCTTTTTAAATGTCATTTTTACTAATAAAATCCTATCCGTTTCTGATGTTTAACCGTTTGACAGTGCCAAGGACTTTGGTAGTAAAGCTTTTTTTTTTTTAAGTAGTTGTGGAAGAATTTGCAGGATTATCTCTTCATAAGGGTCACTTCTGAGGATGATGGCTAAAGGGAGGGAGGGGGCTGGAGTGGTAGTAGTACTGGTGGTCTGGGGTAGAGGCAGGAGGAGGGAAAGTGGTATTGTCATTTCTAGAACTCTTGTCCTTATCTGCCAGTTGGTGGTGTTGGTGGTATTGGTGGGGAGGTAGATAGGTGATTTATCTATAGTGATCGTTTCCTTCAGTTATGGTTGAAGGTGCTGGAAGGAAACAGAGCCAGAGGCTTTGGGTGCACTGTTATTCCCAAGGCTCTTGGATTCAGGGTCCAGGGCTAGTTCCACTGGGATCTGAGGGGAGGCAGTAGTAGCAGTTTGACTTGCCTGGTACCCATTGCCTCCTGTCTCTCCCTCAGAGCTCCTTACCGTTTTAGCTAGGTTGACTTGCCTTACCTGTAGGTGGCAGTTGGTCAATAGTTGGTGGGAATGACTGGCCTCTTTTCCACAGGAATAACTTCCACAGATGCTGGCTTCAGGAGCACCAGCAGCTATTTCAGTTTCCTTCTCAGTTCACCGGGATGCAGTTTTAATTTTTTTTTCCCTCTGTGTTCTAGCAGTCATTTCTGGGGTTAAGAATAGTAAAAAATACAATGTGAACATGTAAATAAAAATATGCAGATAAACCCTACAGCTAAAAACAACCTTGGCACTTCCTGAGACTCAGCCTGGCCCACCATCAAGAACTCAGAGGACTGAAAATAGAAACTGTTAGGATCTAACATGAATTTAGAGTTAGTCAACAAGACTTCCAATAGAATTAATGCTGGCCATATTATATTCAGAGGACCTCGATTCAAATCCTTCTATGCCGCTTACTACCTGTGTGATCTTAGGCCAGTGATAGATACCCCCTATGCCTCAATTTCTTCAAATATAAACTTGTGGGGGGGTGGGGGTGGGGGTAGGGGACAATGACTAGATAACCTTTAAGGTCCCTTTCAACTCTGAATCTACAACCTTATGATCTTTAATGATAATGGATTCTGGAATAGTCTAGTAAGCTTTGAAACCCATCTATACTGGCCAAATCTCCTCCATGCCCAGGACTCTCCTGGGCCTAGGGGTAGACAAAGTATCCTAAGAGACAATATGCAGGGGAGCATTAAAAATAACATTTTTTGATTTAAAAAAATGGACATATGTGGTTAAATGCAAGAATTTTGTTGTGGTAAATGAAGTTGAGTGTATTTCAGTGAAGACTTAAAACCTCAAGGGGATAGCAATACACAGGAAGGACAACTTTTGATCTTGTAATCCAAATGCTACATCTTGGCTTGACTTCTAGATGAGAGCAGATGCTTGCCTGGAGACTCATGAGATGACCAAAATATATTCTCTCCCCTTCTCCCACCCACACTTACCACTTCTCCATAATGGGAGGCAACAGTGACCTAAACCTTTAGATGCTGGGCCTGACCTGTGGTCAGCAGAGCAGGGTTCCATTCCCAGCTTCAACATTTATAAGCTGTGTAGCCCTGGTAGACTCTTCATGACCCCTTTTGGGGGTTTGCCATTTCCTTCTCCAGATCATTTTACAGATAAGGAAACTGAGGCAAACAGGGTTACATGACTTGCCCACAGTCACACAGTTAGTAAGTGCCTGAGGCTGAATTTGAACTCAGAAAGATGAGTCTTCCTGATTCCAGTCCTGGTGCTTTATCTGCTTTGGCACCTAGTGTAACCATGGACAGATTACTAAAATTCTCATGCTACCTCCTTCATAGGATTGATGGAAGGAAAGTGATATAAAGATGAGCTGTTTGGTATTATTGGTAGCTCACTCTCACCTGCTTTGTGGAATAGTGGATAGAGTGCTGGGCCTTTACTCAGAAAAATCTGAGTTCAACAATAGCCTCAGAAACTGACTAGCTGTGGGACTCTGGGCAAATCACTTAATTGCTGTCTGCCTCAGTTTCCCTAACTGTAAAATGAGGATAGTAATAGCACCTATCTCTCAGGGTTGTTGTGAGGATTAAATGAGATCATATCTGTAAAGCACTTAACACAGTACCTATCACAAAGCAGGTGTTTAGGACAGAAGGGAAGTTGTGGGTGGAGGGGCACCTCAGACGCCTTCATCTCAGCTGCCACCTGTTACCTCCCCTGTCTCTGCTGCCCAAGCTCCCTCCACCTCCACCCCACCCCCGGCCCATGGATCTTCCTCCGTAGCCCCCTTTCCTGCATGATACTTTCAGAGAAGACCTTCAAGTAGCCCTCCCCACCTTCGTATAAAGAATAGAAAATGTGAGACATATTGGAGAGCAGCATCCTATCATCATGCTATCCTATCTGTTATCTGTGATAACAGAAATTTACAAGAAGGAGAAACAACTTCCTCTACCAAATCATGTCAACATGAGTGAGCAATTCAAAATAATTAGAAGGTGCCTACAGCTGAATGCTAATTAAGCTGTCTTCCTTATTGTTGAATGGACACAACATGGCAAGCATTTCAATACCTATTTCTGAAGTATATGAAAGTGAGAAGGATGAAGATGGATTTTTCTATGTGGCATATGCCTGTCAAGACATTTGGAAAGAAATTTGCAGTGTAAGACCTAGTACAAAGCTTCTATACTAGAATTTTTTTAAGCCCTCACTCAGGAAAAAAGGGATGTCACCAACTGAAATTGATCAGTTCATCTAATCACAGTTTACCAAAATAGTAAGTAGTATTACCACCTTAGGGATTTTTAGTAAGTTGCCTCTTGTATTACATGCAAATAAATTGAGTTCCAAAAGCATGTACAATATAGCTTTGGAAAACTCCTATTTCACTTAGGATATCTTGCTTTTTAAAGTTTTTGGTTTAGAAACATACCCTGCATTCTAAGTTGCAATAAAATGGACATTTGACTTGTTGTAGTGACTTTTTTTATAGGAATTTCAATTCCAGTGGTAATCATCAAGAATTTAGTGCAATGACAGAGTCTTTGTTCATGGAAACTGCTCATTTTTATAGAAAGGTTTCTCTTTACTTATGTAAGCATCTTTAATTAGGCTTGTCAAATGTCCTATCTATAATTGTAAAGTCCATTTACCATCAATGGTTTCAGCAGAACTGGGTAAATGGGGGGCCCCCAAAAAATCTATCTTGTTCTGGCATTGATGCATAGATTCCAACTTTCTTGCTGTCACTTATTTAGTTTGCTTTTTTTTTCTTTTTCCTGGAAGTTTGTTTTCCATGTCATTACACAGAGAAACACCATGGATTTTATAGGTAAATTGAACAATTTTAAAAAATTGTCCGAAAACAATTTGGCTTCCAAAAAATTCCTGAGAACAGAGGGATGGCATTTCTTATATTGTGGATTTGCTCTGATTTAGAGACTTTCAAACCAGTGGCTATTTCATTACACAGTTGTACCAGAGTAAGTCTCTTCTGATCCAATGTTAGAAACTATATCATCCTAGAACCTTAGAGCATTAAAATTCATTTTGCACTCCCTTGTACCTTTTGGATTAAATCTGTAGTCTGATTGGTTATGTTTAAAGTGGGAAAGTAAGTGCTTCACTAAAATATTTTATTAAATTTGAACTGTAAGCATACTTCAACTATCACTGTTAATCATAAAAATGCCTCCAACCAGTTTATGTGCATGTCATTTTGTAAAGGAGAATGTAGCAGAGGGGTAAAAGCTGCTTTCAAGAATGTTTGTCAGTTTATTTAATATCTTGAGCAAAGGACTATAAATTCTTCTTGCTACTTTCATGGGGTTGAAAACTCATTTTCATGGAGTGTCACAGAAAGCTTATTGTCACACCACTTGTACTGAAGTATGTATGTTACATATCCCTCTAAAATTACCTGTGTATATTTTGATGTGTGTGAAATAAATATAACTGTTAGTGAAAGTTATTTACTAAAATGGGAAAAAAAACATTATTACTGCATCTTGGCACTATAGTTAATAAATATTGCAACTTGCTTGCCTATGTTCACCTTCTGCATACATCTGTCCATAAAGCTAAATTTTCATGAGTGTATTTTTATTGCATTGTAAATTTTTAATCAACCTGTCTTGTTGCATTGTATAAGATTTTCATGCTTAACTCAACACCTGGTATCAACCTTGTAATTGTTATGTGATCATCAAGGTTCCTGTAAGACATGCTGCCTTTTGAATTTAATACAGTGCACATAGAGTAAAATATATCCCAAGTTAAAAACAACGACAAACTAGGCACTTGAGCAACTAGGAGGCGAAGTGGATAGAATGCTGGGCCTGAAGTCGGGAAGACTCATCTTTCTGAAGTTCAAATCTGCCCTCAGACACTTACTAGCTGTGTGACCCTGGGCAAGTCACTTATCCCTGTTTGCCTCAGTTTCCTCATCTGTCACATGAGCTGGAAAAGGAAATGGCAAACTACTCCAGTATGTTTGCCAAGAAAACTCCAAATAGGGTTACAAAGAGTCTGAAACAACTCAAAAACAACAGGCACTTAATAAATGCTTGTTTCTTTCCTGCCTTCTGCACCATCCCAGGCCGGTCCTGTGATGACTTGTCAGGAGATGTACCAATCCTGGAAGTCCTCAATCTAGGAATTCCCCCAACATCCAGAGAATTCACAGAAATGATTCCAGCTTCAGATACTCTAATTAGCTCTCTTTGTTCAAGTGTGGGGGAACAAAAAAAATAAAGGTCACCCTTTGGTTACAATCCTCTTATCTCTTAAATCCCTTCACCGAAGCCTGGAGTTGGTATTTTCCCTTCTATAGTATCATCACTAGCTAGGATGGAGGAGCTGACTAGAGCAAGCAATCCCTGCTGGAAAAACAAGAAGAGAAAAATTTTTGTTTTGCCCCGTTTATTTTGATTATGCCCTTAATCTGGCCTGTGAGTCAGGAGATCTGGGTAATGGGGCCGGCTCAGTTGTTAACTTACAGTATGACCTTGAGCAAGTCACTTACTTCTGATCTTTAGTTTCCTTATATGGAAAATACAAGGGTTGGACTAATCATGGGTCAGTAAACCCCCCAAAATTGACCTGTTGACCAAATCTACCACCACCACTTTTTGTACTGCCTCTGAGATAAGAGTGGTTTTTACAGTTTAAAATGAAATTTTATTGTAATTTAAAATGTGAAAACTATTCTTAGCTTACAAGCTGGTACCAAAACAGGTGACAGTCTGGACCCTCTGGCTTTAATTTATTAAGCCTCAGGATTAGATTTTTTTCTAAAGTCCTTTTGTGGTTCTTGTTTAGTTTTTCAGTTGTGTCTGACTCTTATTGACCTCTTTTGGGCTTTTCTTAGCAAAGATACTGGAGTGGTTTGCCATTTCCTTCTCGAGCTCATTTTACAGATGAGGAAACTGAGATAAACAGAGTTAAGTGACTTGCCCAGGGTGGCCCGATTAGTAAGTTTCTGAGGCTGAATTTGAATGCAGGTCTTCCTGACTCCAGGCCCATCACTCTATAGACTGTGCCACCTAGCTGCCCCTCTAAAGCCCTTTCCAGATCCTGAGTGAATGATCCCAAGCCCCTAGCAGATGGTTTATGTTGTTATTACTGCTCTCTTTCAGGCTGCCCAGGACTATGGGACAACATGATTTGCTGGCCCTCCTCTTCTGCCGGACAGACAGTGAGGGCTGAATGCCCGAAATTCCTCCAAATGCTCACTGGCAAAAATGGTAACTACAGAACTCATTCTTAAGTAGGTTACTTCTTTTGGACTGGGAGGGTAAGTATCAGAGATGTCAGGAAGGAAGCACAGACTTTCTTCAGACCCACCCTCCCTAGCAGGTAAGCTTCCCCAACCTGGATCCCAGGCCCTGATTTAGTATATTGATTCCAGCTAAAGTTCTAATGGCTTCTCTTCAGTCTTTTCCTCTCCCCGCCAGTCCCACCTCAGCATAATTACATTTGACCTGGGGCCTTCTCAATTACCTGGTGGAGGGTTGGGGAAAGGTGAAGGAAGGTTGCTACTACTGACAGATAAAACTTAAACTCCGCGTTAAATGCCTAGACCATAGTAAAGAGAGTTCTTTACATTTCATCCCTATGCAAATAGGCCACACCTTTCTAGTATCCTCTCTCCTCCCCTCTCCTCTCCTCTTTCTCTCCTTGATATCAATAGAGTACCAAATGCTAATAATATAATTTATCAGCCTAATGCCTAAAGTCACTTCTCTATTATTCAGTTGTGTCCCACTCTTCGAGACCTCATGGACTTCTCTGTCCATGAAGTTTTCTTGGTAAATACTGGAGTGATTTGCCATTTCCTTCTCCAGTGTCAAACTGAGGTTAAGTGATTTGCCTAAAGTCACAGCTAGGAAGTTTCTGAGGCTGGATTTGAACTCTGACCTTTTTGACTCCAAGCCCAGTGCCCTATCCATTGTACCACCTAGCTGCCTAAAGTCACTTCTACATCCAATATTTTATGGTTCCATTGGAGCAGACAGTGTGTTATAATGGAAAGGATACTGAATTTGGAGTCAGAGGACCTGGGTTCTAACTCCAACTCTTCTGCTTGCACATTATTTCATCTCTCTGGGCCTCAGAACGTCATTTTTTTTTTAATCTATAAAATAGGAGGAAGGGAAAATTGACTAGATAATCTGTCCTTTCCAAATCTAAATCCTGATTCTCAAAACATAGGCAAGGACAATCTTAACAGGAAGTTTGTTTTCTAAGAATCCTTAGGCAGGTGCAGTGGATAGAACACTGGGCTTGGAGTCAGAAAGATGTGAGTTCAAATCAAGCCTCATATACAGTATGACCTTGCAGAAGTCACTGAACCTCTGTCTCAGTTTCCTCAACAGTAAAATAAGGACAGTAATAGTACCTCTTTTCCAAGGTTATTGAGAAAATCAAATAAGATAATATCTGTCACCAGACACTTAACACTTACTAGCTGTATGACCCAAGGCAAGTCACTTGACCCCAATTGCCTCAGCAAAAAAAAAAAAATATATATATATATATAGATATATATGTATATATATGTATATATATATCTATATATATATCTGTCAAATGTTTAGCACAATACCTGGCCCAAAGTAGGCACTATATAAATTCTAGCTACTATTATTCTCCTTATTGATTCTCTCTCCAATTTCCCTTAATGGCGAATAATTCCAGAATTTGAGGCTACAAAGTCTTTCTCATTGTTCCACTCAGTTTGCTACTCCGCTTTTTTTGTCCTGCTAGTAGAATCAAGGTTCCCACAATCCTTTTTATATTTCTCCCAGCCTTAGATGGATGAATGCTGAATCTATTCTTGTCTGTTCTTCTATATTGGTCTCCTCTACCTTATTATTTCTATGGTGTCTAGGCTGTTGAGATAGGAGGAAGGAAAGGAGAATGGTAAAGGCAGAGTGGTTCGGTGGAAAGAGCTTGACGTGGAAAATCTGGAAGCCCTCAAACCTGGGTCCTAGTTGTTGCCTTTACCACAACCTCTAGCTGTGCAACCTTAGGAAGCATGGCTTCCAGTTCAGTGTCTATTTTTTCTTATTGTTAGGGTCAAATGATTTAACGGAAATGAAAGTCCTCTGCAGAGTAAAGAAGTGCTCTACACATATAAGGCATCATAAAGACAATAAGAGCAGTACTATAGCTCTGTACATCTGGACATTAGAGAAAGCATTGCTAAGGATGATGAAGTCCTGGCAAACTGATGATTTTATGGGCAAAGATAGTATTTTCATCCTTGATGAAGGTAAAGGTTTCATCAGTAAACTCGCTGAAAGTAAGAGTTTCATCAGTAAAAGATGAATTTGTAAAGCAAACAACTAGTTGAGACGTTGCTGTTTGACAGTGAGATTGAGATTTTCAGGCCACAGCTTAATATAGGAAAGAAGGGTTCTTGTCAAGGATAGGGTTTGTCTTACAAGAACAAAACCTTCCCACATCAGACAAGTGCAACAAACAGTCATTTTGCCAAAGAGGTTAGCCTCAAGAGTTAGAGATGGTATCTATTTATAGACTGTGGTTTAAGATATAGGATTTATGACTCAGTCAGGGTTGAAGTATAGCTAATGATGGTTGGTAAAAATATGTTAGCCTGGAAAGTTGTGAATCTGATCAAAAAGACTTTAAATTGAACATGGAAGAGGAGGAAGAATACTCTCAATGTCTATCCACCAAACCAGATACCACAGAGAGTAGCAATTGTGCCATAGGAAGAAGTGGAGAGGACCACTAGTAATTTATTTTATTTTTTTATTATTTAGAATTTTATTTTCCCCCAAGTACATGTAAAAACAATTTTTAACATCCTTTTTTAAAATTTTGAGTTCCGAATTCTCTTTTTCCCTTCCTTCCCCCTTCATTGAAAAGGTAAGCAATTTGAAGTGGGTAATACATATGTAATCATGCAAAACATTTCCATATTACTTATGCTGTAAAAGGAAACAGCCAAAAAAAAGAAAGAAACCAAGAAAAATAAAGTTTTTTAAAAAAGTATGTTTTGATCTACATTCAGACTCTGCCAGTTCTTTCTCTGGGGATGGATAGCATTTTTCATCATAAGTCCTTCAGAATTGTCTTGAATCACTATATTGCTGGGAATTGCCAAGTCATTCACTGTTGACCATCATAAAATATTGCTGTTACTGGGAACAGTATTCTCCTGGTTCTGCTCATTTCACTTTGCATCAGTTCATGTAAGTCTTTCCAGGTTTTTCTGACAGCATCTGACTAGTAGTAACTCAAATATCATCTCTATGAAGAAAGAAGTATGAATTGTCTAAAGAGACAGATATGAATACAGAGGATTTTGATTAACCAACTAAAAATTTTAAAACATTTATACAGAAGATGGAAGCAAGGATAGATAACTAAGGTTGAATAAAAAAGTGTGAAATGATCCTCTAAAACTGGAATTCAGAGCTTTGGAGCTCAGAATGAGCTGAGGGTGGTCATAAATGTAAAAGATAAACAGCACTGTCACAGCTCTGTTGAGGGGGAAAAAGGAAGATCTAAGAAAGGAGAGGATCATAGCTCAGTGTGGATGAGTTGATGATAAAGGATGGAGAGAAGGCATAAACACTCCACTTTAATTTTGCTTCCATTTTCTCCTCCAAGGAAAGTGTCAACTGAATGGAATCGGCTTCTAACCTGTAGATGGCCAGAGCAGAATAGAGCAGGCTAGAGACAGGAGAGCCAGGAATCAAATAGAAGTTTAATTTCAAAGCGATGGAAATAGCTTGCAAGCAAGGACACATATGCTGGAGCCCTGCTCCTAGTGATGGGGACCCAAGGCAATGTGGGGAAATCTTAGTACTTATACCAATGGCTGGACAGCGAGCTGCAGCCTTGATAATGAGGGGTAACAGCAACAAGGTGACAAGTTTGATTCATAGCAGGGCTTCATGACCGGAACATGGATACACCTGGTACTTGTCCAAACTCAAAGAATGCCTGGTGATGGTCAAAGCAATACAATAATTATATGAAACAATTCTGGGATGTTGCTGTGGCTGAGATCATCCAGAGGGGGAGTGCAAAGGATTGTTGTTATGCCTGCTGGGCCTTAGCTCTGGAATACAGGGTATCTCTTAATATCTTGACAACAGCAATCTTCAGACAGGAAAGAATCAGTCAACGAATACGTGCCAGATACTGGAAATTGATACTAGATTTAGGAAATACAAATACCAAAATTAGACTATGCCTGCTGTCAAAGAACAAACAGGATTTGCTAATATCAACAAGCAAATATAGGTATATACAAAATAAATATTAAGTGACTGAGAGGAGAGGTATCACCAATAACTAGGGGAATCAAGACATTTACCAACAGATAGCTGCTGGGCCTAGGTGAGGGGATACCTTTTTCCAGTAAGGGATCTTTTTGCTCTGGGGTCACACAGGTACTAGTCCTGGGAGACTTTGGCCTCCAAAGAGAGGGCTCAGGCTATATCCCAGAGTCATGAGGAAAAATACTTCAAGCTTATGTTTGGCTCACGTCTAAGACCTGCCCAATAGGAAATTTAAAGATATTTAATATATAAAGTAGTTTAGGTAGAAGATGGCTATTAATTTCCCCCACACAAGAGAAATTCTTAAAACACAGACTTAAATGAAACATGAGACAGTAACCACAAATCCTATTACACTCTCCCAGGAGGTCATTATTTAAAACATTGAAACAGGAAACTATTTATTGGATTGCTGAAAAGCCATTCTGCCTTCCCCTCAGATCTTCATTGTCCAAACAACACCCTCAAGGTCCATGACTTCTTGCAAGCCATGCCATGATTTTGGGTCATCCTCGTCACTGGTGCTCTCCAAGAAGAGTGTAGTTGCAAAAAAACTACTAAGTTGCAAAAAAACTAATAAGAAAAGCTGACAAGGCAGATTTCAGCTTGATATAATTAATAATTAATAAGTAGTAGTATTTACCTAGCACTTTAAGGTTTGCACAACACCCCTAGGAGGTAGCTGCTATTGTTATCCCTATTTTTATAGTTGAGGAAATAGGCAAACAGAGGTTAGGTGACTTTCTCAGGTTCACACAACTAATAAGTGTCTGGGCAGGATTTGAGCCGGGCTATTCCTGACTCCAAATCCCATGTCCCATGCTCTATCTACTATACCTCCTAACTGTATAAGTATAAGGAGATACTTACACACAATGAGAGCTATCTCACAGGGAAATGAGTTTTTTCTTCTTCTGGTCAGCTTCCCATCTCTGGAGGTCTTCAAACTAAATGACCAGTTGTTGGGAGTGTGGAGAGATGATCTCTAAGGTCCCTTCCAGCTTCATTTAGATTCATGTTTCTTCAACCAGTAGCCTCATTTTGCAGACAAAGAAACTGAGATTCAGAGAAGGGGACTGATTTGTCCCTATACAGAGTTAGGGGCTGAGCTAGAATTGAACCCAGCTATCTACTAACCTTCTGTCTACCCACCTACCCATTTCATTTCTGGCCTTCCTCACCCAAACTTTCTTTTCTTTTTCTTTCTTTCTTTTTTTTTGAATTTTTTTTCTTTTTGGTGAGGTGATCGGGGTTAAGTGACTTGCCCAGGGTCACTCAGCTAGTAAGTATTAAGTGTCTGAAGCTGGATTTGAACTCAGGTCCTCCTGACTCCAAGGCCAGAGCTCTATTCACTGAGACATCTAGCTGCCCCCCAAACTTTCTATGATCTCATGGCCTAGAAATTCTTCTGCCCTACACATTCTCTCACCTTTAGGAGGGCTTGAAGGCTGAGCCTGCAGTGTAAACAATAGATACTTTAAACATGTTAAATTAAAACAAATTTGATGAATTGGGAGAGATGCCATTTATCAAGCTGATCAAGCTGGATAAACAAATCATCTCCCTGGGGCTCACCTTATGGATAGGTAGAGGAGACAGCTATGCAGGCAGAGAAGCACCTGGCAGGGAGCCCCTGGTCTCCTCTTTGGAGATATTTTCCTTTGGCTTATGAAAATTTTTTGTTCTTCCAGGGTCCTTTAGGAAATCCAAATACTATTGGGAAGGAGGAGGGTGTCATACATTATCAGTTAAATCTTAGTGGGATTAAAGGGCAGTGAGGGGAAGGAGAGAGGGAAGAGAAGGGGTCTACCAGGAGGTAGAGAGGGTCCTGAAAGGGGATGAGGGAGAATTGGAAAGACAAACTTCATCTTCTTTGCAATTTTGCTATTGGCCCATCCTACCTTAAACCCACATCCTGTTTATTGAAACTGGGTCATTTCAGACTCATGACTTGCTCATTAGAAGGAGCTCCTCATTAGAAGAAAGAACTGGGTTTCTGGCCCAGATCACAAACCCAGTCGGTCTTCCTGAATCCTGCCAGGTCAAAGCAGGAAACTGTGTCAGACAATCCTCAGGTCTGAAGAATTGACCCCTCAGCCTAAAAAATCCTCTTTTGATCCACTGTCTGATTTCCTTTAGCCTCCAGGTACACAAGCAGATGATTATGTCTATGTATTTGTCCTAACTCTTCCATCACTCCCTCCTAATTTTGGCCTCTGCTTTTTCAGTCTTTTATTCTGCCATCACAAAGACTAGTGCAAATGCACGGATCTCCCAGACCTTTTCTGACACTGCCTCTGGAACTCTTAGCCCCGAAGCATTTTCCCACCCATCTCAGAACTACCAGTGCCATTGAGTAGTCCAAATTTTGTTCTGGTGCCCTGTCAGGGATGGGATCCCAGACACTGCCAGGTCTAGAGCAAGGCAAAAACTCCTGAGAGCAATCTGAGCCAGATTGAAATGTAATTGGGAAATGTTAAACAAAATAAACTAAAGTATAACAAAACATAAATAATGTTAATTTAATGTTTGCTAGGTTGATATGCTGCCTGCTGGGATCTATTTCTATTTGAATTTGTCACCACTGGCCTAGAGCATCTCCCTGAAACAGTAGCAGGCCCACACCACCTCTGCAAGAGAGAGGTGCCCAGACCATAGAGGCAGGGATACCCTGGCACCTGCCCAAGCCAGAAGTCAGATAGGGCTGGAAGTGCCAAGAAAAATATCATGTGGTACCCCTACACCCTCAGTGCAGAGTAGGTACACGACAATTGACTGGAATCTATTTGGCCCTAGGTCCAAGGAGCACTTCTTTCCAGCCTCCTAGAGGCCAACCTAGGGAAGGAACTTCTGGCTTCTGGCAACAGAGGCAACAACTGATATGACAAGAGATAAAAGACCACTTAGGCAGCAGGTAGGAATCAAAGGGCAGAGCCAAGTCCTATTCTCTTCCAGATTGTTTCCTTATCTGTCTCTCAAACCTTCTTCTCCCTCTTTCCTGCCAACCCCCCTGGAGGTGGAAATCCTATTGAAAGATTAGTACAGTAACATCATAGGCCCCATCGGAAAGCCTGAGCAATTCTGGTGTGGCAAGTTTTGTAAGCTAATTATCTTTCTTTTTTCTATTCTAAATTAAAATTTTTTAAGCAACCATTTCCATATGTATAGCAAAACACAAAAAAGATTATGTAGGAAACTATGAATCTCCATTTCAAACCACAAGTTTCTTTCTTTCTTCCTTCCTTTCTTCCTTCCTTCCTTCCTTTCTTTCTTTCTTTCTTTCTTTCTTTCTTTCTTTCTTTCTTTCTT
>NW_020950326.1:5873562-5893336 GCF_900497805.2 Vombatus ursinus | reverse complement strand
TCTTTCTTTCTTTCTTTCTTTCTTTCTTTCTTTCTTTCTTTCTTTCTCTCTCTCTCTTTCTCTCTCTTTCTCTCTCTCATACACATAGGCACAAATACACACTCACAAATATTTCATACATTTCTTTCAAAACTGTCCCACTTGCTTGTGCTTCTTTTTGAGCATTTTCCCTGTTCTTTTCTATTTAAAAAATCTTGCAAAGACCCTATTTGTTAACATCACTATTGCTAGTCCCCCTTTCCCCTCACCCCAGTGAAAACAGAAGGGGAAAAATCCTCCTTACAAATAAATCTAGTCAAGCAAAATGAATCTGCATAGTGGCCATGTCTAAAAATATATGTCTCTGCATCTTAAATCCATCAGGTCTCTGTCAGGAGATGAATACATATATGACATACTTCATTCTAAATCATCTGGAGACGCTGGAGTTGGTCACATTGATCAGAGTTCTTAAGTCTTTCAAAGTTGTTTTCCTTGTATAATTGTTCTCCCAGTTATGTTCCCTTTACTCTGTACCAGTTCATACTTCCTAGGATTCTCTGAAATCAGCTCTTTTATCCAAGGAAGGGAACCTGCAGCCTCGAGGCCACATGTGGCCCTCTAGGTCCTCAAGTTGGCCGTTTGACTGAATCTAAACTTCACAGAACAAATTCCCCACCCCCCTTAATAAAAGGATTTATTAAAACAAAACAAAAACAAAAGCAAAAACAAAAAAGGATTTCTTCTGTAAAATTTGGACTCAGTCAAAAGGCTGCACCCAAGGACCTAGCAGGCTACATGTGGCCTAGAGGTATATGAAACTGCATATCTATGTACAACTTGCTATTCCTTTCAAATATACAACAAAATTATCATGTAGATTTATTTCTTCCATTTTTTTTCTTCCCTCCCCCCTCTCAGCCTGGAGATGGCTACCATTAGACACAAATAGGGGTGTGTGTGTGTGCGTGTGTGTGTATACATACATGTAAAATTATTCCATACATACTTCTATTTATCAGTTCTTTCTCTGGATGCAGATAGACTCTTCATATGTCTTTTGTAGTTAATTTGGGTATTTATAATAGACAAAACAAGTTATTCATTCAAAGTCATTTTTAAAACAATATTGCTGTTACTGTGTATAATGTTCTCTTGCTTCTGCTCATTTCACTTTTCATTATTTTGTGCAAGTCTTTCCATGTTTTTCTAAAATTGTTGAGCTCATCATTTCTTATAGCACAATAGTATTCTATCACAATCCTATACCACCTGATGGGCATCCTTGCAATTTCCATTTCTTTGCCACCACAAAGAAAGAGGTTATAAACATTTTAGAACACATAGATTCTTTTCCTTTTTCCTTTATCATCTTTGGAAATAAATCAAGTGGAGATATTGCTGGGTTGAAAGGTATAGGCAGTTTAATAACTCTTTGGGCATAATTCCACATAGCTCTCCAAAATAGTTGGATCAGTTCACAATTTCACCAACAACAAATTGTTGAATCCACCAATGAATTCACCAGTTTTTCCACAGCCTCTCTAACATTTGTCACTTTCCTCTTCTATCATTTTAGCCAATCTGGTAGGTGTAAAATGATATCTCAAGGTTGTTTCAATCTATATTTCTTTAATCAATAATGATTTAGAGCATTTTTCATGTCTATTCATATCCTTTGACCATTTATCAATTATAAAATGACTCATATTCTTATAGACTTGACAAAATTCTTTATATATTTTAGATATGAGACCTTTATCTGATGAACTGTCTATAAATTTCCCCTCAAATTTCTGCTCTCCTTCTGATCTTGGTTACATTTGTTTTATTTGTACAAAAACCTTCATAGACTTTAGTTCTTTTGTTCTCTTTTAATTCCCTCCTTCAGGATCTGTAAGTTTGTTTTTCTTATGACTATTCTCTCCTTAATATTATCCTTTTGCTTTCCCCACCCTATTCTCCCCCATTCCCTCTTGTTTCTCTGTTGAATTTGATGTGTTTCTACTCCAAATTCTTTTTCCCCACTTAATAGTATTGTATTTTTTCCAACTGCATGTAAAGATAGTTTTCAACATTCACTTTTATAAGATTTTGAATTCTAATTTTTCTCCCTCCTTCTCTCTCCTCTCCCCTCCCCAAGATGGAAAGCAATCTTATATAGGTTAAACATGTACGACCATATTAAACATATTTCCACATTAGTCACATTGTAAAAGAAGAATCAGAACAAAAGGGAAAAACCACTCTACTCCAGATTCTTAAAGCCTGTGTGTGTCTGTATGTGTTAAACCCTCTTTGGCCTAGTTAAGATCAGAAGGAGGTTCTTTGGAGGCCTACCCTCCTCACCCCTACTTCCATGTTCACATCCCCTTCTCATGTATCCCAATTATGAGAAATAGCAAGTTTCACCCTCTTCTTCCTCCTTTCTACACGTGTATCTATCTAGAACAATTTTTGGTATTTGTTTCTCAGAATTAGGACCCCCTGTATCTTTGAGGTTGAGCACTGGGTCTTCAACTTTGCCACCTCCTACCCCATGGTGTCTCAGAGCAGAGTAGCCTCCTGGACCTTTCCCAGTCGGAGTCTTGCTGTACTACTCACTGCTTTTCCTTGAGGTTCAGTGTCAGATCACTCTGGGGACTCCTGATTCCTATTTTCGTTTTCTGAATCCCCTGAGAATTTCTCAAGGGATCCCTGTGCTTTTGAGCCTCGGGACACACAGTCCTATAGGCTCCAAGTTTCTGGCTCAACTTGGAGTGCTCTGGGAAGCTGACAATTTGCTTGCCTGTGCTGACAGGGGCTTTCCTGGTAGCCCCTTTTCCTATTGCTTTTGGGCTCCTGACTGGTTTTTTTATGCCATTCTGGGGATAGAAGAACTCAGTCATTATAGTTTCTCATTAAATTTCTTTATTATTTTTCAGTCTAGTACAAATTTTGGATTTTTGCTGGAATAGATGTGTGGGAGCAGAGCTGTCTGCCTCCATTCAGGCAGCTATCTTAGCCAAAAGTCTGCAATCTCTTGTCTTTTTTTTTCCTTTAAAAAGTTCAATTTTCTTTTCTTTTCAGATCCACATTATCTCCTACATCTCCTCCATCCCACTGAGAAAGCAATTAAAACAAAACTCATTACAAACATGTCTACTCATGCAAAACAAATTCCCAAATTAGCCTCATCCATATGTATATGTTTTTGTGTGCATGTATGTATGTCTCAGTCTGAATTCTGAGTCCATCAGCTTTATCTGGAGGTGCATACTATGTTTCATCATGAGTACTCTTTGATTGTGGTTGGTCATTGCATTGATCAGAGTTCCTAAGTCTTTAAAAGTTTTGTCTTTACAATGTTATTGTTATTGTATAATTGTTTTCCTGGTTCCATTCATTTCATTTTGCATCAGTTCATACAAATCTTCTCAGGTTTTTCTGAAACCATCCCTGAAATCTATTTTCAATTTTTTGATAATAGCTTCTTCAGAAGATTATCTTTTCTTGTCCAATTCTCCCTATCCAACTCTACAGTGGAATTAATAACACCCTCAGGAGTTCAGGAGAAGAAATTTTCTACTGATAGGTTCTCTATAGAGAAATGACAAGGAATATCCTTATAGGAATTTCTATCCCTCTAAATCACTTTCTGGAAAACCCAGATAAATAATGATAAGTGGGCCAATAGAATAATAGATGGAAAGTGTTCAAATAAATCAAGGAAGGAGACCAGGATGTGAGTTTAAACATTAGGAAGAATTTCCTTAAAGGATTCTGAGGTACCAAAATGGTATGCTAAAGGGTGTTATGGAAGTTCCTTTGGGTTTTGTTTCTAGGTAGATAGAAATATAAAGGTAATTACCCTTGTAAAGGAGTTAACCCTAATGAATTTAAGGGATTAATTTGTTGGAATCCCCAAATCTTCAAATTTCAGGAACAAAAAGGCCCTTAGAGATAATAAAGTCCAACCCTTGCCAGCTAATCAATGGCAGAGCCAAGATTGGACCCAGATCTCTTGACTCCTATATAGCACAATGTACCTCATGAACTTCTTTAACCAGGAGTCACAAAACCTGGGGTTTGTCTTGTCTCTGCCACTAACTAGTTATATGGCTTTAGACAAGTGACTTACTATCATAAGTTAGAGCTGAAAAGGTCTTAGAGATCCTTTAATCTAATCTTCATTTTACGGATGAGGAGACTGAGATATATTAAATTGCTTTGCAACACTGACTGCTGAGACCAAGGCTCTTTGGGAAGAGACATGAGAGTCAGGGATGGGGTAATTGTGGAGGAGGTTCAGGGAAGGAGTGAGGTCTCAGAAGGGTTGGAGTCAGTGATAGAGGAGCAGAGGTAAACACTAACCTTGGTGATGTCATGGTTTAGGGGAGGGCCTGGTCTTTGGCCAGGCTCTTTCTGTGTATAGTCACCACAGATAATTAGGAGTCGGTTGTAGTGTTAAAAATAAGAAACAAATGGGCAGCTAGGTGGTGCAGTGGATAGCGCTCTGGCCTTGGAGTCAGGAGGACCTGAGTTCAAATCCAGTCTCAGACCCATGACACTTGCTAGCTGTGTGACCCTAGGCAAGTCACTTAACTCTGATTGCCTCACCAAAAAAAAAAAAAAGAAACAAAGGAAATAATGATCAAAGCAAAGTGCCCTAGTGCTTACCTTAAGATAATTGTCAAGGGGAAACCTAGGAGTTGTGACTCTTAACTTCCTACCCCTATGGGATATTTTATACCTGCAGGTAATGTATTTCGAAACTGTACTCAAGATGGCTGGTCTGAAACCTTCCTCAGAACTGATACTGCCTGTGGGTATGATGTGAATGACACCAGCAATGATGAGCGGGTAAGTGAGGCATTCAGCACCATGGACTAAGGATCTGCTATACAGTATAAGGCCAGTAATGAGACCATTAGGGCTAGGGAGAGACAGAGCAGGAGGATGGAACTAACAGTGGGATAGAAATCAGAATCCGTATTAACAGTATTAACCTTACCTATCTCTCACTCTAGGGTTATTCTCTGGACTAGATGACATAATAGATGTAAAAGTAACTATTAAAGACAAGAAACAAAGGGGCAGCTAGGTGGCGCAATGATTAGAGCACCAGCCTTGAAGTCAGGAGTTCCTGAGTTCAAATTCGGCTCTAAACAAATTCTAAAGCAGCAGAACCCACAAAAAGATAAAGTGAAACAAATTTCCAGCCAAAGATAGCCTGAATGGTTGATCAGAAAGGCATATCGTGCTGGGTAGGGAGAGGAGCGTAGCTCGGCTTGGGCGCTCAGGCCGCAGCAAACCTGGAGCAGGGCTCAGAGGACTGAATTGCGGGCAGCTGTGGTGGTTTCCAGACTTCTCAACCCACGAAGCCAAAGACAACCTAGAACGTCAGTGGGAAAAGTCTGTGACTGCGGTGAGAGAAGGAGCTAGGTCTCAGCCACCCCTGGGGCCACAGCTGTTTCCTGAGCTTCCGGCCCACAGACTGAGGGGGAATTGAGTGGCTGATCAGAGGGAGATTGCAGGGATCTCTTTGCCAGTGCTGAGGCAGGAATCTCTTGCTTTGCACGTGCTTGGATCTGGGTCACAGTTCTGAGGGGCAGTCCTGGAGCAAGAAGGAGCATTGGTGCGGTGGAGCTTGTTGTGGTGGTGGAGAGAAAACACCTTGTCCCTTTTCGTAGCACCTTGGAAGAACTGAAAATTTTCAGGTCCCTAGAAGTATCTCTGAACACAGCTGCACAAAACCCCCAAAGCTTGGGACAATACATTCTCTACATTTGAAGCAGACTCTTACCTTAACAAAGAGTTTAAAACTCAAGTAATTGGCTGGGATCATGAGCAAACCTCGCAAAAAGAGTGAGATTATATTATCTTACTTTGGTGACAAAGAAGATCAAAACATACAACCAGAAGAAGACGACAAAGCCAAAGCTTCTACATCCAAAGCCTCCAAGAAGAATATGAATCAGTCCCAGGCCTTGGAAGAGCTCAAAAGGGATTTTGAGAAGCAAGTAAGAGAAGTAGAGGAAAAACTGAGAGTTTTGCAAGAAAATCATGAGAAACAAGTCAACAGCTTACTAAAGAAGACTCAAAAAAATAGTGAAGAAAATAACACCTTAAAAAATAGCCTAACCCAAATGGCAGAAGAGGTCCAAAAAGCCAATGAGAAGAAGAATGCCCTAAAAAGCAAAATTGGCCAAATGGAAAAGGAAGTCCAAAAGATTACTGAAGAAAATACTTCCTTAAAAATTAGAATAGAGCATTTGGAAGCTAGTGACTTTATGAGAAATCAAGACACTGTAAAACAAATCCAAAAGAATGAAAAATTAGAAAACAATGTGAAATATCTCATTGGAAAAACAGCTGACCTGGAAAATAGATCCAGGAGAGATCATTTAAAAATTATTGGACTATCTGAAAGCCATGATCAAAAAAAGAGCCTAGACATCATCTTTCAAGAAATTGTCCAGGAAAACTGCCTTGATATTTTAGAACCAGAGGGCAAAATAGAAATTGAAAGAATCCACCGATCTCCTCCTGAAAGAGATCCTCAAAGGAAAACTCCTAGGAATATTGTAGTCAAATTCCAGAGTTCCCAGGTCAAGGAGAAAATATTACAAGCGGCCAGAAAGAAACAATTCAAGTATTGTGGAAGCACAATCAGGATAACACAAGATTTAGCTGCTTCTACATTAAGGGACTGCAGGGCATGGAATATGATATTCCAGAGGGCAAAGGAGATAGGATTACAACCAAGAATCACCTACCCAGCAAAACTGAGTATAATCCCCTTCAGGGGAAAAAATAGTCATTCAGTGAAATAGAGGACTTTCAAGCGTTCTTGATGAAAAGACCAGAGCTGAATAGAAAATTTGATTTTCAAATACAACACTCAAGTGGAATATGGGTGGAACATGAAGAGGTAAACAGGAAAGAGAAAATCGTAAGAGACTTATTAAGATTGAATTGGTTATATTCCTGCATGGAAAGATGATATTTGTAACTCATAAGACATTTGTCAGTATTAGGGTAGTTGGAGGGGAAAAAAATTATATGTACATATATATAGATAGATAGATAGAGGGCACAGGGTGAGTTGAAAATGAAGGAGTCATATCTGGAGAATAAAATTAAGGGGTGAGAGAGGATTATACTAGGAGAAGGAGAAAGGGAGAGGTAGAATGGGGTAAATTATCTCAAAAAAAAACAACAGAAATGAAAAGGCTCTTACAGTGGAGGGAAAACAGGGAAAGGTGAGAGGGAATGAGTGAATCTTATTCTCATAGATGTTGACTTAAGGAGGGAATAACATACACACTCTATTGGGTATGGAAATCTGTCTTACCCTACAGGAAAATGGAGGAGGGGGAAGGGGACAAGAGAGTAGGGGGATGATAGAGAGGAGGGCAGACTGGGAAAGGGGGTAATCAGAAGCAAGTACTTCTGAGGAGGGACAGGGTCAAAAGAAAGAGTAGAATAAATGGGGGGGTGGGATAGGATTAAGGGAAATAAAGTTAGTATTTCACAGCATGTCTACTATGGAAGTGTTTTGCATAACTGCACATATATAACCTATATTTAGTTGCTTGCCTTATCAATGGGGGTGGGTGGGGAGGGAGGAAGGGAGAAAATTTGAAACCCGGAGTTTTAAAAACACATGTTTAAAAAAAATGTTTTCACATGGAACTGGGAAATAATAAATACGGGAAATGGGGTACAGAAATCCATCCTGCCCTATAGGAAAATTGAAGGGAAAGGGGATGAGAGAAGGGATGGAGAGATAGAAGGGAAGGCAGACTAGGGGAAGGGGTATTCAGAATGCATGCCATATAGGGGTGGGGGGAGGGGTGAGATGGGATGAAAATTTGGAACCCAAAATCTTGTGGAAGTAAATGTTGAAAACAAAATAATAAATAAAAATTACCATTAAAAAAAAAAAGAAAGTATTACTGGGGATGAGACAAGAGGCCTGCTTCCAAATATACCCTCATCCTCAGTACTTAATGATGGAGGAGCCACCTCATTTTCTTCAGCTTAATCCTGCAAGGGATATATCATAGAATGATCTTTTTCTGTTCAACATTTTATCAGTGACTTAAATGAAGAGGTAGAAGGAGTGCTTATCAAATGTACAGTTAATTTACCTTGGAGAAATTTTTTTTCAGGTGAGTTAAAACTAATAATGGGAAGCTAGGTGGTGCAGTGAATAGAACACTGGGTTTGGAATCAGAAAGACTCATCTTCAAAAGTTCAAATCTGGTCTCAGATACTTACTAGCTGTTGATACTGGGCAAGTCACTTAACCCTGTTTGTCTCCATTTCCTCATTTGTAAAATGACTGGAGAAGGAAATGGCAAACCACTCCAATATCTTTGCCAAGAAAGCCCCAAAATGGGGTCACGAAGAGTCAGACACAACTGAAATGACTGAACAATAAACAATAGACTGGACTTCCTCATGGAGCCATGATCTCCCCATCACTGGAAATATTCAAGCTGAAAATGGATCCCATCTGTCAGGGATATAGTAGTGGGGGGGGGGGTGGAGGTTCTGATTATGTGGGAGATTAGACATGTTGCCCTCTGAAGATCCTTCTAAGAATTCTGTGGTTCTGTGACTTGGAGTTTGGGGAAGGACAGGAGTAGTCAGGGAAGACTTCCTGGAAAAGGTGGATTTTGAAAGAGGGGAAGGAGCATGGGATGGAAAAACAGGCAGGAAGAAGTTGTTTCAGGTAATAGGAATGGGGCTCACTTCTGTTTGTTTCTCCTTTCAGTATTCCTCCTTATTGAAGCTGAAAGTCTTGTACACTGTGGGCTACAGCATCTCCTTGGTGATGCTCTTCATTGCTCTGGGAATTCTCATTGCCTTCAGGTGAGGAGACACGGCCAATCTTCAACTTCTGGCAGCCTTCGGTGGGCACTGACCTTGGGCTGATTAAAAAAAAAAAAGCAATCTCATTCTTGATGCTTTTTTCCTTTCCTATCACAGATATATCTCAATATCCCTCCTACTGCTGCTACATAAAACCCTCCTTTGTCACAAAGAAAAGCAAAGCCTGTTGATATAGTGGAACAGAGTCCTGAGTTTAGGGCCAGAGGATATGGCTAGTCCTGGCTCTGCCACTCACTACTTCTGTGACCTCGGCAAAATCACTTAACCTTCCCTGGCCTCAGTTTCCCTATTTGTAAAATGAGGGGGTTGGGCTAGATGATTTCTAAGGTCCTTTCTAAAACTATGAAAACCAACCAAAAACATTGATTTCATTTGACAGAAGTAATTTCCCCATATCTTATCACTAGGCAATCACTACTAATTGTTACCCTTAACCTGAGTTCAGCTGCCTTAGTGTTGTTTTCATTTCTATTACTATAGTTTCTGTTTACATCGTTTTCCTAGTTCTGCTTACCTCCCACTGGCTCCTCATGTTTCTCTGAATTCCTCATAGCCATTGTTTCTTATGGCCCAGTAGTACTCCATTACATTCACTTTAACTTGTTCAGACATTCCCCAACTGATGGGTACTCACCTTATTTCCAAGTTTTTTGCTACTACAAAAAGTGCTGCTTTAAATATTTTGGTAAGTATCGGACCTTCCTGTCTCGAACAAAGTTAGTGATACATGCTCCCCTCAGCAGGTTTGCCCAGTCAAAGGAAAGGACAGTTAGGTAACTTTCCTAATGTAATTCTAAATTGTTTTCTGGAATGGGTGGGCACAATTTTACCTTCACCAACAATGCATTACTGTGTCTTTTTTGAGAAGCTGCTTTAAGAGTTAGGGGGTGGAGGGTGAAGGGGGTAGGAGAGTGGGAGGAGTGGGAAGGGGGGTCTGGGAGGGGAGAGAGAGAAAGAGAGAGAGAGAGAGAGAGAGAGAGAGAGAGAGAGAGAGAGAGAGAGAGAGAGAGAGAGAGAGAGAGAGAGAAAGAGAGAGAGAGAGAGACTAGTTGGGCTACACAGTTGTCTCTTAATTGCCCATATGGAGCTTTGTGTGATATCTTTAACAAATATTTAATTACAAATTGGCTTCTCCCTGCCATTCAAATCCCTTCCAGCCACCAACTCACTTGAATGTTGAAGGAAGCTAATTTAAATCAGGAAGGAAAAATCTGCTTTACCCCCAACAAGTTATTTAATGGCCTCTGTCTGAATCTGAATAGAATTTTCCTCCTGTTTTATATTAGTCAAGTTGTGGATGGCCTCTTTCCCTCCTCATTTTGTAATGGTAATCAGCAAATGGAAGAATCAGAATACATTTGCTTTGGTTGTAAGAGATCTCTAGAGCTCAGAAGGCCTTTCCTTTAATGAACATTCAGGAAGAGAGCTTTCCCTTTGATCAATCTAGGACATGGTTCCTTTACTCAGTTACCTTACAATCTTCTTTTCTAAAGTCTGGGTAGGAACAATGATTCTGGGGATGGATGGGAGATCCTGGGATTCCTGAAGGGCCTCAGAGTCATATATAGTCATATACATCATAAGATCAGTCCCTCAGAATACCACTTTTCTCCTTGAGGTTCTCTTCTCTCATTTCTTTCCTGTTTCCAGATTCAGACCAGAGGAGTTTGGTGTTAGAACCTTGGCCTTGGGAAACAGGATACTTGGGTTTTAGCCCCAGATCCAACTGACTCATTATATGATCTTGAAAGGTCATTTGCTCTCCTTGGGCCACGGTGGTGTTTTTTTTGTTTGTTTGTTTGTTTTGTTTTGTTTTTGTTTTTGTGAGGCAGTTGGGGTTGAGTGATTGCCCAGAGTCACACAGCCAGGGAATATTATGTGTCTGTGGCTGGATTTGAACTCAGCTCCTCCTGACTCCAGGGTCGGTGCTCTATCCACTGCACCACCTAGCTGCCCCATGGGGCCACAGTTTTGCCACCTTTCAAATTGGGAAAATAATCTCTGTCTCCCCCTCCCCCCCCAACTAGGCAGAAAATAAAAGATATCAAAGCACTTTAGACTTTTAAGGGAGAGAAATGATATATAAATTAGGAGTTATAGTACTGTTGGAATAAACCAGGGTTTGCTAGTTGACTCTCACTAGCATCTTTTTTTATGGAAGCAGCATGGAGAAAGAGGAAAGAACATAGTACTGGGAGTCGGGTGTCCTTGGTTATTCCGCTAAATAACTCCTTGACCTCAGACAAATCATTTCCCCTCTTTGGGCCTCAATTTCCTCCTCTATAAAATGAGAAAGTTGGATTTGGTAGTGTCTATGTTTCCTTCCAGCCCTAAGAGTTGATTTCCTCTATCACAGGAAACTCCACTGTACCCGCAACTACATCCACATGCACCTGTTTGTGTCCTTTATCCTGAGGGCCTTGTCCAACCTCATCAAAGATGCAGTGCTGTTCTCCTCCAATGACATTGCCTACTGTGATGAACATACGGTAAACCAATGGAGTTCTGGCTTGTGTCTGAAGGAAGGACTGGCCCCTGAAAGGGACAGAGGCCTACATCAATGATGCCAAACTCAAATAGAAATGGGGGATATCAAGCCATATATAAGGAACCTTGCAGGCTGTGCATTAACTTAGAAAACTATACATTAATATTATCTATGTTTTATTGTATTTTTATTTGTTTTGTTAAATATTTTAATCTGGTTTGGACTGCACCCAGGAATGTTGGATGTGGCCTAAGAATGGTATGTTTGACACTTCTGGCCTGCAAGACCAAAATATGAAATAAAAGCAAAGGATAATTTGATAATCCGCTAATCCCTCTTCCTCAGTTCAACTCTTATCTTCCTGGACCCTAATTTTTTTGAAATCTTACTGTATCAAAATGGCTCTGTTGCCAAATTCCCAAATTTTATATTTTACTATTCATATCTACTTCCAGGGAATATTCTGCTCCATCCCCACTAAGCCAAGCACTCATAGTTGGTAAACAAGTCAGGTCCTCCATGTGCCTACGGGCACATGGAATAACTATTAGTCCTCTGTCTTTCAAATTCACTGACCTGAGTTCAAGTCCATGAGATCCAATCCTTCTTTCTTTCCATTTCATTCTGGACTTTCTTGATCCTTTGCCTATTTTCCTTTATAAAATGCGATAATGTAAATAAAGTACTTTGCAAATTTTAAGTGGTACTTAAATATGAATAATGATTATAATTATTATTATTCTCAGACTTATAAAAGATAAAATCTAGAGGTTTTTAACCCCAACACTGACATTCCAAAGTTTATTGTTAACACAATTTTCTGAGAAAAGATGAAAGAAAATACTGATTTGCCTCAAGGTTTTTGTTTGTTTGTTTTTGAAAAATTGTTCAAAACATACCCCTGATCCTAACACTCACTCATTCCCCCCCAACGTTGATCATATGCCCATGTAGTTTAACAGATATATGAATCTGCACTGATCTCTTTATTTTTCTTACCTATTATTGTTAGTCCTTTTCACATATGCTTGTCCTGAGGCCCCTGTGAGACTAGAAGTTTCTTGGGGATGAGGATTGGCCTCTCTTATCAACTGGGGACTCCTCTAGGGTCAGGACTATGTTGTCCCTACTAGTTAGACAGTTCCCTGAGCAAAAGCCACTCAGAATGGTAGAGGAAAAAGCACTGAACTGATCTGTATTCCATAGCTCTGCCTTTACCTGTGAGACATTGGTCAGGGGTGGGGTCAGGGGGCCACATGTGGCCTTCTAGGTCCTTGGGTGTGGCCTTTTGACTGAGTCCAAGTTTTACAGAACAAATCCTTTTATTAAGGGGATTTGTTCTGTGAAGTTTGGATTCAGTCAAAGGGCTGCACTTGAGAACCTAGAGGGCCACATGTGGCCCCTGTTATTACTTTCCCTCCCCAGGGGAACCGTGCATTTTCCTGTATCTGCAAAGTGACTTAGTTGTAATCAATTATCCCTAACCAAATCAATATTTCCTTTCATCTTTCTCCTATTTCCCTTCTAGTTCTCTCATTCCATGGTTCTGTGATTCTTTATCTTCTCACTCTGTAGCTAACGAGCTTCCACATACAGTTCTTGGTCTGACAGTGGGGTTATTGGGTTTATGGGAAGTCTACACTCCAGAACTCTTTTCTACCCTGGTCTTTCCACCAATGAGAATTTGACAGAAGAGTAGATAAGGTCCAGAAGAGACCCAGACTCCATCTAGAGCTGGACCAGCCTCTCTGCCATGACTTCCTTCACTTGGCAATGGCTCAACTTGTCTTTATGTCTCCTCAGGTTGGCTGTAAAACCCTCATGACCTTCTTTCAGTACTGTATCTTGACCAACTACAGCTGGCTGCTGGTAGAAGGCCTCTATCTGCATACCCTTCTGGTCATCTCCTTCTTCTCAGAAAAGAAGGTTCTCCAATACTTTATCATCTTTGGATGGGGTATGTTTCCCTGCAACAATAAAATGTCAGCCAGGTGGTTGAATGAAAATAGCACTGGCCTAGAAGTCAGGAGATCCTGGTTCTAGTCTCAGCTCTGTTGCTAACCACCTAGGTGATCTTAGGAAGTCAATTAATGTCTATGAGCCTCAGTTTCCCCATCTGTAAAAGGAGGAGATTGGACTTGTCAATCTCTAAGGCCTATACTAGCTCAGAGATTCTATAACTTTTTCTCCAGACTTTCAGAGCCAGTTGCAATTGACCTCCTCAAACACGTTCGCACTGTTCTTTCATGCAAAATTTCATCTAAATTCTAATGAAATTCTAAATTCAGTGAATGTTTATTAACATTTCCTATGTGCAAAACATTTACTAGATGCTGAGAGAGATACAAAGTTTAGCTAGGACATGGTCACTTCCTTCATGGACTGACACTTTAGGAGGGAAATAGACACACTCACAAATAAATACAATACAGAATAGTGCATGATAAATGAATAAGGGAGGTACAAAGTGCTCTGTGAGGTTTACAGTAGGGATGGTCATTACTGACTTGGAAGGGTCAGGGAAGATTTCTTGGAAGAGGTGGCATTTGAATTGAACTTTAAAGGACCAGGAGGAATTCAACATCCAAAGAGTGGAGAAAACATTCTGAGAAATGTGAAATCATGCAAACAAAGGTTTGCAGGCAGAAAAGTGTGAGACATGTATGAGGATGGCAAGGAATCCATTTTGTTTGGAGTGCAGAATATATGGAGGAACAATATAATAATATAATCAGTCAACCAACAAGCATTTATTAAGTGCCTACTATGTGCCAGGTACTATGCTTAGCATTGAGGATTATGAAGAAAGGCATGAGACAGTCCCTGTCTTCAGCGAGCTCAAATTCTCATTGGGAGAGACAACATGCAAAAAATTGAGGCCCTGCTTGCCTCACATTGTTAGAGGAGCATATAAAATTATGGGCAGCTAGGTGGCACAGTGGATAGAGTGCTGGGCCTGGAGGCATGAAGACTCCTCTTCCAGAGTTCAAATCTGGCCTCAGACACTTATTAGCTGTGTGACCCCGGGCAAGTCACTTAACCCTCTTTGCCTCAATTTCCTTACCTGTAAAATGAGCTGAAGAAGGAAATGGCAAACCACTTCTGTATCTTTGCCAAGAAAACCCCCAATGGGGTTACAGAATCAGACATGACTGAACAACAAAGTTATGCACATGAATGCTTCAAAAAATATAAAGTGCCATATCCAATTCAATAAACAGTTATTAAGCACCTACTATGTGCCAGGCACTGTGCTAAACCCTGGAGATACAGATATAAAAAAAACCAGTCCCTACCCTCAAGAAGCTTACAATCTAATGAGGAAAGACAAAATATAATGGGAAGCTGAAAAGGGGGTGGGGTGGAGAAGTAAGTCAGAGAAGTCCCAAAGTAGTACAACCAATGACCCCATCACTCATAGTTGTTAGTTCTGATATTCAGTTGTGTTTTCATGCATGGGGAAGAAGTTGTGCCAAACCAGGCAATAATCTTTCCCCAAATCCCTGGATTCCTATTCAGAATAGCTGTCCAGGACAGGTGGTGGGATTTGATGGGGGTAAGAGAAGGGATATGGAGGGCGTAATACAACTGTGACAATAGGAAAGCAGCCTGTTATAGTGGAAAGAGTTGGCTCTGGAGTCAGAGGCCTTTGGTTTAAATGCCACCTTTGAGGCTTATTACCGTGGTGAACTTGGGCAAGTTATAGCCTTCTGGCCTCAATTTCCTCATTTATAAAATGAAGAGGCTGGACTGCATGACCTCGGATCCCTAGATCCCATCTATCAGGATCTATAATCCACCCAAAGTTTGGTGGTCCCTATGGGGGTCAAACCCAAGGGAGTTAGCTTTGTATAGTGGGAAAAATGCTGGATCTGGATTCCAAAGATCTGGATTTGAATCCTGGATCTGCTAATTACTCCCTGTGTGACCTTGGGAAAATCACTTAACAGGACTGACCTTAGTTTTACCTGGTTACAAAGTGAGAGCATTGGACTAAATAGGCTCTAAGATTCCTTAAAGTTTCATGTTCTATTATAATATTTACAAATCTTATATATTATAAAATTATAATATTACATATAATGTCAGTAATTTTGGCCTTGATAGTGCCAAGTTCTGACTCAGAAGGCTTAGCTCCCTACACTGTTTAACATTCCTCTCCAATCCACACTAGCAGAGAAATCCTGACTGTCCAAGGGGCCCCAAACCTCTCCCTTCATCAAACATCTATCAACCAATCGATAAACATTTATTAATTCCTTACTATGGGCAGGCACTAGGGATCCTTCTAGGACTGGTCCAGGTTTTAAAAGAACTCCTGCCCCTAGCAGGGCATAATGGGAGGGCAGATCCCTCAAACCCTCCATTCAAGCTGTTAGGACAGTTCAATAATCTATGAAATAATTTGCTTAGAGGTCACCAGAAAATTCAAAGGGGTTTACTATAGAGACACAAGCAAAATCATAGATGCATATGGGGAAACTCATTGATCTGTTCACTGTAGGGAACATTGAAATCATTGAGAAATGAGTTTTTTTGTTTTTTTTAACTCCCAGGTTCTCCAGCAGTTTTTGTTATACCATGGGCAGTCACTCGGCGCTTGCTGGAAAACGATGGGTAAGCTATCAGCCGTGTTTGAGAAAAAGAGATAAAGGGATCATGCTTGCTACAACTCAATGCTTTGGCATTCAGAAAGGAAGCTTTATGGGTGTTTCAAAGGAGATCCATATTTCTCAAATTGGGTGGAGGGATGAGGGAGGAAGATATTAGGAGATAGGAGAACTCTAATATGTCCTTGGAAACATGAGCTGTGAGACTCCAAATAATTTGTTTGGAAGTGGTGACAGAGTTCTATGATGGGCTGGACCACCTTCCTTCAATTCCCAGGCTCTCTTCTCATTATCTCCCTTCTTAGCTAATCTTTAAAATAGGCTGTAATACCAGAGGGGGGCCAGGATTGCAGGACTTCAAATAGTCATTCAATGGTTTGGTTTTTTTTCTTAATCCTATTTTATTTTTCATTAAACAAACATTTATTTTCTCTCCCTTCCACCCACTGGAAGAAGGAAAAAGAAAAACCTCTTCTAATAAATATTTTGCCTGACTCTGGTTTTAATAAACTAAAGGCTAGTTTTCTCCATTTCCTACTGAGTCCTCCCTCTGCACCCCTCCCTCCCCCATCTGGGCTTTTAAGATTCTTGTGATGCCATGAGGGACATTGCAGTTGGCATAGTTATTTGTTAGTGGCAGTGACTGAATGGCCAACCTTGGATTCTTTTGGGGATGTAGGAGGGGTGGCGGGGGTGTAGGGGCGGGAATGTGAGGCAATCTGGGAGGGTGGCAAGGGAAGGGGAGATAGGAGTGGAGGTGCTGGTATGATCAGAAAGTTTGAGAACACCTGCTGTGGAGAAATCTTGACTCTGTCCCCATCACTGAAATGCAGTCAGCCCGTGAACAGTTTCTCTGGGCCCCATCAAGGGCTGCGACTGAGCCAGGTTCTTGGGTCCTGACAGAACCTACCCTGGTTCAGGGAGCAGGGGAACGCTCCAACCAAGAAGTTTCTGTACCAGCTGAGGTCAGATGGGCCAAGGTCAAGGCCCCAGATATATCTTTCTTTTTTCATTTATTTATTTAGTTAGTTTTAAACTTATGAACTAAAGCAAACATTTCCATCACATACTATAATTAAAAAAAAGATGATTGTGAAATCTTATTGGATTTTCACGAGAACCCCATGAGGAAGGTGTAATCATTATCCCCATTTTACAGATAAGGAAAGAGAATCTGAGAAAAATTAAACAATTGCTTGTAAGTGTCAGAGATAAGACTTGAACCCAGATCTTCCTAACCCCAAATCCAGTGTTTCCTTCCCTCCCCTATGCTGCCTGCCGTTCAGCCCTGACTTCTAGTTTCTCCAGCTGGGAAGCTCCCAGTGCCCACAGGAACAGGCAGAGTAGCTCCGTGTTTGGGGTACTGCCACGCTGACTGCAGCTTCCAGCTCAGGGCCGCAGAAACGTTCCACAGGTGGTATGGAAGAGCAATTTGGGGAAAACAGCATGGTGTAAAGGAAAGACTGATTAACTTGCAGCTAGGTAGCACAATGGCTAGAGCACTGGGCCCGGAGTCTGGAAGACATAAGTTCAAATCCAGCCTCGGATACTTACCAGCTAGGTGACCCGACAAGTCACTTAACCTCCGCCTCAGTTTCCTCAACTGTGAAGCGGGCTTATAATAGTACCTATCTCGGGGTTGTTGTGAAGATCCAATGAAATATTTATAAAGTGCTTAGCAGAGTGCCCAGCACATAGTAGGTGCTTTCTTTCCTTCCTTCATTCTTTCCTGCCTTCCTTCCTTCTTGTCCCAAGAACTAAATTCGAATCCTGGCTCTGGTCGCTATGGCTAATCATTCAACTTCACCAGTTCTCAATTCCCTCAGCTGTATAATGAGGGGGTTGGGGTAGATGACTTCTAATCCATATCCAGATGCCTTCCAATTCCAGATCTACGATTCTATGAAACCTATTCTTTCCTCATCTGTCTTACCCTGACAACAAATACAATAACAACAATCTACACCAGCCTCAACTGTGTGCTTCTTTTAGGTGCTGGGACATTAATGCCAACCCATTCATCTGGTGGATCATTCGGGGACCTATAAGTGTCTCCATCCTGGTGAGTTGCCTTCTTACCTGAAGCCTGATTCTGGGATGAAGTGGCCCAGGCAGGATACTGGAGTAAATCTACCAGTTTGCCTAGACTGACTGAAATGGGGCCCAGGGTTTAGAGGACTGTTAGGTGGAAAAGGGATTATTCTTACTCAGGATGGTTCCAGGCTAGTCAAGACACATACTGAGTGTTGTGAAGTAAGGGTCAGGGGGCCTAAGGGAACAAAAGGAGGGTTTGAATTGGGGGCCAGATGGAGGTATAAAAGGATTAGCCTTCATAATAGTGTTACATTCAGTGCTTGATACCACATTTTAAGAGGGTCACTGATGACCTAGAGTCTATCCAGAGGAAGGACACTAGGAATGAGGTCTGAAAACCATGTCATAATGGACCAGGGGATGTTTAGCCTGAAACAGAGAAGATATGGAGCCATGATACTCATCATTAGATATTTGAAGGGTTTTCATACGAAAGAAGGAATAGATATAATCTTTGTAGTTCCTGGAGACAGAATACATTTGGCTGAATTGCTTCACGAGTATTTAGAAAGAGAATTAACTATGGCCAGCCTGCCATTTACTTTTGATATTGAGAGGAGCATTAATGACTGGGTTTTCATGTGTATCTTTGTTGGAAATTACTTCCTGGGCAAAGACACATGGAGGGCATTTGATTCAGAAGGAAACAATTCCCTCTGAAAACCCATCAATGTGGCCCCTCCATCATCAAAAGGGCCCAGTGAAAAACCTTGGCCAGGCTGACTCATGGGAGGATAGAGATTAAAGAGGTCAGTGAATGTCTTTGAGAAGCTAAGACTAGTTCCATCTGGTTTTCTTAAAGAAGATCTGGGTTATCTTTTAAAAGGTATCTTGTAATTTTGTTACTTTCCCCTCTCTTTTCCTCTACAATTACCAGCAAGAAATCCCCTTAGAAAACCTACAAGAGGATTGTGTGTTTATTCCAGAGATGGATAAATATTTTTTGAGCTCTTTGTAAACCTTAAAGTACTCTATAAATGCTAGCTCTTATTATCCTTAAGATGGTAGGGCAGGGTAGGTATGGGTGGGACAGGAGAAAGACCACTGGACTTGGAGTCAGAAGTCTGCCCTGCTGAATTCTGCTTCTTTGCTCAAGTCTGTTTAGCCTTTAAAGGCTAATGAAGTGGAAAGAGCACTGGACCTAATGTTGGAAGACTCCATTCTGAGTCCTAATCCTAATTAGCTCTAATACTAGCTGTGGGATGACCCTTTAGTTGTATGAACCTATGTGATGAGCCTCAGTTTTCTTGTCTATAAAATGATGATAATAATAGTTCCTATTCATATATCACTGTAAGCCCCATGGAGTACTTCGCATACATTATCTGATGTGGTCTACTGACAACAAAGCTATAAGGTGAATGCTATTAGTGTCTCATTTTACAGATGAAGAAACTGAGGCACTGAAAGGTTAAATGATTTGCCTATGTTCACACAAGTGCCTGAGGGAGAAGTTGAGCTTACATCTTCCTGACTCTAGACCCTGATGCGCTATCTCCTGAGTCACATTAATTCTCTTGTGCCTACAAGTTCTTATAATAAAGTGTCTTGTAGACCTTAATGTACTATGTTGTTGTTGTTCAGTCATTTCAGTTGTATCCGACTCTTTGTGACCCCATTTGTGGTTTTCTTGGCAAAGATACTGGAGCAGTTTGCCATTTCCATTTCCTACTCATTTTACAGGTGAGAAAACTAAGGCAAACAGGATTAAATGACTTGC
>NW_020950326.1:5749736-5873552 GCF_900497805.2 Vombatus ursinus | reverse complement strand
CTGTAAAATGGGATAATAATAGCACCTACCTTTGTTGTGAGGATCAATTGAGATAATAATTATGAAAGTGCTTAACATAATACCGGCACATAGTAGGCACTATGTTAGCTAGAGAGTTAGATAAAGAGCTGGAGTCAAGGAGATATGAGTTGAAATACTGCTTCAGACAAGCTGTGTGACTTTGGGCAAGTCACTTAACCTCTATCTGCTTCACTTTCCTCTTTCTAAAATGGGGATAATAATAGTGCCTACTTCACAGGGTTATAGTGAGGATCATATGAGTTAATATTTGTAAAGTGCTTGGCACAGTGCCTGGCACATAGTAGGTGCCTAATAAATGCTTGTTTCTTCCCCTCCTATATAAATGTTAGTAATTATTGCTTTACAAGGTATCTTAAAAGTCTTAGCACAGTTCTAAGCTTCAATAACTTAGTATAGATGTTCAAATAGCTTGAGATTTAATAACTTTAATAGCTTTAATAACTTACTATAGATGTTTAAATGGTTTAAGATTTAAGTGTTTAAGCTATTTTTAAATAGATTAAGCTTTGATAGTTTAAAGTTGCACTGAGACATTTTATTGGTACTTGCTGATAATTTGTGGTAAGGTATAGAATCATTAGGCCTTCCGCGAAATAGGGAGGCAGAACCTTGAGACAGACATGCCTAGGCCCCTGACCAGTTCCCCAGCCTGCTTGCTGTCTTTCACATTCCAGTGAAGGACACTCAGGTACTCCCTTCATGTGACTATTATCAACCATTTCTTCCCCTGAATTCCCCTCACTCAGTTATCTGAGGAGAAAGAGGGCTCAGGCTTCCAACATCTCATACTATAGATTTAGCTCTAGTGTTAGAGTTGGTTGTTGTTGTCATTGTTGTTGTGTTGTCCTCCGTTCTTGAAGAGAACCATGACATCAGGGAGATGATGACATGACTTTCAGTTGACTTTGATTTGAGTGAGGGAGGGCTATGCAAGGTCACCAGCCTCACTTTCTCCACTGGGTCCGGGGGCCAGATATTCAGCTTTGGAGATGGCCCAGTTATTAGAGTTTAGAGATGAACCTTAGTAGTTATCTCAACCAACCCGCTCATTTTACAGGTAAGGAAATTAAGGCCCAGCAAGGTCAAATACATTGTTCAAGGCCACATAAATAGTAAGTCAGGATTTGAATGAAGGTTTCCTTGACTCCAAATCCAGAACTTTTTCTACCGTTCCACCCATCCCTGATATGTCATGCTGTCTCAAGAATAAACACACAATTTTCTTTGAGGTTTTCTTGGAAAAGACAAAGGAAAGTTTTACAAATTGTAAAACTTAGGCTGGGTGATATAGTGGGACAGAGTGTTAGATTTATAGATAAGAAGACCCAAATTCAAATCCTGTCTCAGACACTCTGTGCAAGGTACTTAAAAAAACCAAAAAACATTGTGCCTCAGTTTCCATATATGTAAAATGAAGGAGTTGGACTTGATGGGCTCTAAGTTTTCTTCCAGCTCTAAATCTATGATCTTTTGACTTGCCTATCTATAATCATTCAGCAAGTACATAAACATCAGAGTCAGGATTTCAACTCAGGTCTTTTTATGAAACTCGGTCTATTACACTACACCGCCTTTGCAGGGGTAAGAAGAGGAGACTAGCCATATGAGAGGTGGTGGAGGACCAACATCTGAGTGTCTTCACTGACCTTTGCTCTTATCTTCCTTTGCTTTTACAGGTTAATTTCATCCTTTTTGTGAATATTCTAAGGATTCTAATGAAAAAGCTCAAAACCCCAGAAATGAGAGGAAATGACATGAGTCATTACAAGTGAGCAGAACCTTGTTGTCAAAGACTTAATGCTAACTGATGGGCACCTGCTCTGATCTCAGTTCTGTGCTCAATGCTGTGGGGGATAAGAGGGAAATAAAGGTCATGATCCTAGCCCTCAAAAAGCTTATAGTCTTTAAAAGAAAATCTTACAGACTATTTTATCATTACTACCACCACTTATTTCACACACACACACACACACACACACACACGCACACACTCACACTCTCACACTCTCACACATATATTCAAAAAGTCCTTCTGGAGTAGGTGGGATAAATCTGGGCCTTGAAGGGGTCAGACTGGAGCTCACGTCTTGTTCTCGTGTCCTTCAATGTCCATCCACAGGCGGCTGGCCAAGTCCACCCTTCTGCTGATCCCCCTCTTTGGTATACACTATATTATCTTTGCTCTTTACCCTGAAGATACCATGGAGATAAAGCTGTTTTTTGAGTTGGCACTTGGCTCATTTCAGGTAATTTTCAGAGAATATGAATCTTAAACTGCAAGAGAAAGACCTATTTTCCCTTAGAACAGAGGTTCTTAACCGTGTGTGTGTGTGTGTGTGTGTGTGTGTGTGTGTGTGTGTGTGTGTATGTGTATGTGACCCCTTTGGCAATCTAGTGGACCTTTTCTTAAATGCACAAAGTGAAATCCATGGGATTACGAAGGAAATCAATTATATTGAAAAATAGTTATCAAAATACATTTAAAAAAAAAGTTCATAGACACCTAGCTTAAGAACCCCAGCTTTAGAAGGAAAATAATAGCACAGTGACAGGCAGGAGTCTTCATAAGAACTCCCAGGGCATGGCTTGGTTTGGTGGCTAGCTCACTGAGTAGGACACTGAGCCTTGAGCAATAAGAGCTGGGGCTGAATCTTGGATGCACTGTGTGACCGTGGGCAACTTATCTGGCTAGCTTCCTATCTGTAAAGTAAGAACAAAGAATCCCCTCCTACTTCAGGGGGGATGTTGTAAGGATCAGAAAGATAATGTATATAAAATTCTTTCTTTAGATGGCGCACAATTATTTTTCATGTACTTCTTAATATCCTATAACTGAGTCTACAGAGCAGGGAGGCTCTGGGTACTCTTCATGTCTGCTGTAACAGAACCAGTGCATGGGACAAGAAGTAGAACAATTGGGTTGGTGCTAACATATTTGGCAGAAAACCTAGAATTCTGGAGAGTCTTATTAATATCAGAATCATAATGTTGAAACCCAGCTTTTGATGTTTCCTAGTTCCTGATGAGAAGTAATCATGGTACAGTGGAAAGACTGCTAGATTTATAGTCAAAGGACATGAGTTCAAATTGTGACTTTGCTATTCACTACCTGTAAGACTTTGAGCCTCAGTTTCTTCATCGATGAAATGAGATGTAGACTAGAAAACCTTTATGATTTCTTCCAACTCTAGATCTAGGGCTCCATGATCCTAAATGTCCTTGAGAATATATTTGAGTTGGAAGGACAGATTTCTCCCTGATCAGCTTCTCTATATCACTCAAACAGAAGGAGGCCAAAAGCGCCTAGCCAGAGTCCTCGCTAGCATTCTTGGCATCCAGGGCAAATCGTATAAAATATACATTTTAATCAACTTTTAATAACAAATTCAATATTGAAGGTGAGGAAAAGATCACGGGACCTACATCCTCATAGGGATAGGGTATGGGGGAAAGAGAGACCTTAGGACAAGATGAGATCAATGTTGAGAAGCTGCTTATCAGTGGTACAACTGCCTAGGGAGCAGATTAGGAGTAGAGAGGAAGAACCACTATTTTTTTTCCTTTTAAAAAATTTTTATTTTTTTCCAATTAGATGGAAAGACAATTTTATCATTTATTTATTTATTTATTATGGTCAGGCCTAGAATTTGCTTTTTTACTTTAATAATATTTTATTTTTCCCAATTACATGTCAAAACTATTTTTAATATTCATTTTTTAAAATTCTAGGTTCCAAATTCTCTCCCTCCCTCCTCCTTCCCCCCTCCTGAGACAGTAAGCAATTTGATATGTTACACATGTACAATCATGCAAAACATTTCTATATTAGTCATGTTGTAAAAGAAGACACAAACCAAAAACAAACAAAAAAACCAACAAGAAAAATAAAGTGAAAAATATTATGCTTCAATCTGCATTCAGACTCCATCAGTTCTTTCTCTAGAGGTAGATAGCATTTTTCATCAGAAGAACCATTATTCTAAATTTACCAGTCTTTTACTAGATGCTCAACTCAGTAGTTTCTATATGCTGGAATATAAGCACTGTCAGTGTCCCCCAAATTTTAGTGGCCCGAGGGCCTACCCTAGCTTTGTTAAGATTCCATGTCTGCCTTCTCATACTCCTGTTTGCAAAGACAAATAAGAGACCTAAGTGACTGTGCTTCCACGATGCCGCATTGTAGAAGTCATGGAATTCCCTGGGAATTTTCTATCATGAAAGGAAACAATTTACATTGCCTGGTACTTTTTGATGTTCCAAAGTACTTCTGTTTCAAAGTGCTACATCTGTTGTCTCACTGGATCCTTCTAATATCCCTGGGGAGAAGTAGATAGGGCGGGTGACATTAACTTCACTGGCCACTGAGAAAGAAGAAGCCAGGAGAGAGCTGGAATGATGGGCCTGGGGTCACACAGCTGGAGCTAGTCAGTGGCAAGAGGCAGGATGAGACCCCAGGTTTCTAAACTTCCAGCTCAGGGCTCTTTCCACTACATTTCCTCGTGGATTGAGACTTCCTGTTTTCCTGAAATAGTGGTTTGTGGTCAGTCCTTCTGAACGTCCAAGTTGAGTCCACTCAGCTACTTTTCATGTGTGTGACTTGTCAAAGGCAAAACAAAAAGTACTTTCTGAAGTTTTCATAAGACTTTTTTTTTTTTACTGACAACTCACACGAAAAGAAATGAGCTTTCAAATTTGCTTATATAAAGTCAGTTTTTTCTGAGGATAATGACTATACAACTAGGAAAAAACTAAGTAAGCCGGCTGCTTTTTCACTGGTCCTGGCTTCCCACCTTCTCCTGGCCAGGATGAGCACACTATAGGAGGGATAGGGGATTGGGGTAGTAGGCAGGTCTAGCCTTCTGTGTATCTGAACTAGGATGTAACCTTCATTAAGAGTGATTTAAGGGTCACTAGCAAAACTTTTTGCCCCAGATACTTTATTCACTGTTGACCTGTTGCTGATGTTCAAATTTCTACTGAATAGTCATTTCTTTGGTCTTAGCTTCATCTGTTAAAATACAAATTCTAATGGAATTGGGTAATTTAGTAAAATGATGTTAATGCCTTAGTATGAATTAATTTACAAAATCTTTTCTTCCTCTGTGACAGATGAAAGTTGGTTTTATGGAGAGAAGGGAATAGGGGAGGGGGGACAGAATGAAGAGAGAGAGAGATACAAAACATAGGTCTGTGCTCAACAATAGAAAACATTCATTAAGTGTCTACCATTGTAGAGAACTGTACTAGATACCAGAAGATGAGAAGTTTTAAAATGTAGGATCCCTACCCTCACAGAGCTTACAGTCTAATAGGAGGATTATACCAGTACCGATAACTATAAAACACACAATTCCATGATAAGTGCATTAAACAGATGTAAAACAATATGCTATGCAAATATCATAGAAAAGATTGTTAAAGACGTGGAAGACTGGGGAAGATTTGAGTTGGATTTTAAAGTCTGAGTAGGCATTCAACAGGCAAAAGGAAAAGAGGGCATTCTAGGCACATAGAACAACATGAGCACAGGTAGGGAGATAGGAGAACACAGTGTATTTTCAGGTACAGGGAAGAGTACAGTTTGACTGGAGCATATAATGTGTGGAATGGAATAATATGAGATAAAGTTGGAAAGATAAACTGGTGCCAGATTGTGAGAGGCCTTAAATATTAGTCAAAGAGATCTGAGTTATACTCAGGAGGTAATAGTGATCTACTATTTTTTCTTTAAATGAAGTCCTTTGTTATCTGTTTAGATAAGTCAGTGTGAGGGAGCTTCCAAAAAGCCTGTTGGCAAGAGGATAAATGTGTCTAAATATTGTGCTTACATTTATTCCTTTTGTTGTACCTGTTTTTGAATGCAATATTGTAATCTTCATAAAATTTGACATTTTTCAAAGATTGTTGGTAATGTTTGGATGTTGGCAGATTTTGGTGACTCATGCTTGCTGAAACTGTTGTGAAAGACTATAACCCTAACTGGGAAGTGCTGAGCAGAGTGTTTATGTGTCCAAGAAAGGCTATAATGGTTAATGAGAAAACGGGCAGCCGAAGAGCAATAAGAGGGCACTGTGCACCTGCTGTTAAAGGGCCAGAATCACCAAATTGGAAATGGAGGTGACAAGAGAAAACTCTGCCACAGGCTGGCCCTGGGAATCCCAGCAGAGTCAATCCACAGCATGGATTTTATACTCACTGTTTGCGATGTGTTTGACTTCCGTACTCTACAGTGGCTGGTCACTGAGGGAAGATACTATAGAGGGGACTAAATGCAATAGAAGAGAATGAATAAATGTCCTTCATCTCTTACAGTCTCAGTAGATAAAAAGACCACTTACAAGGAACCAATTAATATTTAAAAAGAAGATGGAAGTGTTGACACAAATGAGGAAGGAGTGGACATTGTGAGATGTGATAAATCAGTGGAAGGTTTTGTAGAGAAAGCTGTATTTGGAGTGAGGATTTGAAGGAGAGGACAGGGCATGGATTAATAAAGAAGAGAAGTGTGGGGAGACATTTTGCATTTCAGGTATTTGAGGAAGTGGATATAAAAATTCACCGAATAGGAAGTAGCACTGAGATATATATCCTGAGTTCCAATAGTTTTGTAATATTATAATAATTTAAATTATATCTGATACATTAGCTCATTTGAGTCTTATAATATCCCTAATTTCTACATATTATTATTCCCATTTTAAAAAAGAGGAAACTGAGACTCTAAAAGGTTAAGTGACTTACCCAGGGGTCCTACAGCTAGTAGGTGTTGGAGTCAGGATTTGAACCCAGATCTTCTAAGTATGGCACTCTATGCATGACACCAACCAGGCTGTCACTTGAACTATAAGACTTTTGAGTGCTGGAAAAGACCTCAGTGGCCTAGATAGTTGGCACAGTTGGACTTGGAGTATTTTTTTGTTTTTGCTTTTTGGTGAGGCGATTGGGGTTAAATGACTTGCCCAGGGTCACACAGCTAGTAAATGTCAAGTGCTTGGTCTGAGGCCGGATTTGAACTCGGGTCCTCCTGACTCCGAGGCTGGAGCTCTATCTACTGCGCCACCTAGCTGCCCCCAGGCTGTCTCTCAAAGAAATTGGACATGCCAGGTGTTCTGGTACCTGGGGCAGCCTCGTGTCCTGTGGATGGAAATGGAAGGTTAGAGGGCATAGAAAATCATGGGATCTTAGGTGTAGAGCTGTCATGCACCAATGAGGCCATCTGGTCCAACACTTTGATTTTACAGATGAGGAAACTGAGGCTTGGGGAGGTTGAGTGACTTGCCTGAATCACGCAGGTAGTGAGCATCAGAGGTCTTATAGACTTAGACCCAGGTCCTTTGCAAAACTAGTGTTCTTTCCACTGTACCATGATGCTTCCCATGGAGAAATCTGCCTTTCCTGTCCTGAGACACACTTGACAGGGAGTTCTAGATCAGGCCAGTTAGGTTGCCTTTCTACATTCTAACACTGTGACTCTTTCCTTTGGCAGGGTTTGGTGGTGGCTGTCCTTTACTGCTTCCTCAATGGGGAGGTAGGTATTCATAAGATACTTCAGAAGAGTCAAAGATTTCTAGTACAGGGAAGAAAAGGTACCTTGGGAGAATGTCTGGAATGGGTTGGTGTGAGGCGGCAGGAGACCTTGGGACAAATCCAGAGGAAAAGGGCCCTGGAGCCTGCCCAGTTTCAGGCCAACTGCCAGCCTGGTTCTAGTCTTTGAGTAGCACATACTTTATAGCTGCCTTGACTTCTTTTGGTTGTCTCTGGTTCTGCCCTTTGGCTCCTACTGAAGATGATATTTAAGACCCTAGGAAGAAGGGAACCATGAGAAGAAGATATCAGATTCCCTTAAATCCCCAGAAGCATTAGAGGGGTTGGTCATGCTGGGTAACCGCTTGCCTCTATGCTGACTGCCCTATTCCAGGATATACCATGGTCTTCTGAAATTTCTTCTCCTCTCCCCATGTACTGATTGTAGAATCAGAAATCAAAGCAGTTTCTCCCATCCCCTCACTGATCCCCTGGAATGGAGAGATGGTTAGGAGGGCATACCAATAATTCACCAATTACTTGTTAAGTTCTTGCTGTGTCCCCCACTCTGCGTTGGGTATCGTATCAAAAACAAAATAATAGAGATAGGAAACAATGCTGTAAATTATGTTACAAAGGTGTTTTCTACTCTGTGTTTAAGGTTCATTTATATGATATTACCATGAAATGACATTAGGACAACTTTATTTGGGCTTTTGCCTATGTAAGATGTGGTCTTTGCTTTCAATGAGCTGGTAATTTAGTTGGACAGAGGAGAGAGAGTGAATAAATCAAAATTTTCTATTTTCCTCTTTAAAGTGGTTAGTTTTTAGAGGTGCAGGTAGGGGTGTGCTAGAGCCAGCTTGAAGGGGCTGGTGAGAGTTGATTGTTAAATTTTCAGTGTTAGCATTTACACCTAAAAACCAGCAAACACTGCAAATTAGTACTTGGTTTTCATGATCGTCTAAACTAAAGAAAGTGACAGAGAAAATGTTAACAATACACATTAAACTTTAAAGTGTGTCATGTGTAAATTTTTTCTCCTGAAAAGCTGGTGGTTCAACATTTACCACCATACCCTTGAGCTTAAGAAGGCTGAATTCTTATTCCAACAGTAAGTTGGTTTAAAATGGTTCAGGAACTCCTTTGGGATGACCTTCAGAGTTCATTTATGAGCCACAAAAGATAGGATCTCCCTACTTCATAGTCCTACTTTGATTTTGAACAAAAACTGCATTCCTTAGCTTACTTTATTCATTAGGCCTTTGTTCTGAACCTTTTCCAAAAAAATTTTGGAAATTTCCAAAAAGTTGAGTTTTTCATAAAGGGGAAAGACGTGTCACCACCATGGAGGAGAGCCAAAAGAATGTCTGTAAGGCAATTCCAAATGAGCAGTATCATTGGAGAAAGTGCACTCCAAAAGTGACTGGTTTGATGGGAGCAACACTTACTTGAGCTGTGGTGAGTTTGTTTAGAGAAAAAAAATTCATCTTAGTTCTAAGACAACATGGGATTAAGTCCTAAATGGCTGACACAGACTAGACATGCCAAAGAAGTACAGAATAGAGAGAGAGATTGCTGTGGGCTAGAATATTTTGGGAAGGTTTCCTGGGGAAGGTGGAATTGGAGCTGGACCATGAAAGAAGAATAGTAATTGATCAACGAACAAGTATTAAACACTGCTATTTGCTAGGTGTTATTCTGGGAATACAAAGACAAAAGAGAAAAAGTCAGACCCTAAAGGAGCTTACATTCTCCTGAGGAGCTGGAGTGAATAACCGAGAAAGAATGGAAGAGGGTTTCAGGCTTGTGGCACAACAGGAGCAAAGGCGGAGAGCTGAGAATGAGTATGAAATATACGTGTGGATCATTTTGGTTAGAAGATGCTCTTCTTGTCTCGGGGCAGGTGCAGCTGGAGATCCAGAGAAAATGGCGGCAGCGGCACTTGAATAACTGGTTCTGGACACGTCCATCCCTGAGTTCCTCCTTCAGCAGTGGAGCCAGTGGCCTCACCCACATGACTAAAACCAGCTCATTGGAGCAGGGCAGAGGAACTGCCTGGAAAGCCAGTGTCATCTGAGAGACCAGGGGCTAGGTGGATGGGAGAGGTATTGGTGGGGGGACTGAGCACATCGACAGGCACTGGACTGCTCTGGAAAGGTGTGAGGGACAGTAGGTGTCAGTAGAGATAGGGCTCTCTGAGAGGTCACCGCACTCTATGGAGTCATTGAGACTTCGGAATACCTTCCATCGTGACAATTTTCATGTTCCCAGCCTGGGTCTACTTCCTTTTGCTTTTTCCTTTCTTTAGAGTGTCAGTTCCTGATCTCACTTGGTTACCTCCCTCCCTCGGTTCTTGGTCGGGCCTTTCTGAGATAGAAGAAAAGGAATCCCCAAAGCAAAGAAATTACTATTGTGTTGAGCACGTGCAGAGGAAGATGGCTGGGATGGAGAAGAGACTTGAAGACATGTTAGAGGAAGAATGATGGAAGGATCTGTATATTTTCAGGAAAATAACTGTTTTCAAATATTTGAAGGGCTGTCTCATGGAAGAGAGAGTATATCTGACCTATGTGTGTGGTTCCATGGGCAAAACTAAAACCAACTGGTGTAAGTTACAAATATACAAATTTTGGCTCAGTGTAAGAACTTTTTGGCAAGGATAGCTGTCCAAGAACAGAATGGGCTGCCTAGTGATAGCAAAATGACCAGTTGTCAGAGATTACAATAGTGGAAATTCATGTACTCAGGATCAAGTTGGACTGAATGACCTCTGAGACTCCCCCCACCCCCCACCAGATTCTGTGATTTTGTCTGGAGGCAAGGGGAGAGTAAGTTCAGTAGGGATAGTTGGGGTGCTATCTCTAGGTCCCAGTTGAGATATCTGGACATTTGGAAAGTGGAAGCTGCTGAAAACCAGCAGCCTGTTACAACGAGGGCTCTATTTAGTGCTTTACAACTGAAGGGGAAGAGAAGGATGTGTTAATAAATCTTGACAGTGGTAGTGATTCATTCTTTATTATAGGAAAAAAGACATTCTGGGGTACTTGGAGGAAGGAATTGAGAATGCCAGGTTTCTTCTTACTCTCTTAGGAATTGGACCATGATGGAAAGGCCCGTTCACCTTTACAGACCTCACCATCTTTCTCCCCCTTTATACACATAGCAGAAGAGTCAGAGAAGCCTTTTGAATCATGCGATTCTTCTCCCTATCCATTCCCAGCCCTTGCAAAATAGTGAAGAGGTGAATTTGGTCTCCAGCCCTCTTCTGTCTCTCCCTCTCCTCATCTTGCACCTTTATCTGGGTCCCATGCTACCCTCTCAAGCCACCTACTGTTACCATGGTCACCCCCCCCATCATTGTAATTTACCTGATTTGTATTCTGTCCCTCACTCTCCCTGGGCTGTCCAAGGTGACAACTAATGTAGTGATGTAATAAAAGACAGGAAGTGAAGTGGAAAGAGAACTGGATATTGACTCAAAGGACATAGGTTCAAATCCTTGCTCTGTTACTTATTATCTGTATGACCTTGGGGAGGTCACTTAACTTCTCTGATACTCAATTTCCTTATATATAAAATGTGGAAATTGGACTGGAATGGTTTCTAAGATTCTTTCCAGCTCTATATCCCATGATCCAAATCTTAACCCACCTCTCTTTCTTTGCCATGTGCTTAAGGAAAAAGATGAGAGGAGAATCCTGTCCTCCCTTTACCCCCAGGTTTATGTGTGTGATTTTTGTGAGACCAGGGGAGAAGAGAGTGTACAGTAGAATAATGTGGGCGATGGGTCAAATATTGTGGAGGACAAAGGCTGGAAAGAGGCCATCAGATTTGATGATTCAGAGATTATTAGTTATAATAAAGAGGTGTTTCACTGTATGTATACACATATAGATATAAAAATATATTCATTTTCATAGGAGGGAGACTACATGCCTACCTTTCTTGTCCAAGCTTAGAGGAGTAACTTTAATGGAGAGGGGAATTTTAGGCTAAGTATAAAAGGAGAATGGTGGGGCAGCTAGGTGGCGTAGTGGATAGAGCACCAGCGCTGAAATCAGGAGGACCTGAGTTCAAATATGAACTCAGACCAAGCACTTAACACTTACTAGCTGTGTGACCCTGGGCAAGTCACTTAACCCCAATTGCCTTCAAAAAAAAAAAAAAAAGGAGAGTGGTTCCAAGACTGGTGAGAGAGATTTGGGAGCAAAAAAGGGCTTATTACTTCTTCAAACACAGAATATGGGTGTAAATGGACACAACTCATGCCTAGAAGCTAAGTTCTGGGTTTGCAGGAATCAGTGTTGTAGTTTGCAAGACTTGATCTTGTGGGGTGGAGGGGGAGGATGCTTCGCACAAATCATTCTTTGGCTCATGCCCCCATTCTGTTTCCCTTGAGAATGTCAGAATTTGGCTCACTGTTGCCACCCTACCCAGGATCTCCCCAGAACATTAGAATATAGCCCAGGTCTTTGTCTTTACTGAAAAAGGTAGAAGTGCCCTCAGTTCTCATATAAGCATTCAGGCTAATGAATCATCAATTACAGGACAAACTTTATTTCACCCAACACAGAAATGAGGGCAAGGAATAGGTTTGCTCCTTCATGTCATGGCTCTGTCCCTTGCTGCTCCTTGACTTTGGGTCCTGTTTGGTTCAGGAACTCTTTATCCTCTTTCCAGGAATACTGATTTAGGAACTTGTTACTCTCCCAATGCCTCTATCTGTTGCCATCTATGGGGGCCATTTGGTTTCCATTCCAGGAACTCCTTTGCAGCTGCCATTTGAATGAGGTTCCCTGAGGGTTTGTGGGAACTGCTCAGATAAGTGGGCTCCCCATCTCCCCAATCTACATCTGAGTTCTCAAACTCAATATTTGTTCTCAAGGGTCTAGAACTCTCATAATTGGAAGGCCTTAGAGATTACATACACTCCTAATACATAATTGTAGAATGTTCTCATAGGTATGATTAGAGGTGGCAAGATAATAGCAATTCAAAAAAACAACAAAACTAAAAATTTCAAAAGAAGGTAAAAAGGAAAAAGGCCAACATTACACACACACACAGAGGCCCAGGAAAAATGCTTGATGTTGCTCAAGTCACCTTCTTCCTCCAGACTTGCAGCCCATAGGCATCCTGGTTGTGACTCCCACAGATATAACCGCTTATCCCAAATTGAAGCTCTAGGTTTACATGGACCAGCCTCAATCTTGGCAGAGATAGGGGTTCCTGCACACATGTACCCCAGGGACCCATGTTCACTTTGTGTTACTCCTCTTTTCTGTGTCTCTCAGCTGTGGACCCCATCCATTTCTCCAGATATGTTTCTATTGCTTATTAGAGTCCACATCCAAGAGTATAGCTCTGACTTACATGAGTCACGGTTCAGTTTTCCTCAGTGTGGTATAAATGGCCCAAGAAGTACCAATGGGCGTGAGTACTCTTTACATCCCATCAAGGAAATAGCGTTAAAGTCCCAAATCTCGTGTCAGTGTTTATGTGTTAGTGTGTTTTAGAGAGAAACATCTTCAACCAAGTCCTCATTCTTCATCCTATCAACCTTGACCAAAGCATTCCTGGTCACCCTGTCTCCATAGGCATCTCATATTAGCCCAGGAGCTCTAACCTGTGTTTCCCTCTTAGAGACTATTTTCTGATGGCATTGTAGCCCATAAAAGAGAAACGAGAACTCTCAGTTAATCTTCCTGTCACCCTACCAAAAGCCCCTACTCAGCAAGATTTTTAGAAATGGGAGGGAAAAGTTCATCTCCCTACAAGGCCCAATGACATAAGAACCAGAATTTGAACACAGGTCCTTTTGACTCAATACAGTACTTTGCTTCAGTATGTATGAATTGTTAGATATTCTGGTCTTTCATGGGGTTTCACAACCTAAACAATACTGCTGACTAATAACATTTTCTAAATTCTCTACTAAGGATAGCTCAGCGCTCCTGGTCTTTTCATGGGATGTCTCTCAAGTTCAAAGTTAGGAATTGAAAGGTGAGGAGAAGCATAGAAGGAAAAGTGCATGCTTTGGGAAAGTAGGACTGTTTGGGAAGGGCACTAATCTGACTGGCAAGTGGGGGCCTGGATTCTAATTTTAGCCGACACAAATTTGCTGTGTGACTTTGGACAAATTGCTTCAACAATCTGGGTTTCAATTTCATTGGTTAAATTGGGAAAGTATCATCTTTCTCTCCCTCCCCAGAGGGGATCAGAAAGCATTTTATTTTAAAAAATAAAAGTACCATAATGAATATAAGGTGAGCTTCATTCTATTTTGGTTTGAGACAACTAGAGTTCCCTGCTGAGACTTCAGATCTTTTCTCTGACTATTGGTACCCTTATGTGGAAAGGGAAAGGGAATTCATTGATGCCAATAGCCCTAGGTCCCTTCCTTAACCCCAGGTGGCCTTATTGGCAGACACACACTCAGAACATGTATGATCTGAATTATTTTATTGAACATTACTTAGTCCTTGAGGGCTGACTCTTCATTTAAAGAACAAACACCACTCCACAAAGAAACCCATTGAGGCTTAACATTGGAAAAGGTGCACACATTTGCCTTTTGCAACTAGGCTACAGATAGAAAATGTCTGAGTACCGATAAGTATGTCTTGCATTTAGAACATAGATAGAAAATGTCCGAGTACAATGTCTAGTCTCTCTTGCTGGAGAGAGGCTAAATAAAGAGGGGGTAAAAGTCCCTCTGCTGATGCAGCTGTGAGTCCCAGTGTCCAGAGAAGACCAAGCTTCAAAGTCTTCTTGAAGCCCTGGGGTCTCTTTCCAGAAAAACAATGAGCTCCCAGGCCACTCAACCTCTGTGCCAGGAATAAGGCCAAGGTTAGCCTAAATGACTGGGTTTTTTTAGGTTTCCCTGGGGCCAAGTCACAGATTTCATCACAAGGAAAGGGGCTTTTGATTTAATGTCAAGAGTTCCTGGAAATTCAGGGACAGTTTGTTTATTCCTATCCTATTCCTTCTTTTCCATCCAACTCCACCCCACGATCCTCAGTCATCAATCCTCAGTTGAAAAACTGCCCTTAGGTCCCTAATTTTTGTAAATCCCTACTCACTTTCTCACAGGTGCCAATCTGGCAAGAGTCTGATATTAGGGGAATGGTATTTAACTATCTGGTTGTAGCTAATTTCAGCTTGTCTCTCTCATAATGCTATAAGGCTATTGACAAACATTTAGTATCCCTTGATCCCTGGAGCCTTCCTCCAGAAAGATTCTGTTTTTATGGTCAGAGGCATGCTATGCTTTAAAATGCAGCAATATATTTATTAAGTGCCTAAAATAGACCAGAGCATGGACACCTTTCCCAGACTGTACCCCATTTCCCCAAGGGTGTTCCAAATAAATGTTAAAATGAATTACTGTCTTGGTAGGTGAAGAACTTAGCCCAGCATAGAGCTGGTCACCACCTCCAAGGGATAGATACACGAAGTGGCCCTTAACAAGAGCAGTGACTAGAATGGAACATCCAGAGAATACAGTAGGTAGAACTCTGGTCAGCTGTGTCAAGCCAGGTCACTGGGTAGAGGCTTGCAAAGGGAGAAAAAAGATGTTTGTGCAAAAGCCTGAGCAGAGGGCAAGAGACTGAGATTAACCAGTACAGACCAGATGGACAGGAGGAGAGGGAAGACCTGAGGGGTAGAGTTACAGAAATGAAAAGAATGTCAACAGATGGGAATGGAAATAATGGACTGAGGGAAACCCTCCACCCCAGACTGGCCTGGGAGGACTTAGAAGGGAGACAATCAAAGCAAAAGAATGCAGATAAATTCCAGCTGGCAAAGATGGTAATCTATACTTCCCTACCTAAGAAGAAATCCTCCTTCTCAGAAACACACACAGAGAAACTTAATGATGGATATTAATCATTATCCAAGGTCTGACACCTAGCAATTGGCAAAGTCCAGCAGGTCAAGGTATGTGTACTGATGAAGACTTCTTGCTTATAAACAAGTTGTGTACTGGGAATGGAAAACATTGAACTAATTTACTCTTCCATTTAAGCTGTTAGTGGTGCCTGCTTAAGCAAGCATGAACACAGCAAAACACACACACACACACACCACAAACGAATGTGTCCCTGATGTTAGAAGTCAGTAAAAGGCAACTCAGTGAGCAGAAAGAACAATGAAACAAACACTGTTGAGCTTGGACCAGAAAAGGAAAATCACCTGGCTAGCAGGTAGAGAGCAGTAACTCTACAACTGAGCTCTTTTCTCCCAGAGGTATCCACATTGCCAGAGGCCCCACAGAGCCCGACTATGCAGTGACTGAAGGATCCCACCCCCAAATTCAGGGATCCAATTAAATCAGATCACATAAAGTTTTTATTGAGCTCCTAATTCGTTCAAGGGATTCTAAAAACATCTTGAGCTCCAGATCAGCCACATACCTCAGAAGACTGTCACGTGGGTGATCCTCCCAATAGAGATCACATGGTTATTCTACTATTGGGGCAGATGAACCACAAAGATATAAAAATTCTTCAATAAAAAATCTAAGAAATTTCTAAGGAATATTATGAAATGTATAAGAAATGAAATTCCCTCAATTTCTTTCTCCTTTCAGCAACAAAATGGTTGCTTAACCTTAGAAAATTTGCTCCAGTTTGAATGGAAGTGGTGATTCTCAGGGAATTATTTATCTTTTTAAAGAGTGGAATCTTATCTTATAAATGGGAGTGGGTCAGAGTGAGCAAGAATACTGAAAATTTAAGCCAAGTACTTTTACTTTCATTTTCCTGGGCATTTCAGGACAAAACTTGGTTTTCGATCTGAATAATAGGGAAGAAAAAAAGGGAGAGAGATAGGAAAGGAGATGGAGATGGATAAGGAGGAGATAAGAGTAGGGAAAAGGAGAAGATTGGGTGTAGTTGCAACCAAATCAGATTAAGCAGCAGTCCTTAGAAACTCTTCAGATATATGCGTTGTCCTCTTTTAATGGAACGCAGCCAACTGCAGGAGATACTCCTGGAGGAAGCTTTGTGAGGTCAGAGATGGATCCTTGAAGAGCTGGGCCAAGGAGGGAGGAGTTCCTCAAGAATAATCTAAGCTTAAGTTATTATTTTTTTTTTTAGCAACTCAGTTAAGTGTGTATTTCCTGTTAGGAACCCTGCATGGATTCAACACTATTCAAATGCTGTTGAGGATAGAGAGAGAAAACTACCTTAAAATTCTTTAATTTGAAAAAAATACATTTGATAAAGGAATCAGTTGTCTTGGGCTCCCCACCTCTTGAGTCTAGACGGACTCACCTCCCTTCATTGTACTCTGCCACTGAGCTGTCACCTGGGGTTCCCTTGACTGCATACCCCACGGGTCATGGCCAATAGGCAACCTTTCAAAGGGCATCTTTCTACCCAAGAAACAAAGCTTTGGAATACTGTCAGCAGCTCCTTATTTGACCGCTGGAAGATCCCTCCCCTAAAGTGTTCCCACAGCCCCAGCCTATTTGACTTAAATATCACTTCTCCTCTGCAAAATTACTGGCATCTGAACCTTGACTCTTTTTTCTTAAGACCTCCAGATGAATGAGAACAAGGTGTTTTGTTTTTTAAAATAATAAAAAACTCCACAAAGAAGCGGTACATGACTTTAAAGAAATCAGTTGCTTTAGAGTGTGTTTCACCCAGGCATTAAGTAGAAGCTCATTCTCAGGAAGGACTGAGATCTCTCATTTTCTAAAAATTCTTTGGTCCATTCCACTGGTGTGTGATGTTATTGATGTGAAGGCCACTGATTCCATTTAGGAAGAAGAGGAAGGAAGAGGTGAACTCACACCAGAACATCAAGGTGAAACCTGTGAAGGTGACCTGGTCCCTGAAGAGGATCACAAAACTGAAGAGCCCCATAGAAGACAAGACAAAAGAGATCAGGATGAGGATGGAGCCCACGGCCCATTTCCGCCGAGAGTGGTCATCTTCACACACCTGGGAGACCATCAGGAGCTCCAGGCCAAAGATGGCCACCACCACAGCCAGAGCCCCCATACTTCGGGCCAGGACCATACCCACTGCCAGTCCATCCACCTGGGCAAGGCGCAAGTCTGTGAAGCAATTCAGCTCACTATTATTAGTGAAAACGCAGAAGTGCCACAGGCCAAAGAGCTGATCCTTCACCAGGAGCCAGTGGCCATCACATATAGAGATGGAAGATAGAACCACAGCAATGGCAGCACACAGAATGATTAGGGTTCGGATCCATGATTCGAAAAAGGACTTGGTTGGCCTCTTCGGAACCAGTAGCTTCTGAGCCTGGAAGAAAGCATGCCACATGAAATTAGAGATTCTATAGTCTAGCATCAGTGTCCATTTTGAGTTTTATCAAATGAGTTAACACAGGTAAAGTGCCCTGAAAATCTTTTTTTTGGTAATTTTTGTAATTTAAAAATTTTTTAAAAAAATTTCCCTGAAAATCTTAAAGCACTATGCTAGCTATTGTTGTTGTTGTTGCTATTATCACCCACAGGTTTGTATATAAAGGATCCTTTCTACTCTAGCTACTTTGTCTCCCAAACCTGCCCTGTGCTTCTGTAGCTCCAGATCTTTGCTCCTGCCATCCTTTCTCCCAAGAATGTCTCTTTTTTTCCCCTCTAGGGCAAAATTCTTGTCTAATGAGGTCTGATAGAAAGAGAGCTGGATGGAGAATCAGACCCTAATCTATTCCCAGCACCACTAACATATTAGGTCACCATGGGCAAGTCATTCATAGGACAGTAGGATTTATAGTGCAGTGTTGGAAAAGATTGTAATCATCACTTAGCCCAATCCCCTTGTTTTACAGCTGAGAAAATCTGAGATCTAGAGAGAACAAGTGATGTGCCCAACATCATAGGCAGTCAGAAGTAGAAGTAGGCGGTGTTTGGACTTGGATCTTCTGACTTTACATCTGTATAAGACTACATCTTCTGGGCCTGAGTTTCAATGTAAAATAGTTCCTCAAGAGCAGAAGGTTTAAAAAACCCAAAAACCCAGCATTGTTGGCTTCTTGATAAAACCTGATTAAGAGGAACTGGCAGCAAAGATGACTGCCTGGAAAAAATGGTGTTAACTGTAAACCTGGTGGGACGGGTGGGCAGATTAGGCTGCCCAGTATACAGGGATCACTCCTACCCTCCCTTCCCACTTATTCACTCTCAGAGTTTCATTTAAATAAATGTTTTTGCTTTCAAAGCACAAGTATACCTATGATTGCACTTTAAAATCATTCTAATTTTGTGAAGTAGGCAGGGTAGGTATCATTATAGCCAGCATCATCAGGAGAAACTGAATCATAGAGGGACTGTCATGTGCCTGAAACCCAAGTTTTGAAAAACTAAAAGCATTTTTTTTTGCAACCCAAGAAAAAGCACTCAACATGAAATTATTGTCATCATGTGAATGCAGTTAATGATCTCTAAGATCTCTTTCAGCTCTAGATACTAAAAATCTTCTATTAGATTGTAAGCTCCATGAAGGCAGGGGCTGTCTTTTGTCTCTATTTGTATACCCAGCACTTAGCACAGTGCCTGTTATGTAGTACGTGCTTAACAAATGTTTATTAATTGATTCCCAATCCATTGCAGCCATGAACAGAGAAACCTTTCACCCTTAAAGATAGCTCCATCAGCAAAACAGATACACACTGCTCCACCTGTTCTAGGTACAGAAAGGACTTTAGTCTTCAGGGCTACCCAGTATCAGAAAGAGATATTCAGTGGTGGAAGTGTTCTGTTTGTTTTTAAAGAATCATTGAATTCTCAGTTAGCAGGGAAATTAAAAGATTAATGATCTATCTTATCCCCTTGCCTCTGAGCTAGGCTACATCAAATCTCTTCACCCATACCCACTCAAAAAGTATCCTTAAATTTCTAAACTCTCTCACATACTCACTCTCTCTTGTCTCTCTCCCCTCCTGAAGCTGTTTGAAATTTTCCCAAGGTCCCTTATGACTTTAGTATTCTGTGGTTCTACTACAATAGCTAAAACGAGGAGGGGGGAATTACTTCTACCCATCAATGGCTTTTCTCTGAGCTCTCGACCCTAGTAATGGTAACTTGGTCGACTGCTAGAACTTGCCAACATCCGCTTTTCTTTTAGAGGTAACAGTTACATGGCAGCAAGGAAAGAACCTGTATGTTCTCTTAATAAATATAATGGCAAAGCTAATCCCATGATCTTTGAGAAACATATTTTTTTTGGAACTACAATTACAGGCTGCAAGACAGAAGGAAAACTGCTCACAGAGCATGATCATTTCCCCATGGCCCTAACCCTAAACTACTCAGTTATTCCAATCCCCATTGCAGGCACTAGATCTTTTCTTAAAGGGTTTGATTTGACAGGAGTATTAGGTTAGAAAATCGTTTTACAAATCAGATTATTCATATCTCCCGAAGATTCGAATACTTTACAATTTTCAAAATACTTGCATTATCTTATTTGCTCCATAGACATACTATGAAATAGGCAGGGCAGGTAATAATTGTTCTAATTTTACAGATGAAGAAATTAAGATATAGGAAGCTAAGAAGGTCTAGAAACTAAGGTCCTAGGCGTATGAAAAGTTGAAAGTCACTCATCTAGTTAAGTAGTGAACTAGAATCCAGGGTTTTTTTGTCTCTCAGAGAAGGCAGCATCTGGCTTTGCCACTTTGGAGAGGTAGATAAGATTGGAATTGGGGAGGTAGGGATACCTGGACGTAACAACAGGGAAGGGAAACTTACTGTCTCCAAGTTTAGGGCCCTTACGAACAATTCCTGATTCATTCTTATTTTACCAATGGATCCCTCTACATTGGAGCCTAGAGTACTTTTACAAATTCCTTTCCTGAACCAATTGACCAAAGTGGGAAAGGCAAATATGTTTGACTGTGGGAAGGGAAAGTGGAAGGGGTTAAGAAAGGCAAGATTGAAAAAAATAAAACACCAAACTTTGTACTGGAAGCCCCTAGCAATTAGATTATATTCTGAAATGAAGAGAAATTCTGAAAACATCTGGAAAAGTGCAAGCAAACAGCAGCAGAATTTTTTTTTAAGTCAATTGGCAAAAATTTTTCAGGGAATAGTACCACAGCTGTCGCATTGTAGGGAAGCGTCAAGTCATCCTCGGAGTATTTGTACGAAATTTGACGCAGGTTTTCCAACTGGATCTCCCTTTGGCTTTATTCTATTTTACACTTCCTTTTTCTGGGGAAACCCTCTCAATGGCTAGGGCTACCCCTAGAGCCAGGAGCCAGAGTTCCGATGGAATCTGGGCGGGAAGGGCAGACAGAGAACAGAAGAGACAAGTATCCATCTCCCGAACCTGCAACTCCGAGCTTTTTTTGCACCCCTCCAGCCCCCATGATGCACTAGAACAGAAATTAACTCAGAATCGGAACCAAAGACTGACACCAGGGCGTTAGATAGCTCAAGCCGGGACAGTCCCGGGCTGTCTCCTGCTACAGCAAGAGGAGAAAGTCACCTCCAGGCCAACTTGGGGACCGGGATAAGCCAAATTCGTCTGCAACAAGGTGGCGGTGGGGAAAGAGAGGACGCCTCCCTGCCCAGCCTCCGGCAATACGGAGAGTACGGGAGACGCATGCCGGAGCTCGGATGGGCGCGGAGACCCCCAGCTCCTCAGTAGGAGACATCCATGCCCCAGGGCAAAGTTTCTCGCGGTATCTCCCTCCTCGGGGTCCCTTCCAGTATACCTGAATCGCTATGGCCGTCATGCCGCCAGCAGTACAGAGAACTCAGCTGATGGACGAAGCAGCCTCGACTCCTCCGCACTGGCCAAAGTGCCTCCAGCAGCTGGCTGGCTAGTTGCAACTGCACGTCGGATGAGAAGGGGGCGGAGCCAAGTCTCGGGAGCCAAGGGGCAAGGGGGAGGGGAGGGTGGTTAAAAACAGAGCAATTAACCCCAGGCCACCCCACCCCAGGCTACTTTAGGCTGCTCCCCTTGCGCTGAGTCAGCTAGTGCGGTCGGGAGGAGTCTCGAGGGATGTTGAGGGAGGGCGCACTAAGGCCCAAGAGTTTTGGGGAAGTGTATCCGCGGGCGAAGAATGGGGGAGTTGGAGTTGCGAAGGGGACCGCTAGGGAGCCAGGGGAGAAGGCTCTGGGGAGAGTGAGCCTGGCTCTCGCGGCTAATGTTTGGTGTCACGTACTTGCTAATGTCCTTGAACTAGCTCTCGGGTTTCACTTGTGGTCTGATCTCTCTAACTGGAGTGTAAATTCCTCGAGGGCAGGCAGGCTGGTAGCAGAAAAAGCTACTGAGACCAGAAACTCAACCAGTGACCTTGGGCAAGTAACTTAACTTCTCCCTGCTTCAGTTTTCCCTTTTTTGAAAGGGGGTGTGTGGTTGGAGGTGGGATGGGTGGAGAGCGGGGAAAAAAAAACAACCTTTTCTCTACTTCACGAGTTTGTAGTGGGATAAAATAGAGTAGATATGAGAGTGCTTTTTTCAAAGGTCAGTCCCATTCAACCTATTTGAGCAGTTACTGTGCAGTAGGTGCTGGGATACAAAGATAGAATACCATCTCTGCTATCCAGAGTCTAATTCTAGAATACAAGGACACAAATAACTATTTTAGAAGGGAAGGAGGAAAGAGCAAATGAGGTGTCAACACAAAGTACTAAGAAGAATTTGAGATGAGAGGTGATTTTCATCTTTGCCTGGAGGGCAGGGGTCAGAGGTAGCATGTGAGTTAGGCCTTGGGTAGATGGAGACGCATTAACAGATATAGGGGGGTGGAGTAGGGAGATCATTCCAAGCATGAAAGATTTTGTGAGCAAAGATAAAAAAGAGACCGGAGAGTGGAGGACAAAAAGGAAGGACAGAGGGTAGTCCTGAATGGCTCCAAAGGAGAAACGTAAAGAGAAGTGGTGTTAACATGAGGTTAAACATCTTCGGGGCCCTGGGATTCAACTATGGAAACTTGGGGCCATGGGGATTGCCCTGGGGCTTTTAATGTAAAAGTGACCAGATCAGAGTGGTGCATTAAGATTACTCCAGCCTGAGCATCCAATAGGGGATAGAGTAGAGACAGCCAGACTGATTAGGGATCTGAATAGGGTGCTTGCAGTTCGAATGCAGAAGAGGTGCACGTTGCTTAGAGATATGGCAGAGGTAGAAAGGATTTTATTATATTTGAGTCAGGTATCTGGGAAAACCATTGAAGATTCCAAGCAGGTTTTGAGACTGGGTGGGAAGATAGGTGAGCTCTTGGCTAAGAGCTAACCATGCCTGGACATCGCCTCTCAGCTTTTTCTTCTAGCCTTCTTTCTATCCCTCCTTAATGGGTTGTCATTGAGTAGTTGGACTCCTTGCGACCCCATCTGGGGTTTTCTTGGCAAAGATACTGGAGTTGATGGGATTATGGGACCTGGACTCCTAAAAGGAAAAGACCAAGTCTCTAGAAACAACTCAGATCCTGAATTTTCCCATACATTCCAGAAGCCCAGATCACTGGCCCACTCCAGACTGTTTGCATACCCACCTAGATTGTCTAATTAGCCTACTTGATATTCCTTTCACTGTTGCACCTGGCCCACTCCAGACTACTTACCACTCCTTAATCCCATCCAGATCCTATCACTGTCCCTTTTGTATATAAGCATCAGTCTCATTCCCATTAAGTTGCAGGTTCTCTAAGAACTCTGCCCTCTTCCATGGGGACATTACAATAAAATTTGCTCCGTGACCTGAAGAAGGCTTGACTGAATTCATTCTAGGCATACACCGCCCTGTACCCTGACATTTCAGGATCCCAGTAATCCCAAACCTCGTCATTGTGGTTTGCCATTTCCTTCTCCAGTCCATTTTACAGATGAGGAAACAGAGGCAGAGTTAAGTGACTTGCCCAGGGTCACATAGCTAGGAAGTGTCTGAGACCATGATTTGGATTTATGAAGATGAGTCTTCCTGATTTCAAGCCCAGAGCTCTATCCACTTTGTAATTTAGCTGCCCCCTCAACGGGTTATCTTCCCCCATTGGATTGTAAACTCCTTGAGGGCAGAGTCTTTCTTGCTGGTATTTGCATTCCAGCAATTAGCACAATGCAATGAATAAATTCTGTGACTTTGTGTCTCTGTCTCTGTCTCTCTCTTTCTCTTTGTGTGTGTTTGTGTGAGTCTCTCTGAGTGTCGATGGGGTGTGTGTCCCACATTCTTCCTTCCCCCTCACCTCCACTGTTGAATGGGATGTGGATGCCACCATTCTCCATGCCCTCTTTATCTCAGGAAATTTAATCAATTGTACCAGGGTATAGCACTTAGATCATACTTTAGCCTAGCGGCAATCTAATAGCCCCTCAGGTCCACCTGATGTCGTTCTCTACTGCTTTATGGAGTTTATATTAAATGAAAAAGTTAGGCCTACAATCGCATACATACACAAGAGCCTCCAGTTAGAGGAAAATTCCCAACATTTAGGCAGAGGCTTGGCTCTCTGCCTTAATTTAATTTATGTTTATCTCCAGCTAATCCCTAGTCTCTTTATGATTCAAGCAAAATTCAGGTTACCAGTCTGGGTAGAGAAGTGAACCGAGTGTGTTGCTTGTTGATTTGTTTGTATGGGGAGGGGAAATTGGGGAAAGCACAGACCTTTTCTTAGAACCTCCCTCTGTCCTTGAATAGTGGGTTCAAGGACAGCTTCAGCCCGAATCTTCGGCCTGTGACACCTGTAAGGCTGGTGGCCCTCTTAGGTCTCTCCCTTCTTTGCCCAAACTTAGCCGCCACTTCCCTCCCTCCCTCCCGTTTTCTCTTTCCTCTGCTGCCCCTTGGCTACTGATTATTTCCACTGAGTTCTTGAAGTCTTCTACTCATTCCTATGTGTGTCTCTATTGTCTCTGTCTCTCACTGAAAAAAACAAAACAAAACAAAACAAAAACCACCAAAAACTCCATCCTATAGTCCCTACTTCCCTAGCTTTTTTTGGGAGCTAGGAAGAAATTCCACCCCCAGGGCCTTTGGTGACTTAGGTCCCCCAAAAGGGTGTCCAATCTAACCAGAATGACTTTTACATATCTGTCTTATCTATCTTTTCTGGGCCATTGTGCTTCTCTGGGACCCCAGAGGACCCTGGAGGAGGGGTGACAAGACCCACTCTGGATTATTCTGGGGGTATTGTTAGCCAGCCTTCTTGGTTCCCCACACTCACTTCTTGGTGAAATAAAAACATTTCCATTCTGTGCCTATATTACTGCTGGATAGAATGAAGCCATTGATAGAAAGGAAGACTGGGGGCTTTTCCTGTGGGTGTCATTAACCCTGGTGGTATGGTAGAATGGTATGTTATGGATCTGGATTAAATTCTGGTTCTGATACCAATTCTGTGTCTCTAAGCCAGCCATTTCATTCAGGCCTCTCCCCACAAAAGGGGACAATAACTCTCCTGGCTGCTTACCTCCCAGGGTTCTTGTGAGGGAAGTGCCTGGTAAACCTTAAAGCTGCATATATTAGCTGCTACCCTGGGGAACACAATGTGTACTTGTGTAGGTCATGGTTTGTGAATCTTAGGAAAAGTGTTAAGCAATCTGAATAGGAGGTTCCTTTATTCAATAAGCATTTCTCAAATACCTATTATGTGGTAGGCATATGCTAGGTATAGGCACTGGGATTTCAAAGATGAAGAAACAGTCCATGTCCTCATGGGGCTTACATCTTATAGAGCTGAGCATTCCTTATTCTCTAAACCCCAGTGTTGGGGCCAGAGTGAAAGTGGTAGTGGAGGAGAAATCATTTCTTCAGAGAGCTTCCATTCTGCTGGAGGACACCATCACTCTCCTTGGGGAGCTCTCACTCTGATGGAGGAGGCATTTTCAAATCAATTCATCATTTATTATAGAATCGACAAAGTACCAACAAGTATTTATGGGGTGCCTGTTATGATGACTGTATTAGGCCCTATGAGGACTATAGAAAAAGCATGGCAGCCCCAGCCCCATAGGGATTTATAATATAAGAGGGCCTTGCCCTGGAATGGGTTATAGTTTTATGGGGGAAATAGTCTCAGGCAGCTCAGGATAAATGGAACATGAAACACACGTAGACACCAGAGACCCGTTGTAGTAAGCCACATACTGGAGGTATGGGAGAGATATCAAGGGAATTTACAGATTGCTGGTAAGGGCTGTTCTCAACCACCTTGGTGCCTGGGTGAATAACTCAGCTAACTAGTATCTTGTACTACTGACCTCCTCACTATTTTACCTTACTTAAGTCTTTTGAGTAGAAGTGATGGGGTTGGAATCTGGGCCCCAGAAAGGAAAAACCCTGGACTTTTCCACGTGGCCAAATCTCTGGCATTCCCCTGAGACTATAATCCCATCAACTGGTCTTTCATTGTGGCTACATCCAATCTCCCCTCCATTGTCGTGCCTCCCTATGGCTCCTGGCCATTTCCCACCCTTGGTCCCACCTAGGCTTCATTTCCCACCCTTGGGAATTCTATTACCTCAAGGCATTGTGGCTACACCCAATCTTCCCTCCATTGTCTTACCTCCCTATGGCCCCCAGCCATTTCCCACCCTTAATCCTAGCTAGGCTCCATTCTCCCTTGGCCAAGAGGTACAGGTCCCAGGAGTTCTGTTCACCCTAGCTTACTAGCCACTCCCATCCAGATCTCCTTAGGCCCTTCCTCCTGTTACTCTAAACTACTTGGCCACTCCTAGATCCCTCCCATAGTATATAAGGTCCACCTTGTCTCCATTAAGAGGCGCAGATTTTTACAATCTAGCCAATAGCCCACAGATGCTCAGATTCCTTAAGAGTCTGGCTAATATGGCAAATCTTCAATAAACCTTGTTTTTGGCTGAAAGAAGGCTTGGGTCGAATTCTTTCGGGCAGAACCCAGGTATGGTGGTTTTGGGATTCCAGGACCCCTAACCTCTAGACCGCATCAGAAGCAACTGTATCAGGCCCAATACCTGTCTCTTTCAGGGCCAAATTCATATTTCCCATGGAGTCAATTGCTGACTCTCCTTTTCTCCAAGTGCCCCCACCTTCCCCCACCCCTACCTCTTTCCTGATTTCTTGCCAGTTTCATTTCCCCTTCCATCTTCTTTTTCCTTGCCATCAGAACCTCTTACTCCCTTCTCTTCCTGCATCTTCCTGCTATGGTGTCTGCCCTCCCTTGCTTTGTGGCACTTGTTTACTTCTGGACACAGTTTTCTCTCTCCTAACCCAGGCTTTTCTTTCTCATTATTTCCCTTGGCCACTGGGGTCACAAGGTGACATTTCTGCTGTGAGTTGCAAAAATGACCTGAGTGAATGAGCCAGATTCTGCCAGTTTGGGTTAGCTTCTGATAACTCAGCTGAGGGTGTGTCCACAGTTCAGATTTTGAGGAAGCCTTAATGAGCACTGATAGAAAAGACAGTAAATGTGCTCTCTAAAACTTTACTCAAAAAGCCAAATTCTGTAAACTGAATTCTATTTTTCCCCTTCAGTCTTTTTTTTTAATGTTTGTTTTTCATTTTTTGTTGACTATGAAAGTCAATTTAACACAATTCTTTGCACATAATATCTATCGATCAACAAGCATTTATAAAGTACCTACTACATCAGACACCAAGGTAGGCACTGGGGAATAGAGTTAGAATGAAACTTCCAGTTCCCTAGGAGTTACATTCTAGTGGAAACAGCCAGCATGTCCAGGTTAAGTATAAGGTAGTTATGGAGCTGAAGACAATCGAAGTTGGGAGGAATCAGGAAAGGCCTTATATCAAAGGTGGTGCTTGAAGGAAAGGAAGGATTCAGTGAGAAAGAGGTGACAAATTCTAGGCTTGGGGAATGAAAGACACAGAGTGGGAAGGTGAAGGGAAGAGAAGCTTGGCGGGATCAAAGAGTGCTCCAGGGTGAGTGATGTGCAATGAAACTTGAAAGATAAGTCTGGGCCAGCTGTAAAGAGATTTAGAACTAAATAAAACACAACTTTATTTATTACCTACATTATATTCAACCGTAGAGCCCCTGGAGTTTAGTGAGGAGGGACCTGACATGGTCAGATTAAGGAAAATCATTTTAGCTGCTGTGTGGAGGATGGACGGACTAGAGTGGGGAGGAATTTGAAGCAGGGAGACCACTTAGCAGTCACTAGGCCAGGCAGGAAGTAGCAAGAACTGAAACTAGGGTGACATTGGTGTGAACAGAGAAAAAGATGTGGAAGCAGAAGCCAAAACACGAGTTAACTGATTGACTACGTTTGTGGGGGGAGAAGGAAGAATCCAAGATTACACAGGGTTTACTAGCCTGAGTGACCTGTGGTGCCTTTGACAGAAATGGGAAAGTTTGGAAGAGAATTTGTTTTTGCAGGGAATAGAATGAGTTCTGTTTTGGGTGGGCCGAGTTTGAGATGGATCTCCTTCAGTTGTTTCCTTAGGCCCTCCTCTTTGTATCGGCCATGCACCATTAAATCCTCCACTTCGGTTTCAGCTGATGAGGTGCCCTTCACCTTGCCAAGGTCAACCCCACTACACACCCTTGATCTCATCCCCTCCTTTTCCATCAGACAGCCCCCACCGTCATCCCTATCCTCTTTCCTTTCTTCGGTCCCTACCCACTGGCTTCTCTGCTCCCTACAAACACACCCATATCTCCACCAACCCATCCCATCATCCTTGCTAGCTGTCATCCTATGCCTCTTTTCCTCTTCTCCACTGAACTCCTTTAAAAAGCTGTCTACACACTTAGGTCTTCCACTTCCTCTTTTCTCACTCTTTTTCTAAACTTCCTGAAATCTGGCTTCCAAACTCATCATTAAACTGAAACTATTCTTTCCAAAATGACGAATAATCTCAAACGCCAAGTCTAATAACCTTTTCTTAGTCCTAATCCTTCATGATCTCAGCAGCATTTGACAATGTTGATCAAGCTGTCCTCCTGGATACTCTCTCCTCTCTCTACTTTTTTTTGACATTGCTCTCTCTTGGTTCTTTTTCCTGTCAGAGAACTCCTCAGACTCCTTTGCTGGATCTTCATCCTTGCCGAACCCACTCACTGTAGATATCCCCCAAGGCTCTGTCCTGAGCCTTCTCTTTTTTTTTTTTACCTATACTGTCTCACTTAGTGTTTTCATCTGCTCCTATGGATTCTATTTATTTGCTTTCATCCATTTATTTATTTATAGTTGATAAGCATTTATTTTTTAAATGTTAATGTTTTATTTTTCCCAATTACATATAAGAACAATTTTAACTTTCTTCTTTTTTTTAAACAATTTTGAGTTCTAAATTCTTTCCCACCTTCCCTCCCAAAGCGCCTCATTGAAAGGCAATTTAACATAACATATATATATGCAGTCATGAAAAACATATTTCCATTATTAGTCATATTTGAAAAAAAACAGACAAAAAACTCCAAGAAAAATAAAGAAAGTAAAAAAAAAGTATACTTCTATCTCCATTCAGATTCCATCAGTTCTTCTCTGGAGGCTTTAGCATTTTTCATCATAGGTTCTTCAAAATTGTCTTGGATCGTTGTATTGCTGAGAATAGCTAAGTCATTCATAGTTGATCATCATAGGATATTATTGTTACTATGTACTCTGTTCTTCTGGTTCTGTTCACTTCACTTTGCATCAGTTCATGTAAATCTTTTCAGATTTCTCAGAGAGCATCCTGCTCATCATTTCTTATAACTCAATAGTATTCTATCACAATCATATACCACAACTTGTTCAGCCATTTCCCAATTGATGAACATCTTCTCAATTGCCAATTCTTTGCCCACCACAAACAGAACTGCTATAAACATTTTTGTATATATAGGTCCTTTTCCTTTTTTTTTTTTTATTCTCTTTGGGATACAGACCTAGTAGTGGTCCTGCTGGGCCAAAAGGTACGCACAGTTTTATAGCCCTTTGGGCACAGTTCCAAATTGCTCTCCAGATTGTATGGATCAGTCCACAGCTCCAACAGTGCATTAGGGTCCCAGTTTTCCCACATCTCCTCCAATGTTTGTCATTTTCCTTTTCTGTCATATTAGCCAATTTGATAAGTGTGAGGTGGTACCTCAAAATTGTTTTAATTTGTATTTCTCTGATCAATAGTGATTTATAGCATTTTTTCATATGACTATAGCTAGCTTGGATTTCCTTATCTGAACACTGCCTGTTCACATCCTTGGGCCATTTATCAATTGGGGAATGACTCATATTATTATGTATTTGACTCAATATTTATAAGATGAGGCCTTTATCAGAGAAACTTGGTAAAAAAAAAATTTCCCCCAGTTTTCTGCTTTCCTTCTAATCTTGGCTGCATTGGTTTTGTTTGTGCAAAACCTTTTTAATTTAATCAAAATTATCCACTGTACAATGGATTCTATTTGTTATCCCCCCAAAGGTGATTCCCAAGATCTATATATTCAGCTCTTGTTTCCCGAGTTCCAGTCCTTTGCCACCAATTTTTTTTTTGGGGGCCAATCAGGGTTAAGTGACTTGCCCAGTGTCACATAGCTAGTATCTGATGCTGGATTTTGAACTCAGGTCCTTCTGATTCCAGGGTCAGTGCTCTATCCATTTTACCACCTAGGTATCTCACAGCATCTCAAATCCAACATGTCCAAAATAGAACTGATTCTCTTTCTCTCAAAACCCTCCCTTCCTCCCAATCATCCAAACTAATCTGACTGAATAAATTTTTTTCTAAAACTATTTCAGATTCTAGGGTTTGTTTTAGTGAACAACATACCACTAGGATCAAATATCGAGTCCTTTTTTTTGGCATTTAAAACTCTTCATAAGGGGCAGCTAGATGGAGCAGTGGATAGATCACCAACCCAGGAGTCAGAAGGACCCTAGTTCAAATCTAGCCTCAGACACTTAAAAGTTGTATGATCCTGAGCAAGTCAGTTAACCCTATTTACTTCCAAAAAATAAACTAAAACTCTTCATAACCTGGCCCTTCCTACCTTTCTTGTACTTTACTACCCTCAGTGATTCAGCCTTGCTGGACCACTTGCTGTTCCACAAAGGTTCCTCCATCTCTATCTTTATCTGTTCCCTATCCCTGGAATGCTTAGCTCTCTCCCCTTCACTTTAGTTTCCTTGGCTTCTTTCAAATTTCAGCTCAGATCCCACCTTCTGCAGGAGGCCTTTTGTGGTCTCCCAACTGCCAATAGATTTCTCTCAGAAATTACCTGTCGTCTATCATGTATATACCTGGTTATTTACATGTTGTCTCCCCCATTAGAATATGAGCTCCCTAAAAGCAGGGACTGTTTTTACCTTTCTTTGTATTTCCAGCACTGAGCACAGAGCCTAGTACATAGGCATCACTCAATAAATGCTTTTCAGTTGTCTCAGGCATCCAGTTTACTATGTCCATTGGGTGATTAGGGGAAAAACAAGCATTTATTAAGCACCTACTATGTTCCAAGTACTGTGTTAAGCACTTTACAAATATTATCTCATTTGATCCTCACAACAACTCTGTAAAGTGTTGTTATCTCCATTTTAAATTTGAGTAAACTGAGACTGACAGAGATTAAGTGATTCTAATAGATAGATGGACTGAAGTTGAAGGGAGAGCCTGGGACTAGATATGTAAATCTGTGAATCATCTGCATAGAGACAAAAATTAGAATCTGGGGTTGGTAATGAAATGACCAATCCCAACAGAGAAGGGAAAATGGCTGAGAACAGAGCCTTGGGGAATACCCAATAAAGGGTATGCACTTAATAAATCTGTTGAATTGAACTGAATTTGTTGGGACTCAATAGAAATAGGTCAGTACAACGCAAGAAGGGGTAGGGTCAGGAAGAAGGCACTACTCCACTCTTCTACCACTCTACACTTTAGGCATCTGTCAATCCAACCATCTGTTCATCTACACCCACCACGCTTAATCACCTTATACACATATACTTACACAGAATGGCAATGTCTACATTACAATCAATAGTACAGTTATCCCTTCCACATTGCAGGGGTTAGGGGCATGGTGCCCCTACAATTTGGAAAATATGTGTAAAATTTTTTGGTCTTCCCTTCATACCAGAGAAGAAGTGTGAATTGTCATGGTACTAAAAGATAAAATATGTTGATATTATACAATACTATACATATATTTTGTGCATTTCTGAGTTTCTAAACTTTTTCTGTGTCTTCTGCAGCTTCTGCAAAACTCCCCAAAAATACTCAATTACTTATGCTGACCTTCAGTATATTGAAACCACAATGAGGAAAGTCATGATGTAGAAGAGATAATTGCATATTAGTGCCATTGCTTTTACACTATAAATTTAATAAGCATTCCTTAGCTAACTTGAGATTCTATCCATCTTAGATTAGATAAATAGGTTTATTATATGCATAAGTGTTGGAGTCCCCTCAAAGGGGCTCATGAGCTGATTGTTGAATTTTTAATGTGAGCATTTATACCTTGGAAATTGGCAAACACTACAAGTCAGGGCTTGATTTATTGTTTTGTTGATTGTCTAGACTTAAGTGATGGAGAAAATGTTAATAATTCAGATTAAACTTAAAACTGTGTCCTTTAGAAATTTCCTTTTTGGAGAGCCGGTTGTTAAAGATATGTTGTTGTTCAGCCATTTCAGTTGTGTCTGATTCTTTGTGACCCCCTTTGGGGTTTTCTTGGCAAAGATGGTTTGCCATTTCTTTTTCCAGATCATTTTATAGAAGAAAAAACTGAGGCAAACAGAGTTAAATGACTTGCTCAGGTCATACAGCTAGTAAGTGTCTGAGGTTAGATTCAAACTCAGGAAGATCTTCGGGCCTGGCACTCTATCCACCATGCCACCTATTGCTGTCCTTGTTAAACAGTTACCAGAATATATATGTGTGTATACATATATGTGTAAATGTACACATGTATGTATGCATATGTATACATATGCATGTGTGTATACACCTGATTATATGTATGCATGAGAATAAATTAGGTCTACTGCCATGGTCTCCAAAATAGGGGCTGGGTTAGGTGTGTCATCAACCAATTTAAAAGGTGGAAAGACAGGTTCCATCCCACTGTCACTGTGAGAGTCAATGGTGGGGCTTGTAGCCAACATATACACACCTACGCTTATCTCCCAATATTTCCTGCATGTGCTAGTTCTCAACCTCTCCTATGCCAAGGTAAGCATTGGCTCCCGAGGCTGCCATAACCCAAACCATTAGCTACCACCCAGTAGCTGTGCAGATGCCATTGGCAAAATTCCATCTCTAATTCCAGCTTTCAGATCAGATCAGGAAGGGGGCACTGGGCTTAGGGTAAGTTACAGGTGAATAAGAGTCCTGCCTCCCCTGTTTAATTTTGGGTGGAACAAAGCGAGTCACACAGAATAAGCGGGCATGGCTATGATCTAGAACAAAGATGTCATTACACCATCTTTCTCCCCAAACGTACTCCTTTTCCAACCTTCTCTGCCAGGAGAGAGGCCATCACCATTCTTCTACTCATTTGGGGTTTTTAAGTCTTGGTGTTTGATTCCTCACTTTCTCTTTCTAATCAGTTGTCAAATCTTATCAGTTCTGCTTCCACTTCTCTTATGGGTTTCCTTCACTCTACTCAAAAAACTAGCACTATAGTTCAAACCCTTACTCCCTCTCATCTGGACCAATGCAACAGTCTCCAAATTGGATTCCCTGCCTTGAGTCTGTCTCTTCTATCCATCCTTCACACATCTGCCAAAGTGATTTCCCTACAGTGCAGGTCTGACCATGTCACTCCCTTACTCAAACTCTAGTAACTCTGTATCGATTCTAGGATCAGATATTATTCATCTTTATTTCATCCTTTCTAAATTTCTTTTTTTGTGTAAGTTTTATAATGTACACAATTATTAGGGCAATAATATGTGTATTTGATTTTTTGTTTATTTTGCAAAGGGATACATAAATACATACATATATACATATATTTACACACATATACATACATATATGTATGTATATATGTGTATAATCAAGGCATGGACTCCAATTTCCAGACTTCTGGTGACTCACTCCCTTTCAATCTCACAAGGTCATAGATATTTCCAATTTCCTTCATCTAAGATAGGAAGTCATTTAACTCTGTTTGCCTCAGTTTTTTCATCTATAAAATGATCTGGAGAAAGAAATGGCAAACCATATATATATATATGGTATGTATGGTATGTCTATACTGTGAAGATCTAACAAGAATAGAAGTGCAAATATTTCTCCCAGACTCACAGGGGTACTTTCTCTCCCCTACCATCTCAATTCCTGGGGAGAGTGGGCTCAGATTTAACATAGTTTCATATAGCATTCCAAATACACTTATGAATGTGGCATGAATGAATCTACATTTCTGATACTACTGGGTCAAGCAAGTTGCTTGGGTCTTTGCTCCTCACTGTCAGGCTTGCAGCAAATAAAGGCATGGACTCCAATTTCCAGAGTTCTGGTAACTCACTCCCTTTCAATCTCACAAGGTCATAGACATTTCCAATTTCCTTCATCTAAGATAAGAAAGACCAATTGCAAAGAGGCAAAGAATGGAGGCTTGTATTCATGGCAATTTGTCAGCTGTGGGTGGGGAAGACTCAAGGCCTCTCCTTATTCAGATGCTTACAGCATCTTTCTCTCTTCAAGCACTACTAGGAAAGAAAAGAGACTGTAATTTATATGTATTTTACTTATATGTATATATGTTGTAATGTGGGTATACACACACATGTACGTGTGTGTATACATGTATGGATGCATACATATATACATGTATATATATATATGCATTGTGATTTATATATAATTTAAATATGCATATTCTAGGGGTGACTACTCAAAAATTATTTAATCATAAGGGTTCATGGTTTTAAAAAGTTTGGAGATCACCAGCTTAGTGGATAGAAATTAGGAAGACCTGTGTTCAAGTACAACCTCTGTTGTATTGGCTGTGTGACCCTGGCCAAATTACTGTGCTTCCCAGTGCCCTGGGCAACACTCTAAGATTATAAATCGCAGAGAACCTGCCAATCTGCCTTGGTAGAGTGAGTCCCTTGACTGGGAGTTCCTTATGGCAATGAAATCGTAAGTCATACCCCTCTATTCCCTCCCTCCGCAGTGTGTGTGTGTATATAAAAATGCAAAATATATACAACACACACACATGTATGTGTCTATCTGTGTATGTCTACACAAATATATGTGTATATGTGTATATTTGTGTGTGTATACACACAAACACTGTAGATGGAAGGAATGAGGAGATATGAACTTGTGATTTCACTGCTGTAGAAAACTCCCAGTTAAAAGACTCTTTCTACCAATGCAGATTGGCAGGTTCTCTGCAATATATGCACATGCACATGCACACACACACATGTGTGTGTGTTTGTTTATATGTACACGTATACATATACCATATGTATTTATGCAAATATATTATATACACATATTTATATATTTCAGATACCCCCCATAGTAACCATACGCATATGTAGGTATCTGTGCCTGTATATACCTCACAACATGAGCGTGCATGTATACATGTCCATACACACACATGTGTGTGCATGCATGTATATATCTAGAAAAAACTAGACTTGACATTTCTTTGGTGTTGGGAGCTTCAGATAAGAAACTTTCTCTACCACTGCAGGGTGGAATCTTAACTTGCCCAAGGTCATATGACTAGTATGTGTCAGAAGTAAAGGCTTGAATAAGGATCTTCCTCATTTAGAGGCTGGCTCTATCCATGATCCCATGCTATTGTGTTTATTATCCTCTACTAAAGCCTTACTCAGAGGTCTTGTAAAAGTAAGAGATCAGCTCTGGAGTTCTCAAAGGCTATGGCAATGATGTATAAAGGCAGCAGGGAAAAGGAAAGAAATAAGTACTTATTAAGCATCTACAATGTGCCAGGCACTATACTAAGTGCTTTATGAATGTTATCTCATTTAATCTTCACAACAACCCTGGGAGGTAGGGGGTTATTATTATCCTCATTTTATAGTTGAGGAATTTGAAGCAAATGAGTGACTTGCCCAGGGTAACACAGCTAGTAAGTATCTGAGGTCACATTTGAACTCAGATCTTCCTCCAAACCCAGCACTATATCTGCCACCAGCTGCTTCTAACTCTGTCAGATTCCATCAAAATGGGCAGGCTTCCAGTATAGTCTAGTGACAGATTTCACGTCAGCCTGGAAACAGGTCCAGTGTAGCCAAATTCAGACAGACTCACAATCAGATTGGCTTTAGGATGTTGAATTTTTCCACTACATTATCCTTTAAAGACCTTCTTACTTTCAAAAAAGTTTGCAGAAAAGCAGCATGGGCAAATAAATAAAAAGCTGACTTCGGGGACAGGAAGACCTGGCATTGAGCATTGAGTCCTGCCTCTGACACATAGCTATGTGACCTAGGACAAGTCAATTAACCTTTGTAATGCTCCAGGAAGCTCTCTAAGACTAAGGTCTGATGATCCATATTGGTGGGAGGGGTTGGTTTCCTGGTCAGTACATAACCTATTACAATCATATTACAAGTCCAACTAAAAAAAAACAACATGGAGTTGTAATCTGTATTTATGGAGAGAGTACCCACCAAGGATGAAACCATTAAAGTATATATATATATATAATATATACACACATATATAATATATATATATACACATATACATATACACACACACATAAAGTGTATATATATATACATATATATATATATGCACATATTTGTTGGATCTGTCTGTCTCTATCCATGTCTATTTGTCATCTATCCATCCATCAATTATCTATTTATTTATCTTAGGCTGCCAGGTGGTGAAGTAGATTAAGAGTCCTGAGTTCAAATCCAGTCTCAGATACTAGCTGTGTGACCCTGGGCAAATCACTTAATCTTGGTCTGCCTCAGTACCCTTAATTGTAAAATGGGGAAAATAATTGCACCTACCTCCCAGGGTTGTTGTGAGGATCAAATGAGATAATAAATTGTAAAGTGCTTAGATCTCTGATTTTATTAATGTAGGAATTTCATGATGAGAAACTTTCCCTACCTTAGAGCAGAACCTTCGCTACAACTTAGAGTATTAGACATTTGCTTTGGGGCACCAAGAGGTCAAGTGACTTGGCCAGGGTCACATAACCAGTGTTTGGTTGGGGCAGGCCCTGAACCCAGGTCTTCCTGACTCTGAGGCCAGCTCTTTAGCTAATATATGGTATTTGTTTCTTTATATACATATATAAATGTATGTGTGTGTATATAAAATATTATGTGTATATATTTCACACAATACCCTCACAGTACCTATATATGTGTGTGTGTATAAATATACATATAAGTATATTTGTACATATATAGGTATATAATACACTATACATTGTATACGTGTATTATATATCAGTACATTGTGTGTAGGTATATAGCATTTGGCACACAAGAAGTATTTAATGAGCAGAAGGAGGAGAACATTGTACACACTAACAGCAATATTGCAAGAATTATCAACTAAGAAAGATTTAGCCACTCTGATCAATACAGTGATCCAATTCAATTTGGAAGGACTCAAAATGAAAAATGATATCCACCTCCAAACAGAGAATTGATGACTTCAGAGTGCAGATTGAAGAATAATTTTTTCACCTCCTTTTTTTTTTTTTTTGACATGGCTATTATGGAAATATGTTTTGCATAATTTCACATGTGTAATTGATATCAAATTGCTTGCCTTCTCAATAGGCAGGGGAGGGACTAGAGAGAGGGAGAGAATTTGGAACTCAAAATTAAAAAAAAAATGAATGTTAAAAATAAATGATAAATTTATTTTAAAAAATAAGAGGCATTTAATAAATGTTGATTGATTGATTGATCCTCCCATTCTTTCATTTCTATTCACAAGAACTCGACCCCTCTAGTTTTCCATTCTAGCCTTGTCTGCCCCTTATGCTATACCCTCTTGAACTCCCATTTCATAGTTAACAAATTCCCCTTAATTTTACACCTCTTTCTCTTGGGCTCTTTCCTTCTACTCACAACTGGCTCCCCTAGGATACATTCGTCTATAGAACCGCTCTCTATAGTGATGTTTGAACTTTCTCTCATGCACTGAATATACTTTTCAACTTGAATTCAAGAGAAAACAGTCAATATAGCAAAAATTGAGGTCTTTAATCAGGGCAAGTGCTGGGGTACCCAAGGAGGGGTCTAGGAACAGGGTTTATATAGGGTACTAAGTCAGGGGGAATGGTCCAGCTGCAGGTGGGAGAAGTTAGGGATGTCTCACAGTTTCACTAGGTCAATTGTTTTGCAAGTCCATAGAGAAAGCTTGGGAATCTCTGTAGGGGAGAGTTTGGGAGATTTACAAAATAATGGGAGTGACTATGTCTGGTCAATACCAGGCAAACTTGGGAAAGGAGACATAGGCTTGGGGACAGCTGAGTTTGACATACTGGTCCTAGAAAGGAGTCATAATGGTCCTTCCTTCCTGTGGCCATGTGTAGATTCCTCTTGGAATGACTCAGCAACCTTTTCTATCTAGAGATTCACTCTTTTCATATTTGTAATAGGGTTTAAGGACTAGTCCTTCCATATATAACAAGTTAAAGGATGTGGAACCTTCATGTTTTGCCAAGGCTCTTTCCCAACGTGCATGGAGCCATCCAGAGAACAAACGTATCGATATATTATGAAGAGAAAGAAACACCTCTCAGATGCTTTTGGGGAGAAACACCACATGTGAAACCTCCATCCCTCAGGCTGCTACTTGACTCCCTAACATACTAATTCTTTCAAACATGTTTCAAAGGGATTTAAGTGGTATGTTCTATTATTTCCTCATAAATAACTAAAATTGTAGCATCTCTTGCAATTACTTAGCTCTGAGCCACCAACCCCAATAAAAAAACCAATTGAGGAGACTTATTTTCCCATAAACTTTATATCCCCTTTCATTATTAATTTCCAGGTTAATGGATTCATACGAACATCAGTGTTAGTGGCCATGCAGGCATACCTTGATTTATTGCACTTCACTTTATTATGATTTTTTTTTTTAACTGAAGGTTTGTGGTAACCCTATGTCAAGGAAGTCTGTTGGTGCCATTTTTCCAACAGCATGTGTTCACATTATGTCTCTGTGTCACATTGTGGTAAATCTTTGCAATATTTCAAACTTTTTCATTATTATTACTATCTCATGGTGATCTGTGATCAGTGGTCTTTGATGTTACTATTGTAATTGTTTTGGGCTGCCACAAATTGTACCCGTATAAGATGACGAACTTAATTGATAAAGGTTATATATGTTCTGACTGCTCCACTAATCTGCTAGTCTCTGTTTCTCTTCCTCTCCCCAGGCCTCCCTACTGTCTGAAACAATGTTGAAATTAGGCCAATTAATAACCCTACAATGGCTAAAAGTGTTGAAGTGAAAGTAAGAGTCAATTTATATGGCAAATTTCATTGTTGTCTTATTTTAAGAAATTGCCAAAAACCACCCTAACCTTCAGCAACCACCACCCTGATCAGTCAGCAGCCATTGTCATCAAGGCACCAGTAAAAGTATTATGACTCACTGAAGGTTCAGGTGATAGTTAGCAATAAAGTATTTTTAAAACTAGGTACATACTTTGTTGTTATTTGTTTACATAATACTATTGTACATTCAATAGACTACAATATATTGCAAATGTAACTTGTATGCACCGGGAAACCAAAAAAAATTCATGTGACTCGCTTTATTGTGATATTTGTTTTATTGTGGCAGTCTGGAGCTGAACCTGCAATATCTCCAAGGCATGCCTATAATTTATTAGTAGCAACAGATTATTCAAAGATAGAAATGTTTCAACAATGTATAAACTCTGAGAAAAGTCACAGTCAGTCACTTCTAATCATCAGCTCTATTTTCAACCCCTTATTAACATAGGTACCACTCACAGGCCAACAATTCAGCTGTCTAGGGATGACAGTCAGTCTTTCTAGAAATCTCTACATGATGTCTTCTTCACAAAATAAAAGTTATACTCAGTTCTTTCACACTGAGTCTTCAGATTCTCTCAGACATAACCCCTCAGACTCAGACTCTAACAAGATGATAGTTAACTCTTTCAGTCTTTCTATAGACTTCTCAAAGATTACAGTTTACTCTCCAAAGAATGATGTTAACCTTGAATCTCAAATGAGATAAACAAAATGAGTTAACTCTTCCTTAGAATGACAGTTTAACGATCACTTCTCAAAATTCTGTTCCTTAACCTTAAATGTACAATGACAATACCGATATTCTCTGTGAGAATGGGTTTTCAAGTCAGGTTTATTTATTTATCTCCTTCTAAATCCTAGTAGCAGTTATCCACTGGCCCCAGCGAAATCATTCTCCCTCCTTTCTCAAGTTCAGTAACTTGCTCATAGACTGCTTCTCTATCCCTAATCTTGCCCTTACACTAGATTAGAGGATGTAACTATATATTTTGAAATCCCCTCAGACATCCTAACCTTTCAATTCCTTCATTTCTTTGACTCCATGACCTCCTTATCCACTCCATTTGAATGATGAAAAACTCAGACTCCCTTTGTCAGATCATAATCTCATCATTTCATCTCTTCCTATGCATTATTCCTCCAACCTTATTCTTCATCTTCATTGAGACCTTCAATTCCTCCATCAATATTGTCCCAAGCTCTCTGCTTTAACCTTACTTTCTTCCCTTCCTCTGCTCTCTGATCCTTTGCCCCTAACCTATTGACACTCATACCTGACCAAACCCCAAATTTGGATTACTTCCACTATCCACCTCCTCTCTTCCTATTCCTTTGTTGCTGAAAGGAGCTGAAGGAAGTCATGTAACCGAGCTGATTGGGTTCACTATAATTTTTTATTTTCTAATCTCTACTATCCCTATATATCACAGAAAGACAATTCTTTTACCTTTTACTTACCCCCAATTGATTCTCTATCCCACTTCCCAAAGAGCCTGTTTGTTCTAACTCTTTTATTTTCTCCTCAGGCCTCACACATTATCCCCACCTTTTCCCTCACGGCTGAGGTATATGGGGTGTCCAGGGAGAACTAGCACCTTTGGTATCAAGGCTTGCCAAGCCCTTTTCAGGGCTGTTCATCCACCTTTGGTATTCACTTATACCCAATTCTCACCTGTGACTCTAACAAGCTGCAGCATGTACAGCAGCCATACCCCAGTAACCCAGGCTGAGGGTAACCAATAGGCCTCAAACCTGTTAGTCTACCCCAAGCCTGTGAAGACTTCCACCGGCGGAAAGAGTGGATGAGAACAATTTGTGCTACCAGTCATGAAGATGGATGAAGCAGGTGCTGTGGAGTGCTTTGAGATTGGTCAGTCATCAGAGACACAAGGTCATCCACTGCAAACTGGGCCATGACTAGTAGTCTTGACTTTTGTCTTGCCAGTGGGCTTCAATCACTCAAGAGAGAGTGAGGCTGATGATTTTGTGAAATTCTGCCTCACTTAAATCCAATTCACATGCAAGTCAACACATCACATGTGATGTCACTGGTCCACTTCAAAGAACAAACAACAAATGAGAAAAAGAGACCATTCACCACAAACTCCCTATTCTTCCCCTTCTCTATATTTAAAGCACCTTGAATCATCTTTTTTTCTCCCTTTACTCTAGTCTCTGACAAACAATTTTCCTTGCCAATATCAAACCCTCTTCCTATACCTTTGATCCCATCCCTTCCCATTTTCTCCAATAGATTGCCCCCCAATCAGTTTCCCTCTACATCTCAATCTCTATATACTAGTTCCTTTCCTTCTGCCAACCAAGTCTACCTCCTCACATTCTGAAAAAATCCTCACTAGACCCTATCCCCTCAAGCTAATGTCCTAGATCACAGCTTAACTCCTAGAAAAAAGCTGCTTGTACTCATTGTCTCAGTTCTCTTTTCACTCACTTATCAACCCTTTATGGCCTTATTTCAAACCTTATTATTCAACTGAATATTCTCTCTCCAAAATTATCAACAATTTCTCTTGCCCAACTTGATGACCCTTTCTCAATCCTTAGTCTTGTTGACTTCTTTGCAGCATTAAGCCCTCTTGACCCACTTTCTCCGCCTGGATACTCTATACTTTCTGAGTTTTTCTTACACTGTTTTTGGTTTTCATATTGTATCTGACTGATTCCTTCTCAATCACCTTGGCTGATTCACCAACCATATTACATTCCCTAATTGTGGGTATAGCCTAAAGCTTTCTCCTGGGCCCTCTTCTAGTTTCTTGTTATAGCTTCTCATTTGGTGACCTCAATAATCCCCATAAATTTAATTAGTTTCCCTGTACGGGTAACTCCCAAATCTCTATCTATCTATCTATCTATCTATCTATCTATCTATCTATCTATCTCTCTCTCTGTCTGTCTATCTGTCTATCTATCCCTACTCTTTTTCCTGAACTCCTAAAACACATCTCTAGTTAATTATTGTGAATTTCAAACTATGCCTCACAGGCATCTCAAACTTGATGTCTCATAGGCATCTCAAACCTGATAGGTCCAAAACTGAACTCATTATCTCACTCCCCCCACTCCTCTCTAAACTTCCCTACTTTTTTAATTCCACCAACCTTGACTTCTCACCCTCTTTCACCCTACATATTCAATCATTTGCCAAATCTTGACATTTTCTACCTCCACAACACATCTCTTTCATCTCTTCCCTTCTCTCTGCTCACATAGCTGCTACTCTAGTTTAGGACTTTATCATTGTACCCCCCAAATTGCAATTGGTCTCCATGCCTCAGGCCTCTCCCTACTCAAGTCCATCCTCCACACTGCTGCCAGAGTGATTTTCCTGGAGTTCATGTCAGTCCTTTATTCAAAATCAAATGTTTCTGCCATCAAGATCAAATATGAACTCCTCTGGTCCCAACATACCCTTCCAACCATATTGTACATACATTACTCTTTTTTTTTTTCCATTTTATAATCCAGTCAAAGCGACTTTCTTGCTGTTCTTCACATATGACACTCCATCTCTGCCTAGTAGGGCCTTTTGGCAGTCTGTCCTCCATACTAGGATTATATTCTCTCCCCACCGCTGATTTTTAGCATCTTTATTTTCTTTCAAGGCTCAAGCATCACTCGTGCATGAAGCCTTCCTGATCCCCCCAGCTGCCAGTGCCTGTCTTCTCTATCCCTTCCTCTCTTAGCTCTAAGCTCCTATTTGGTAGGGACCATTCCTCTTTTTCTTAGTATCCCCAGAACCTAGCACAATGCTTGGCACATAGTAAGCAGTGAATAAATGCTTGTTGATTAATTGATCTGTTGAAACTCAAAATACCTTTTCCTATAGAAATAATGTTATCATTGGTGTTTTGGTTCCCAAGCCAGCTCACAAATGTTTATTTAACCTATAATGTTACAGAGTTCTAGACAGAGATGCAACCTGTAAGTAGTGGGCCCTGTAGTAGAGCAAGAAAAGAAAGAGAATTCTCCTACCCCTTTTCTGGGTGTTGGGCTGATTCTTGGCAAAATTTTGAAAGAAAATTTATATTTGGCATCCTTCAACTTCCCTTCCTTTACTCTTCACCCATAAACGCCCTTTCTACGGGCCCCCAGGTGCCCATTGACCTGGTTCTGCACTCTCCCTAACCTGCCCTTCTATTAAAAAATGTTCCTATTTCGTAATTTCCTACCTCCCAACTTTAGAGTGTCCTTTTTTCCCTCCTACGTTGGACTTAAAGTCTTTGTTTTCCCAGAGCAGCTGACATCAGTTAGATATTAAGAGGAGAGCAAACTGATTGAACACATTCTCACTAAGGTGAGAGATCTCCTTAAATCTGAATTTTCAGGTAAATGTAGAAGTTTGTTCCATGATTTAGCAACAGTGAAAGTACACATGGTTGAGTAACCTCTTTATTTCAGGCATGCTGATAGCATAGAACTATTTGCATTTTTAAAAGAGGAAGCATGTTAATCCAAATGAGCCTTTAATCAGTGGTACTTCAGGCAGAATAATGAAATGAAAGGGGGAAGGGAGAATTGAGGCTGTTTTGTGGCTATTGCAAAGGTTGGGTCTGTCTAAGAATCTGCCTCTTTGGTCACCATAGTGCTGTTGGTGCTTTTCTCAGTTCTTTCCCTTCTTCCATTTCAGAACCAATAGGTTTTGTAGATAATCTGAGTTCCCCCTGTGTGCCATCCATCCCTCCATCTCCTATTGTACCCAAAATGAGGGGTTTGGTCATCAGTGTTTAATGGGCAGGAGGTTGGCTCTCTGCATATAAGAATTCTTTGTGAATTGTAGACTTAATATATATGTAAACTAACTCCTCACTAATCTGGAGTTCATTTATCTGACCACCTCAGCTCTTTAGAGCACAGTTGGGAACTAGAAAAGATTCTTAAAGGTGTCTCTTTATTATGTAGGCTACCATACTTGATGTATATAGTGATTACACTCAACCATAAATTAAAGGTTAAAATATGCTCAGTGTCTTTGTGTGAAATGGGGAAGACAGGTTTCTCTGAAAATTACTTAAAAAATAAAGAAAAATTAATTGCCATCAGATCATAAAATCTAGAGCTGGAGGGGACTTCAAAGATTATTAATTAGTCCACTTCCCTCATTTTATGAATTAGGAAACAGAAACCTAGTGAGGTAGAGCAATGTGCCCAGAGCCCCACAAATGTTTTTCTGTATGTGCATACACATACATGTACTGCATATACCTTCCTACACCTTCCAACTAAGGTATCTCTCTTCCCACCCCTAACTAATTAAAAATACTCTCCTTATATTTCTCATATCACTTTGCTTTCATAGGATCATAGATTTAGAGCTGGAAGGTACCTTAAGGGACCATCTTGCCCATCCCATTTATTATATAGATGAAGAATTAAGGCCAAGAAAGTTTAAGTGTCTTGTCCAGGGTGGATAGCTACTAAATGTCAGATGCAGGATTTTAACCCAGTTTCTCTATCTCCAAATCCAGTGTTCTTTGTACTTTGGTTGAACTGTTGGCAAGGAAGAAGCATCTTTTTGCCTTTTATGTGAATCTTCTTCTGACATTGGTATTATCCCCTTATCGGAGGACTTGGTCAAAGGTACTGTGGTAACCATACATCTATCAACTACTGGATCTCTCCCTCCTCATTTACTGTTCCTGGTTACTGTCTCCAGGAGCTAGAAGCAAACACTGGCATCACCTATTTGTCAGCTTCCAGCCAAAGAAGTCAGGCTGCTGGTTTGGCAGTACTTAAAGTGAAGAAGATAAGGAAGTAGAGTAATTGATAAATTGATTCCCCCCCTCCTCTTAGGAGGATAAGGAAGTAGGATAGCTTAGGTATTATTTTTATTACAGAGATAAAGAAATGTGAATTTAAAAAAATGTAGACTGTCAACAACCATATGAAAAAATGCTCCAAATCACTAATAAGATGAGTGTATTTTAAAGTGCAATTTCATTTAAACCCATTAAATTGGCAAAGACTGTAAACTATGAAAATAATCAATGTTGGAGGGGCTGTGAAAAGTAAGGCACACTAAATTAACTCTTTAAAAATTGTTATTTCTTTTGTTTTTATATTGCCTCATATCATCTTTATATCACCTTTGTTTTTATGTCACCTCCAAATATCCCTCCCTTCCTCTTCCCAGAAAGCTATACTATACAATGAAGAATAATGAAGAAGGGGAAAAAAACAATTCAGCAAAATTAACCAAAATATCAGTGAAATCAGACATTATATGTAATGTGCGACACACATAGTCTCCCATCTCTCAAATGAAACATAGGGGATAATTTTTCTTATTTTTTTCTTCAGGCCTAAGCCTGGTTATTACAATCAGATGATGTTCATTTTCACTTACATTTTGATCTTTTCACTTACATTATTAGTTATGATGTATGTGTTGTTTTCCTAGTTTTGTTTACTCTGCATTAGTACTTAAGTTTTCCTATACTTCCCTCTATTTTTTATATTTCTTATTTCTTCAGATGCAGAAATGTTCCATTACATTTATATACCCAATTTGTTTAGTTATTTACTAATTAATGGGCATTGATTTTCTTTCCCACTTACTTGTTATTAGAAAAAGTCCTGCTATAAATATTTTGTTGTATTTGGAACCTTTTTATCTTTTATCTCTTTGGGATACATTTCTAGCATTGACATCTCTCAATCAAGGATATAGACATTTTAATTACTTTCTAAGAATAATTCCAAATTGCTTTTCAGAATGTTGGGACCAATCCATAACTCCACTATGTATTTGGTGTTCCAGTCTTTCCATAACCTGCCCGACATTGATTGTCCCCATCTTTTGTCTTTTTTCCAATTTGCTAGATGTCAGATAGAGAATCAGAGTTGTATTTCTTTCATTATTATTAGTAATTTGGAGCATTCTTCCACGTGGACTGTAATACACTTTCAGTGGAGCTGTGAATTGGCATGATTAAAAAAAAAACAACAGTTTGGAATTATGTGAGAAAAGTAACTAACCTGTTCTGATATTAATAATATATCATGGTTAAAAAGGAATTTTCTGGATGCAATATTTAGGGAGATCAGATGAAATTGATTGTGTTCTGCTATAAGAAGATAATGTTACGAAGAAAATGATATTGTGTGTTTAGTTTGTGCATAATGATGTAAATAATAGGTGATTGACATTTAAGTCATCTTCGAGTCATAGGGTCTCTGATCCTATATTCTATGTAGATCAGCTCATCTATATATTGAATCGTAACCATCTTCTGTTATTTCTAACGATGACTGATGACACTTGACAAAGTCACTTCCTTAGTTTCTGACAGGCCTGAGAAATCACTTCTATTAAGCCTTTAACCAAGTGGGCCCATTATTAGGAAGTAAAAAAACAAAAAGAAAGGTCTAATAGTGTAGCCATTTTTATGCTAGCAAAAAAACCCCAAAACTGAAAACAAAGTCGGTGCTTACCCATTGGACAAATTAAACAAATAGTGGTATCTGCATGTTATCAAAATCAAAGAAAGGATGAAAATGAAGAATTCAGAGAAACATGCAAAGATTACAAGGATCACAGATTTGCAACTGGAAAAGAGGCCATTGATTCTAATCTCATTTGGTGGAGTAGGGAAACAATTACTTAGAGGTAAAGTGACTTGCTTAGGGTCATGCAGCTAGTTAGTAGCTGAAGCAGGATTTGAACCCAGTTCTTTTTTCCTTCAAGTCCAGTGCCTTATCCACTACATCAGAGCTGTCAAATATGCAACCTGTGGGCCACATGTGGCCCCCAACACTTCCCCACATGGCCCAAAACACTGCCTAGTTGACCAGAACTGGATTAAAATGTAACAATATAAATAAAAATACAATAAACCAGATAATATCACATTTTAAAACTAAGTCAATATGCAGGCCTCAGGAATCCTTATGTATGGATTAGTGCCCCCCCCCTTTAACATATGAGCTACTTCACTACATAATGCCATCTCTCCCCCATTCATAGGAAATGGATACAAAGTGAAGTAAAAGTCATGATAACATATTCTATGACTACAATAATGCAAATAAAAATAACACTAAAATACTCCTGACCTCAGATTAGAGGCAATTACTGATACCAATTTCAAATAGCAAATGATGAATCACGTTTCCATTCTCTCTCTCTCTTTTTTTTTTAGGGAATTGGGGTTAAGTGACTTGCTCAGGGTCACACAGTCAGTGTCAAGTATTTGGTCTGAGGCCAGATTTGAACTCAGGCCCTCCTGACTTCAGGGCCAGTACATTATCCACTGTGCCACCTAGCTGCCCCTTATTTCCACTGTCTTGCTAAAAAAGTAGGAGACTACGGAAATTAGGACACTACAGAAATTAAATGTGGCAGGTTCAGACAAAAACTGTTTCTGTATTGACTAGTTTTCTTTGACTGGTTTTTAATATTACGAAGGTGTACTGTGGAGGTTGGTAGGCAAGAAGAATATATTGAGGAATGGTTGTGATGTAAAGAACATGAAGATGTCAATAAAACTTTAAAAAAAAGAAATAAAGAAATAGAATATTTCAGTTAGCATTTCCTCTGGAAGAATAAAGAAATGAGATGATCTGTTATCTTTCCCTTGGAGGAGTTAGGAAATGGGATAGACACAGCAAGTGGAAAGAATACTGGTCTTCCAATGAGAAGAATTGAGTTTGAATTTGACTTCACTACTTAGTAACAGTATGACTTTAAGCATGTCTTTTTATTTCTTTGAGCCTCAGTTTCCTCATCTGTAAATCTGTGATAACAATGTTTTACTACCTATCTCACATGGTTATAGGGAGGAAAATACTTTGTCACCTTTAAAGTGATATGTAAATATGAGATGTTGTCATAGTCCTTAAAGGAATCTGGAAACAATCTAGCTTAGGGTATTGTATCATTTAGAAAAATAAGGAGATGGGAAGGTGGTAGAAGGCATGACTTTAACACCAGCACATCTCAGTTCAAGTTTGACTTTAGGACAAATGAAGCACTCTTAAGTCATTGAACCTTTAACAAAAGGATGTTTACTTTGCTCTAACACAGCAAGCATATGCAACAAAGACACAGTGATACTTAGCCTCTCTAGGACTGTCCTTTCCCTCATCTCCACCTCCTTATTCAATGGGCTTCAGAAATCCACCAATTCTGAGCGATTTAGATTCACAGTGGCTGGAATTTTTAACATAGCAGGTTAATCAAGTCCCCGGGTTAGCTTTGTCATCTTTTAGGGAAAGATGTTGTTTGTGGGAAGAATAAAGCTGCATCAAAGAAATGTTAGTTCTGTCATAGATTATTCTGGAAATTTTTTTTCTTGGATAGAATTAATTTCATTTTTTTTTTCTCAGTTACATTGTGAACAAAAATTTTTAAGTCATTTAAAAATTCTTTTGAGTTCTAAATTATCTCCTTCTTCCTCCTTGCCTTGAGAAGACAAACAATTTGATATAGATTATATGCATATGATATAAACATATGCAGTCATTCACAACATTTCCATACTAGCCATGTTGCAAAAGAAAACACAGACCTAACATCCCAAGAATAGCTCCAATCTGCATTCACACTCCATCAATTCTTTCTCTAGAGGTGGACAGCATTTTTTTCATCATGAATCCTTTAGAATTGTCTTGTATTATTGTGTTGCTGAGAATAGCTAAGTCATTCACAGTAGATCATTGTACAATATTGCTATTACTGTACATGATGTTCTTCTGGTTCAGCTCATTTTACCTTGCATCAGTTCATTTAAGTCTTCCCAGGTTTTTCTAAAACCATCCTGCTCTTTATTTTAAAAAATATTTTATTTTTCTAATTACATGTAAAAATTTTTAACATTAATTTTTTTTAAATTTGAGTTCGAAATTCTCTCCCTCCTCTCTTCATCCCTCTCATTGAGAAAGAAAACAATTTTATATAGGTTATATACATATTTCCATTTTAGTCATGTTATGAAAGAAAACACCAACCAAAAAAAATCCCAAATAAGAAAAATAAAGAAAGTGAAAAATAGTATGCTTCAATCTGCATTCAGACTCTACCAGTTCTTTCTCTGGAGGTGAATAGTGTTTTTCATTATGAGTCTTTTGGAATTGTCTTGGATCATTGTATTACTGAGAATAGGTAAGTCATTTAATTTTTAAAAATTTTTAATTTTTTTTAGAGTGATAAAGAAGTAGGATGATTTGATGATTTCAAAGGAAGAGCTAAGAGGAAAAGGTGACCTGATTTTACTACTACTATTTAGGTTGGCTTTGAATCTGTTCAGCCTAGCATGCAGAACCACAGGAACTCCCGGAAAGTCTTGTAAAAGAGCCTAGTTTAGCTTGAAAGAGGCAATAAACTGCAGACCTTTGGCCCCTGAGTCGATGCTCTCTAGGCTTGTTATGATCTGAAGAATCCCGGCAAAGCCTGTCTTATCTTATTTTTGTAGACTTAGTTCTAAGAACTTTCAAAGTCCCAATTCCACAGAGGATATGGCTTTCTTGGAATAGTAGCAAGAGGTGATGTATAGCAGAATAAATACTAGACTTTGGGAAGGGGTTGGGGGATTCAGTAGATCTGGTTATAGAGACCTTAGAAATCATGGATAGTTCAATTTCTTCATTTTCCAAATGAGGAAGATGAGATTCAGAGAGATAAAGACAGCTAGATGGCACAGTGGATACTGGATACTGATGTTGGAATTGGGAATACCTGAGTTAAAATCTAGTCTCAGACATTTACTTACTAGATGTGTGACCCTGGGTGAGTCATTTAACCTCTCTCAGAGGGAGACAGAGACAGAGAGACAGAGACAGAGAGACAGAGAGACTATATGCAAAAAATAGGGAGGGAATAGATTTTAGGGTCCCCTTCTGTAGTATGACTACCAGGCAGGTGTGAACGGTAATGAATAGGTTACCCAATCAGATTTGAGAGGTTTGATTAAGGGAGCTTAAACAGAATGAAAGAATATGTTAAATTAAAAAAAAAAGGCTAAGACCAAGCCCACAAATTCCATTCAGGGCTGAGAAATCTCTAAAGAATTTCTAGCTGAATCCAGGTGAGATTGGAAGAGCACAACATTGATGACCTTGAAGGCAATGAACAGTTCATTGATGCAGCTAAATTGATCCACCATCTTAACTACACTTCTCTCAGCATCGGCAATGATATTATGTTGATTAAGCTAAAAACACCTGCCACTCCTTGCACAAATCCTGTGCTACCGCTGGCATTTCATGTCTCATCTCTGGCTAGGGCAATACTAGAGACTCGATGGGCCCAGGGGGATAAAGGTTACTTGTGTATCTCCTTTGTGCAGCTTCCTAGTATCCTCTGGCCAGATTGAAACGGCTGCTTGGTCACCTAAGGCAAAAAAAGACCCACCCACCCACCTAAAGTCGGGGCCCTTAAGACTTGGCCAATGTCTGAAGACTGAACTCAAGCACTCACACCTTATCTTGTTGAAGAGATAAGTTTCCACGTGGATGTGAGGGGGTACTATTTACCTGAGCTAAGAGCTATTGTATTCTTGTTGAATGTTCTTATGGTGATCAGGGCTAAGTTAAGCATCTGCTGTTAACTGTTTAACGGTGTTTGTGTACCTCATTTTGTTTCAATATAGAACCTGAACGAACAGGCTACCAGTTTGAGTCAGTTCCACCCTCAACAGGTGATCAACCCACTTCCAAACCCACACACACATCATATCAGCATACTGAAAGCAATGATGAGAGGCAGTTAATTACATTTCCTCAGATATATCTTACCTGAATGACCTGCTTTCTGAACCCCTTCTGGTTCTGATTTAGGAAGATAATGCCTGGTGGGGTGGCAGACAGGGTGACCTAAGGCATAGGGCAAGTGTGAATGTGACTGATAGTTTCATGAGTCTGGGTATCCTATGTGATTCACAAACCTAGAAGATTGGGTAGTTCCTTTGATGGACAGGATATCCCATTGCTGGGGACACTAATGAACTTTTGAGTCAACAAGATATTAAAATGGATAGAGTGCCAGGTCTGGAGTCAGGAAGACCCGAGTTCAATCTAGTCTCTGACACTTACTAGCTATGTGACCCTGGGCAAGTCACTTAACCTCTGTTTGCCTCAGTTTCCTCATCTATTAAATGAAAATAATCATAGTATCTACCTCCCAGGATTATTGTGAGGATCAAATGAGATAATAATCATAAAGTGCTTAGCACAATGCCTGATATACAGTAAGCACTACATAAATGTTAGCAGCAGCAGCAGCAGCAGTAGTAGTACAAGAAGAATTTTGGGAAATACTTGTATATACTCCTAATACTAGGGATGCTATGTCTTCCATTACTAATCCCTAAGTAAGAAATACTTAAACATTTGAAAGCCACTTGCAGCTGGAAAGAGACAATCTTGATTGTGAATTGGGTGATGAACTCAAAGATCACTTGAAGAATACCCTTTCCCTCCTTTCCCCTCAGCATCACCCCCACCCAGTCTGAAAAGTCTGATAGGCAAACTATTCCAGCTGAATGATAGATGAAAACATCAGAGGAGAGGATGAGCATGTGACCAAAAGGACAAGGGGGCAGGGTACCCAGGGACAGAGCCCATCCGTGTAGCGGAGAGCCACCTGGCTGGCATCCCAGGGCTGGCAGTACAGGGCAAGCCATGACCTGTGCTTTCAGTGTTGAGGATGTAGAAGTTGTTAAAAGTCTATTCAGGAAAGGAAGAATGGCTGCCTACTTAAGGTTTGGGGGAAGTGGGAGGGGCATGGAGCTCCAGATTACCTAGACAAAAATGTTGGGTGGGGGCAGGGCTCAGCATGAGGATGGGAGCCTGTGGCGAGGCAACAGAGAAAAACAGTCTAGAGGGGTCAGATGGAGGATTCAAATCCTCAGGGCATGACTGAACTAGCCTGGCACCGTCCCAGAGAGTACTGAGCCTATTGGTTCAAACAATCTTAGCCCTCTCCTCTTATACCCTTATCTTGGAACCGATAAATTGAAGATTAATTACATAGTCAGTAATAAACTTTATGGAATTATGAAAGTAAATACCCTTAATAGTGAGTAGAGCAATATACACAATGACTAAAACAATGCAAATGGAAAGAATCATCACAACAACACAAAACTGAATTCTGTGAAAACAGAATAACCACACTTAGAGGTATAAAAAGGTACCTCTCCTCTTCCTCCTTCTTTATGGAAGTGAAGGGACTATAGGTGCTATATTGATTTTCCCTCCTTTTTTATTCTTTGTTATAAGGGATGCTTCTCTGGCAGGGAAAGCAGAAAGGAAGAGATAGAGAAATGTAGGTGAAAAGCAAAAAAAAAAAGTCAATAAAAATTTACTTTAAAAAGAGTTGATACTGGTTGAATTATTTAAATAATGACATCAATTATAAGGACTTACAGAAATAATAGCTAACATTTGTACAGCACCATTAAGGTTTGCAAAGTGCTTTACAAATCTCTTATTTTATCCTCACAATAATCCTGGGAGGTAGGTCCTATGATTATCCTCATTTTACAGATAGGGAAACTGAGGCAGGTAGCAGTTAAGTGATTTGCCTATGATAGCACAAGTAGTAAATGTCTGCAGCTGGATTTAAACTGAGGACCACCTGACTCCAGGTCCATTACTGTATCAGTGACATTATCTAGCTACAGATATATAACATACTAATAACAAAAGTTAGTGATGAAGTCCAGAATACCAGGAGAGTAATAATTAACATTTATACAGTGCCTTAAAGTTCGTGGAGCACTCTACTTACATCATTTTATTTGAGTCTTACAACAACCTTATCAGGTAGGTGCTTACAGGTATTCTTAGGTCCATTTTATAAATACAGCAACTAAAACTGAGAAAAATTAGTCAATCCTTCTTCTGGGCAGAGTGCTTGGTAAGCATCTGAGGCATGATGCAAACCCAGATCCTCTGGACTCTAGGTCCAAAACTCCCAGGCCATGCTAGATGTGCTCATCTGTCAAAAAACCATAGGGAAGCAAAGTAAGGCCTAGGAAGCCAGGGCAATATAGATTCTGATTCTAAAAGATTAGCTCATAGACTTAGTCTGTTAGAGCTAGAAGGGACCATGGAGATCACAGGGTCATAGAGAGAAGGGATGTCAGAGGCTATGTTAGTCCAAGCACCTCATTTTACAGATGAGGAAACCAAGGCCCAGGAAGGGTTGGTGCCCCTTCCAGTGCCATGGTTGTGATAAGCTGAGATGGGACTTGAGCTGAGGTCTTCTGAGTCCAAGTTCAGTGTTCTTTCCATTATATTAGACTACCTCCTCTATCATTTCTCACTAAAATATGAAGCTCCAAACAGAAAGATGACAATCAGGGACTCAGTGACATGATAACCAGGTTGGTTGGGTGCTTCCTCCCCATAAGAGCGTGATCATTTCCCATCAGCTGCTCTGCTTGGTTTCAGCTCCAGGAATATCATGACCCTGGGCCAGGAACCATCTGGTCCCCACACCACCTTTTTCCAGTTTCCTTTTGTATATTGTCTTCACCCCATGATTAGATTATAAACTCCAAGAGGGCAGGGACTCTTTTTTTTTTTTCTTATTTGTATCCCCAGCTCATAGCACAGTGTCTGGCACATAGTTGCTTAATAAATGTTTACTGACTATTATTGACTATTGATTAGGCAGTTACCAGCTCCAGATGTCTGAAAAAGAATTTTTTTAAAAAATATCAGTCTTCTCCTTTTTATGAAAAAGATTTTCTGAGCCAAATGGCTATATGAAGGAAGGGCTAAAAAATCTGATGTGTTCACATCATAATTATGCAACTTTAAAGTTTTACCTTGGCTATCCTTGTCTCCTTGCACAAAGAGGAGATGCTGGAGGGAGGGAACTGCTTTTTCTGCACTGCGAAGGTTAGCAACTTGGCCCTTTCTTTTTTTCTCTGAAACCTTTTGTGATTTACAAAGGAAGGAGAAATTTAGAAAGGGGGGTCTTCAGCTTGGCTGGGGTGAGGAAGAGGGGAGAGACATTTGATGGTGTCACAGGATCATAGGTTTAGACCTTACGGGCTGTTTAGTCCCACACTCTCATTTTACAGGTGAGGAAACAGGCCCAGGGAGCTCACAGCACAAGTAATAAGCATCAGAGATAGAATGTGAAGTCAATTCCTTGGCTCCAGAGGCAAAACTCTTTTCCACCGTGTCACACGGCCTCCTTGAAGGCATTCATAATTTTGCTTTTGCCAAGGCCCAGACCTGAACATCTCTCCAGGAAGCCACTGACAGGCAATCAAATTAATGACAAAGACTAGCTTTTGTCTATATTCATTTGCCTGGCACTCAGACTGGAGTCCCACCTGAAACTAATTCAATATTAGACTTTAGAGAGCTCCCTAGAGGCCCAAGTCAGGAATTACACCCAGACTTATGTGCTGCTAGGGCTTCTGCCCCAAAGGTATTTTTTTTTTCCTCCCTCCACCAGATCACATTACTATATACATCACCCTCATGATGTCCTTGGTCCTCTTTGAGAAGGAAGGACGAACAACAACAACATGAGGGTGTATGAATTTGTTACAAATTATTAACTGAGTCAAGGTTGTTATCACATGGCAGCCAATTACACCACAGTACTGAAGATGACTACCCTCTAGTGCCCTATTACTTCATGTGTGCTAGCTCATCAGCAAAATAATTTTTTTCTTCTCAGATTTCATGAAGTCCATAATCTTTGGGGTTAGATGGGAACATTTAGCCTTTGGGCCAAATGGATTCTTCTATCAGCTCTCATCAGTATTTATTGTCTTATACTAAGCAAGTGGTGTGACTTTGAACATTCTCTTCCCCTCTCTCCCATCCACCCCCATCTTCTCTCTCCGCTATAGGTCTAATTGTCTACACTGTTTCTACTAACTGAAACCTGCCTTTCTCCAAGAGGACATCTCATCCCACGTAGAAATGTACGACCCAACACCTACCTTCAAGGACATTATGGTCTGTTTACAGAGATAAGATATAAACATAAAAAAGAAAAAGATAATACTTTAAGGATCTGGACATTTCCTCTATGGGTAACTCCCTCCAAAAATCATAGATTACATATGCCTTGGTAGATAATTTAATGACTTGTTGTGGCCCCAAAATATCTAATGTCTGCCCTCCGGTGAGCCTCTGCACTTTGCTGGGATGGTTGTGTTATAACTAACTATATCCGCCCCAAACTTGAAGCCTTTCTTTATTTTTTAAAATTCAATTTTATTTTATTTTCAGGGCTGAATTTTCTACCTCTCTTTCTCTCACCCATAATAAGGCAGGTAAGAAAAACAAAACCTCTAATAAATATAGACAAGTCAAACAAATACCCTAATTAGTCATGCCCCCCCTAAAAAAAAGGAAGAAAGAAAAAGAAAACACGTTCAGTGTGTACTCTGAGTCTGTCAGTTTTATCTGGAGCTTGATAGCATGTTGTATCATGAGTCTTTTGAAAATGTGGTTGGTCATTATGTTGATCAGAGTTCCCAGGTCTTTCAAAATTCCAATCTTGAAGCCTTTCCAGCCAGGTAGAGCTTTTGATAAACAGGAATATACTTCAAAATGCCATGATGATGCAACAGGAGAGGACAAGACTGGTCAATGTCAAGGGCCAAATGACTAAAATGATTATAATGGCAGTGTGATTATAGACCAGTCTGGTTAGAACAATAGTTGTACAGGGAAGTGGTGGTAGGTAAGATTGGACAGGTGTTGGAATGGGTAGATTTTCCCACACTCTGTTTAGCAAGCAGGGCTTACATATCTGCTGGTCATAGAGTTACTATTTCAATCTTAGTAGATTGATTTGGGTTAAGACTAGGGGACCTGATTTTTTAGATGGTTTTGGTGCTCACGGAAGTATAGTGCCTGACAGGGCCCGCCTTGGGTAAAGTCCTTGAGTATGTCTTCTGTGTCCTTTCAGTCCTATCCCTTGATGTTACAACCTTTCCTATCTTATAACCTTTCACAGTTGCCCAGAGCTGTTAAGATGCTTCCTGGTTGCCTGGGGCTCTTCATTGAGCCTTACAGTGGCCAAAGCAGTGTTCTTGCTTGTAACTCTCTCTTGATAACTTTCCCCTAGCCAAACCTCCTCAACAGCTGTCCCATACTATGGGTGTGTGCCGGAGTTGGGGAGAGGTCCTCTGGGCTCTGGGCACTCATTGCACCATCTAGGCATCTATGCTGCTTATTCATAGAGCTGGCAGTGGTCCTTGGACAGGAACCATGTGTTATAGGGTTATTGTGAAGATCGCATGGGATGTTTGTAAAGCACTTTGAAAACTTTAAAGCACTATATCAATGGAAGTTATTATTATCTAGTAGGGTGATGAGACACATGCACAAACAACTTAAATTCAAAATAGTACGTGAGGCCCCTTTCTGTGACTGGTCATTTCCTCTCAGAATAACCATTTTAAGGAAGGGTCCCCAGGCCAGCCACATTCACTCCTTCATTCCTCTCTGGCCCTGTTCCTGACTCTTCTTACATCTTTCTCCGTCACACCCCTGCAATGGCACCTCCTTCCTTCCCTCCACGCTCCCCTTTCAGCTCCCTTTATGTATCCCCTCCATCGTTCCACTGTAAGCCCCTCAAGAGGATCTGTCTTACTTTTTACTTTTATTTGTTTCCGTTGTTCCTGGAACATAATAAGCCTTTAATAAATGCCTATAGACTTCATGACATAATAAATGCACAAAAGTAAAGGAATAGACAGCATTGGGGAAGGTGGTAAGGGATGGAGTGACTTGTGGGGTCAAGCCAAGTGCTTCCTGAGGTAAGAGGGAAGGAGATGACAGGTACACAGGGCTTCAAAGAATTCCTGTGGAAATCCTGTCTAAGAAGGAGGGTGATGGAAAGACATTTTAGTGTATGAATTCCTTGGTATAATAGCTAATTAGGCATCTCTACACAAAATTTATCCACATGCACATTCAGGCCCCAGGGAATCTGACACCCAAGTCAGAAACTAAAAAGGAAGGAGAGAAGAAAAAGTACAGTGATCCTGGGGTTGTCTGTGATGGTTGACTCTAATGTAGTCCCTGGGCCTGGCCTCTAGGGGCTCTCCATCACATCACTGAGTAATACTAATTTTTACTGAGGGGGCAGCTATATTGTTGTTTGTCCTTTGTTCTCCCAGAGGACCAATGACATCAGGAAAGTGATTGGGTGGCTCAGTGTATAGGGCACTGGGCTTGGAGTCAGAAAGACCTGAGTTCAAATATGACCTCAGACACTTACTAGCTGTGCATTTCACTTAACCCTGTTTGCCTTAGTTTCCTCCTCTGTGAAATGAGCTGGAGAAGGAAATGGCAAACCATTTCAGTATCTTTGCCAAGAAAACCCCAAATGAAGTCCAAAGAGTTGGACATGACTGAAGAACAACAGCATTTATTCCATTCCTTGTCTTCACTCCATTTATTGACTGATCATTCTTTTCTCTTAGTCTTTTTCTAGTCTGGAGTTCTAATTGTTAGTCTCCTTCATACTTGTTGTTTGCTCTTACACAGTTTATGCTTGTCTCCTCCTCCCTGCCCCCCTCACACAACACCCTTTCCATTGTTGGCTGTTTCTTCATTGATGACCCCTGACTCACAGACCTCATTTGACCTTGGACAAATCACTTAGCCAACCTTAAACCTTGGTTGCTTCACCTATAAAATGAAGAAATTGGACTAGAAGGCCCCTGAGCCCTCTTTTCATCATCGTTCTATGATCCCATGATCTACTTACCCTTGTCTTCAAGTTACTTTAGCACCTGACTTACAGTAGCTAAGACTACTTCAAATTTTGCCATCACCCTTGGTGTCTTCAACATCACTATAACCTTTCTAACATACGGGCCAGAACAGATCTCAACCTGATCAGTTCCCATAATCTTCATAAACCTCACCTGGGCCTCCCTTCCACCTCCACCCATCTCTGACTCCCTTTCATATTCTTCATCTCATAGCAGTCTAATCCTTATCTCTTCTTTTGTTTCCTCCTACCTTCTCCCCTTAGAAGGGCTTGCCCACCTTATATTTATGAGGGATAGAGATGAGAGGGGACAGAAAGGAGCAATATTCTTAAACTTATATTTAAAGAAATTGTTTAAGAGATTTGGGTTAGATCTTGCAATTAAAGGAACAAATGAACCAGAGAAGGTAATTTTCCTCATCTGGATTATGAGGGGGATGGCCTTGACTGGTATTGGGAAGCTGTGGCCTTGAGGCCACATGTGGCCCTCAGGGTCCTCAAGTGTGGCCCTTTGAATCCAAACATCACAGAATAAATCCCCTTAAAAGGATTTGTTGTGTGAAGTCTGGATTCATCAAACGGCTGCACTTGAGGACCTAGAGGGCCACAAATGGCCTCGAGGCCGCAGTTTCCCCACCCCTAGACCTGACCTTAAAGATCCTTGCCAAATTTGCTCTATTCTTTTGTGATATTTAAATCTATGACTCTAAAAAGTGACTTGTTCAATGTTGCACACGTGGCACAGAGGGGACTTCTAGTTTTTTCAATAAAAGGATATTTTCTCCTTTTTGATGATTTGACCTTCTCCTACATAAGGCCCTTCCTGATCCTCTAAACTGCAGTTGCCTTCCCTTCCATATTCCCTTGTATTTAACTATGCCACCTAACTGCCCCTCTTGCACTATTCCTGCAACACCTTCCTCCTTTTCTGCCTGCTCAATGGACATACCTACCCGTTAATGACTAACTCAAATGTTGTTTCTAGCAGATCTGCATATAACAGGCAAAGACTGTGGATTTAATTGACTGAAACTTATTTGCAGAGACCCAAGTGGGGCTGAGGGGGAGGGATCATCAAGGAAGACTCCCAAGATTTCAAGTTGGGAGAATGGAGGTCATAAAGCACCTACAAACACTGTGCTAAGTGTGGGAGAGATCAAGGTTAGGGTAGAGCCTGGACCTGGATTGTATTGGTAGAAAGAATGCTTGGGTGAAACTCCCTCTATCAATGTAGGTGGTTACCTTTTCTACTTGAAATCTTAAAACAGCTGCCTGGAGGGGCAGCTAGGTGGCACAGTGGATAGAGCACCGGCCCTGAAGTCAGGAGGACCTGAGTTCAAATCCGGCCTCAGACCAAACACTTGACACTTACTAGCTGTGTGACCCTGGGCAAGTCACTTAACTCCAATTGCCTTAAAAAAAAACAAACCAAAAAACAAAAAACAGCTGCCTGGGGCACTGAGATTAAGTTACTTGACCATGGTCAAACAACCAGTATGTCAGTGGTGGGATTTGAACTCAGGTCTTTCCGGCTTTTGGAGCCAGCTCTGTCTTCATTGTAACACACTGCCTATACCGCAAGTATAAAATAAAATCTCTGGTCTTGAGGAACTTATAATCTCACCGCAAAATTCAATCTCTGGAATCTTAGATCCAGAAGAGATGAACTAACTCAACATTTTTCATTTAATGAGAGGCCAAAGGAGTTAGTGGAAAAATCAAGACAAGGAGCACAGTTTCCTGACCTCTAGTTGAATGCTATGCTGCTTTCTCAGTGCCTACCACAAACACTGTCTTCTAGACTAGACGCCTCCTTTGAGGTTTACCCTCTTTGGATTCATCACTCAATCAGGATCCTGGTTGGCTGTTTTGTTACCTACTAAGCTCCAGATCATTCCCTCTCCCTTTTCAATGTATTCAGTGCTCCCACCAAAAACTCCTGCCCTCCTGCTAAGGGATTTAAACATTCCTATTGAGGTTGCTCCAAACACCTCCACTCTATCTCAGCTCCCCAGGGGATGGTCACAACCCTCATCTTCCCATCACTCTGCAGACACTCTACTTCCATAATAAAAACTACTATTATCATCTCTTCCTATTCCTTAGTCCTCCCAAACTTTTATGCTCAGCTATGACCTACAATCTTTCCCCCTCTTTATTCTGCCAGGGCATCAACTTTGCTCTGGCTACAGTCTTCTCTTCCTGATTTGGACTCCAACAACAGTTTATCCTCTGCTCTCGATTTCCTTGTTTCCTGGTCTGAAGACACTCGTGTCTTACCAAATCTTAACTCTGGATCACCCCCACCATCTACCTCTTCTGCTCCTACTTCTGCACTGGTGAACAAAGGGTAGATCTGGAAGCCATGCTTCTCGGGTACATTGCAAATTTGTCATCTAAACTAGGATGGGTCCTCACTGTAGGGAAGTCCTTTGATTCTTCCCAATTTGATTCCCTATCCAACTTCCCACAGAGCCTGTTTAGAAACTTTTCTCCATTCAAGACTTCAATGGTGCTCCCTTCCCCAAATTGAGGACCTGGCCTCATGTTATGAAAAAAATCAAGCCTATTTGCTCCCTCTCGGCTCCATCAGACATCTTATCCTTTTGACCTCACAATCTTTTATGTAGCCCCAGCCGTCCTTTTTTTTTTTATTCATTTCTAATGAAAAGAGAACCCTCCTTCTCACCAAGGCCAACTGCCTATATATGCTCCCTTACCTATTCTAATGGATTTCCCCACCCCCAGTTGTCTCCCCTTTCTGCAAACTTCAATACTCCCTGCTGCCTACAAACAATTCCAAGTCTCCCCTGTCCTTAAAATAAACTTCCCCAGATCTCACCATCTGAGTTGTTTTACATCCCTCCCTTTTTTTAGCCAAAATCCTTGAAAAGTCAACTACTCAATGCTTCCCCAAATCTGGTGACTTTTTTTGGGGGGTGGGGCAATGGGGGTTAAGTGACTTGCCCAGGGTCACACAGCTAGTTAAGTGTTATGTGTCTAAGGCTGGATTTGAACTCAGGTCCTCCTGACTCTAGGGCCGGTGCTCTATCCACTGCACCACCTAGCTGCCTCACTTCTGTGACCTTTTAACTTGGTTACTTTTACCAAAAATCTAATGACCTCTTCTTGATCCTCATCCAGACTTTTCTGCATTTGACACTGTAGACCCAGCACCTCCTGCCTGATACTTTCTTCTGTTTTCCTGACATTGCTCTTTCCTGCTTCTAAAAGCACTTAATCCCTTCCTTCTAACTGCTCCTCCTTAGTCTCATTTGGTCATTCATCATCTATGTCCCTCTCTGAGGGTGTACTGGGTCCTCCTCTCTATACTCACTTGGGTGACCTCAGGTGATCAAATTACATTCTCTATTCAGATGACTCCCAGATTGTATCTCTCTTGAGCAGTCCTATGTCACAAATTGTCTACTGGACATATCCACCTGGATATTCCAGAGGCATCTCAGACTCCAAACACTGAAACTATAACTCGTTTCTAGTTTCCTTCTAGTTTTATCCTTCTAGTTACCCAGTCTTGGTATGATCTTCACTTTTTTTCACATATGCAGTTAGCTGACAAATCTCCCTGATCTCCCCCCTCCCCATCTCTCACATAGTCACCACTCTATTTTTGGACTATTACAGTAGCATCTCAAGGTTCTCCCACCCATCCTCTAGCTATTCTCCTAAAACACCGATCTTAATGTTATCCCCTTACTTGATAAACTCCAGTGGCTTCCTATGGTCTCTAAGACCAAACATTAACTTCTCCATTTGGCATTGAAAGCTCTTCCCACTTTTCCAGTCTTCTCACACATTTTTCTTCCTGGAGTACTTAGATAAAACCATACCAGCCCAGTTACTGTTCTTCACACAGAACGCTCCACCTCCAGGCACTAGCTTGCCTGGAATGCACTCTCTCCTCACCTCTAACTTTTGCAATCTCTGGCTTCCTTTAAGAGTCAACTCAAATGTCACTTTCTACATGAATCAACTAATCATTCTTTCTTGCTACAAGTTGTCTATACTTACTATATATGCATATATATTGCATATACATAGTTTCCTCCATTATAGTCCTCGAGGGTAGGGGCCATTTCTCTTTTGTCTTTGCTGCCTTGGTGCTTAGACCAGCACCTGGTATACAGGAAGTGCTCAAAACTGTTTCTGAGTGATCTTCTATGCTCCTCTAACTGAACATAATTGCTCCTCTCTAATCATCTCTCTCATAATCTGTTTGTACCTCAGTGGATTAAAGTGTGTTGGACTTGGAGTTAGGAAGACCTGAGTTCAAATCCTCCCTCAGACACTTCCTAGCTGTGTTACCCCGAGCACTTAACCTCTGTCTGCCTCAGTTTTCTCACCTGGAAAATAACATCTTGCAGGGTTGTTGTGAAGATCAAATGAGATGATAGTTAGAAAGTCCTCTACAAACCTTCAAGTGCTATGTAAGTCCTAATTATTAGGAGATTTCTCACATATTGCCTTTTATTAATATATTTTTATCTCTCCTATTAGATGTTAATAAACCTCAAAAGGCAGGCACTGGCAGAGATCCTTGCATGTATTAAATGCTCAAATGTTTGCTGAACAAATGAGCTTGATTTCTTCCTCAGTCCCTAATAAAGAATGGCATAAGCTGAAGTGTGTAGGATAGGTGGTAAAATTCCCTTAACTTATGGGCCACCCACAAGGCTTAAAGTAACAAATGCACTTTATTGATTTACAGATTAAAGAAAGCTACTGAGCCAAGATTAGTAACTGCTTCGATCTCCAATTCAACAGCTATACAACGTGATGGGCCTAGAGTAGCCATGCCAACTTTTACTGCTGCACATTATTTACACAGGCTTGACTTTGATCACAGGATTAGGAAATCAAAGCATTATTTTAATTTGGCTTTCGAGTGCATGGCTGATGTCTGAATCCAGGTTCTTTTATATTCCATATTTTCCTTTTAGTTCTTCCACTTTTGCAATATAAGCTTTCATGGAATCTTCTTTGGATTTTCCTGTAAATCACCACAGAGATTTTGTCAGGTACTGAAGAAAAAAAAAAACCTGAGACAACTTATCTGCATTTTGCCCCCATGTTATTATGGCTGTTTGTATTTCGAGCAATGCTATACTGGCATTACTGATTAAGTGTGTCTTCAAACTTGCTGGAAGATAAGGTTCACTCACAGTCAATAAAATCTAACGTAAGTGAGTCACAGGGACTAACCCCCACCCCACCCCCACCCCCGAAGTTCCCACAGCTGAGTCTGGCCTGCTGGGCATGCAACCCTTTCAGGATTTGCCCCTCCCAGAGTCACTTAGTTGGGAGTGGAGAGACCAAACTAGTAGCTAATGATGCTGGCTCTTGTTCAAGCCCTCAGGCAAGAGCAGCCAGTTCTTTGAGAGGGACAAGGCAGATCTTTGTCTTCCTGCTCCAACAGTAAGAATACTATGTGGTCAAGGGTTATGCAAGTGAAGAAGGGGACTATTCTGTTCAGAAGGTGGGGGGTACAGCACACTGGTCATGAAGGGAAGCAGGACCTCTGAGTAACAATTAGTTAAATAATAATGGAGAAGACTATTCTTTATTTTTCAGTTACTTGAAAATTCTAGAGGTTTGTTACAGTCCTTTCTTGAGCCCAAAGGCTTCTCATTTGTATGATGACAGAGGCAGCATTCTGGAATGAGTGAACAGGAACACAGGCCAGCAGGCACCTCAGTGCCAAATCAGCAGTCCCTTTCCCAGGTTTCTAGTAGTCATATGATTAAACAGGGGCTGGGACACTTCCTTGTCGATGATGCCAGGTAGGTTTCTAGCACCCACTAGCAGTCTTGTCACTGGTGGTAGCAGAGGTGGTTACAAGAGAATGATGAGTGCATCCCCATTGGGTTCAGTTGAAAGCTCACTTTTTTACCCTGGGGAAGAAATATCTACAAATGGATAGCATCAGCTTTGATATTATCAACATACTTCTAGTGGCGTAGCCACCTCCTCTCTACCACAAGGGGGAAAAGTTATCACAGGAAGTTAGTGACTATTTATTCCTTGAACACTTCAGGCACAAGTCCACAGTTTATTTTCTTTGCCAATGCTCTTATTAAGTGTTGATCTATATTGCCTAATGAAAACTCCCTTTCAGGACTGAACTATGCAAGATCTAATTAATTAAAACATAGATGACTACCTTTCAAAGAGTTCCAGGCATCCCACTTAGCCTTGCCTTTGAAGTCCAACATACCAGGGCGATCTTAAATGAAGGTGGGAAAAAAAAAAAGGTAAGTTAGTTACCTGAGGAAGGATTATGATCCAAAAGGCACACACTACATACACACTACAGTAAGTGCTTACTGAATTGAGCTAAGGTTTTCAGCAACTTTCCTGATAAAAGGAAACTGTTGCTTTAAGTCCACCTGAATCTTAAGGCTCTGAAGTAGATTTCCTCCCTTACAAACCTGACAAAATGGGGGAAAGATTGTTACAAAATATTAATCCCAAGGTTTCTTTGAAGTAAATCTTGATTTCACGCTAGTAGACTGTACATATAGGAAATTCAAAGTTTTTAAGTTTCCATTCCGCTGTCAAACCAAATCAAAGGGATCCTGGCTCAATAGACAGTGCACATGCCAAGAGAAGGGGACAACCAAATGCTGTACCTCCCAGCACAGCCCAGATTTTGAAAGGAGCCAAGAGTGGGCAATTACAAGCTGATGTGGAACCATAACCCTCCAGCACAGCTAATGAGAAGAGATTTGTCCAGATGGGGATTGCTATTCTAACACCAAAAGACGAGTTGTGTGTTATGTCATCGAGTCAGAGCACTGTCCCAGCATTCCTTAACCATTTTTTAAAGCATTTGGGGCTCCATGGAGGTGCTTTTCTGGAAAGGAATTCTCCATGGAAAGGCACTTCGGCCACTCCTGGGGCAACTCTGGAGGGTCAAGTCCACCTAATACTTCATGCATAAAACTATCCCAGGCTACCCTGGCTCAAAATTAAATGCTTATTGTCTGGACCATGCAACACCACACTTGATTAGATTCTGCTTTGTCAAAATTCACACATTTTTAGCAAGAGAGGACCTCAGAAGTCATCCAATCCAACACCCTCCTTTTACAGATTAATGAGTCAAAAAAAAAAAAAAATACTAACAAGCTGAGACCCAGAAAAATTAAGCAAAGCCCAAGGGATTTGAACCCCTGTCCCCTTCACTCCAAATCCAGTGCCCTTTCTACTTTACCATGCTACCTAAAGCGAGAAGGGACATTCTAGTTTACTTCATTTGTACATTACCTTATTTGATCCTCAGGTGTGCAAATATCCACATTTTAAAGAGTGAAGAAACTGAGGCTCAGAGTAAGTGACTTGTCTGAGGTTACAGAGCTAGGAAGTAACTGTGCTGGAACATGAATCTAGGTCTTCTGAATTCAGGTCTAGTGTTCTTTGCAGAACATCTTATTTTGTGTCTAAATCTCCAACTGGACTATAAGGTTCTTTTTAAAAGTAGTGATTATACCTTTTTCTTCTTGTCTTCTTTCCCTAGTGCCTTGCACAGTGCTGGGCATACAACAGACACCCAAATAAGATCTACAAGAAGTAGTTTCTCTATAAGGAAGAGGAAATTATTGGTGCTCAGGTGCCACTGTTCTAGAAAGATCCTCCCCTAAATTGTCCTGACTGCCAAAACTGTATCACTAAGCTTTCTTGCTTCAGAATGCAACTTTGTTGAAATAGCACCCACTGGTCAATGAAGGACTCTGAGGGACTCAGGAGCAAATCAAGGTCTCTCAACAATGGCGAGTCCACGCTGCAAAGCCAACAAACTCTAAGGTTTCACTAGCCAAGATACAAGTCCACAGAACATTCTGATATTTTGCAAACATTTCTTGGAATAGAATCTTTAATACCAAGTTCTGCCTTCTAATCCTTCCTTGTCACACATCATCTTCTGCAAAAGCACGAAAGGACAAATCAGAGCACTGCTGGGAGTCAAGGAAAGAAGATGATAAAGGTAGTGAGAGATATCAGAAATATTTGTTCTGTAGCGCTCCCCTTTTTCTTTCCTACTCTGGGAACTCTCCATTACGAAACTCTCTGAAGAATCTAAATGTAAGTTTCACAAGAGGGATAATCTGGGCTCTCTGCTTCTTTTGCTCCAGTTTCACCCTCAGGGGATAGTAATGTAGAAAGAATGAAGGATTTTGAGACAAATGTGGCTCCAAATCCTGATTCTGTTATTTGCTCAGTTTCCTCATGAAACTAGATAAATCTTCCAAATCTAAATCTCTAATCCTATCCCCAAGACAAAAAGAGAGGGGAGCTCCTGTTGGCTATCAAGATGGATTTTCTTATTAGTGGTCAAATGCTCCCACCAGTGACTTCCCTGGCTTTGTTCTTTTCTAGCTTTATCATTTTTATGCTACTTTTGCCATGGAGACACTGAGTTAGGTTTTTGGAGAACTGTACAGTCTGTAAGTATAATGCCATAGAAATGTGATGATTACTTCATAAAGTCCCTTCATCCTCTTTTAGTTTAAAACCAATCCACAATATGAGTTCTTAATAAGTATTACACTGAACATAAGGGACAGCAATTACTTTCAAAGGAACAAGACTATTTCCACAGTTTAAGTTGTCTCATTATTAATTCAAAATTACCCTATTTATCAATAACCAACTTTCCATTAATGCAGAACCATCCAATTACATCCACCAGTACCTGTATTTACATCTCCGACTGTGGCTTGTTTGTAGTGGCTATAGATAAACAACATCTCCTGGTCATCTGGTTTGGACTTCAGGTTTTTGACTTCTTCTGCAGCTTTGTCAAATTCAGCCTAATTGGCAGGAAGAAAGGAAGGAGAAAATTAACTCTCTTACCTTTGGTCACTCAAGGTTCAAGGCTAATGCCCCAGGCACCAGATGAATTTAGAGTCTAGAAGGCCTGTGTTCCAATGGGAAATGACCCTGGACAATTTGCTTAATCTCAGTCTGATTCAATTTCCCCTTCGGTAAAATGGAAATAATAGCCCCTACTTTCCAGGATAAAATGAGATATCCCTAAGGTGCTTAACAAACCTTAGAACCTTATATAAATGCTAGCTCTGCCAACAGTTTTCAGGAAAAAAAAAGATGCAGTGGAAAGACCACCGGATTCAGTCAGAGAAACTGAATTTTAACCTCAGTTTTGCTGTTGACCACCATGTATGACCTTGGTCAAATCCTTTGGACAAAATTTCCCCATCTGTAAGAGTTGAATAAGGTGATCTTTTAAGGTCCCTTCTAGCTCTCGATCCCAAACTGGGGAACACTTTATACACTGAGAACACAGTTGTCAATCCAGCCTTTTTCAGCCTTGGCCTGGAGAGGTTCTATTATAGTCAATATACTAGAGTGAGAGCTGGATTTGTAAGGGTGGGGAGTGGGGGTGGGGCTGAGGTTTCAAGAGGAAGAATGTAGGCACGAGAGGCAGCTGAGAGGAGGACAGTGTGCGATGAAGGTGCAGATGTCCATCTGCTGCACCCAGAGAGGGCAGTTGGAGAGCTCCTCCCTAGGCCAGGGCCGGAAGGGACAAAGCACTCAGACACACACATGTGAACTTTGTCCTACCGCCCCAGGGGGCTCTGCAGGGCAAGGAGGAAGAGTGTGAACTGAGGCTCCAATCCTGGGCGTCTCCTCTCTCGAGACAGGCTTGCTGGGCTGTCTGCCATTCCTTTTCGACATCCTTCTCCCAAAAGGCATCACTCCCTCTACTTTACACAAAACCAAACCCTTCCTACCCCACTCCAGCCAGCACAACCTGCTCCTTGGCTCACTGCCCTGGATCTCTGCTCCCCAGCATGCTTCCTTGTCCACACCAGCGTATGGACCCCCTCTGCAACCTTCCCTCGTCCCAGCTCCCTTATGCTCCTTCTAAGCCCTCCAGGATCCCCGGGGCAATGGAAAGAAAGTTTGGCTTCAGGAGCCAGGAGTCCCAGTTCGGACGCTTAACTTGCTGTGTGACTGTGCAAGTCAATTCCCTTCTCTGGTCCTCAGTATCCTCATCGGCAAAAATATGGGACTGGATTCTTTTAAGATCTCTGCCAGTTTCACGGTTCTCCTTCCTCCCTTCCCCAGGGCCCCTTCACTGCCCAGGGGGTACGAATAACTCGGGCTGACCACTGGGGAGGAAACAGGCGACAGCCCACGGACAACCCTAACTTAAAAGAACCCAGTTAGAGGAGGGGAGGACGGCCGGGGGAAGCTGGGGAAGAAAGGCGGCGGCAGTCCCGGGACCAATTTCAGCCCTTGTGGGGGCTGGGGTGGACAGCCAACACTCTACCCTCTCGCAGGCAGCCCCTTTTACCCCGGTCCCGTCTTCCCTCCTCCCGCCCCTCGGCGATCCCCGGCTTTCCAGCCTGGCTGGATGCCTAGTACCTGAGACATGCTGCCGGCTGAGCGAGGCAAGGAGGATGAAACGAGACCTTCCACCTTACACCCGCACGCGAAACCTCGCAGGCTGGCCTGAGCCCGCTCCCCGCCTCCGGCCCGACAGCAACCTCGGCTCGGCTCGGGCGACTTCAGCGCAGCCAATCGGAGCCCGGCCCCGCTTCGCAGGGGGCGTGGCCTAGAAGGGACACTCCTCCCCCCTCGGCGCCCCTCCCTTCTCCTTGGTTGCATGCTCCGGGGCTGTTGGCTGGGCCGGGGAAGCCGACGCGTGCCCGCGGTTGGAGTCGGGCACAGCGAGGGAGGGCGGGGGAGGAGGAGCGAGAGGAGGAGGAGCCGGGGAGCCGAACTGGACGCTGGGAGGCGGGCGGAAGTGGAAGTGGCGCGCGCTCCGCACAGTAAGGAAGGGGAGGGGGCGAGGCGCGGTGCGGTAGGCGGGAGGCCGGTGGTCGAGTGGAGAGTAGGCGCTACCTCCTGGAACAGGAGACTTCAGTTTTAGGCCTCCTGCCATCCTGTTCCTCCGCTCTGGGCCGTGGGGGGGCGGAGAGGAGCCGGAAGCTCGTCTTTGACCTTAGCTTGACCGCGCTGGGGTCGGGGCCGGAGGGCAGGGGCAGGTTACAGGCTTGGATTCCTTCCTGGGGCCCTAGAAGGGAAGGGCGGGAGCCCAGGCCGAACCTTGGGGCTGGGGTCTTCAGCACACTCCCCTTGAGGAAAGGTTGCGGGTGCTCGGAGTCCCGAGCGAGAGACTTCCCCTCCCCCTTTCCCTCCCCCTCCCCCTTCCCCCCCCCTCGTACCCACGGGGATAGAAAACAGTATGTCAGAGATACGCAATAGTTAAAGTATTGCCTCTTAGGTGCAAGGAATTTTCTTGGCTGCCCGAGGCCTAGAGGAAGCCTGTGCGTGTGGCCTGGGGGGGCGGGGCTCATATTCCGGGTGGAAACTCGATTCCCTAAATTTGTTGTCCGCTTCCTTTGCGGGCACAGCTGCTTCTTGGCTTGGGTGGTGGTTAACCTTGGCACCACAGTTCATCTGCTTCTTTCTCTTAGTTTGATTGATCTCTACCGTAAATTAGTAGTTCAGACTTGTGCATAGAACTAAATTGTTGTAAGAACGAGCTTTTGTAACTAAGGGTAACCCCCAGTTCATAAAATAGCTTTGGAAGTTTGCTGTTTGGGACTCAAACGATGTTTGAAATTCATGGTTAGCTTTTCAGGCCTGCCATGGATGGGGGCAAGGAGATGGAAGAATAATTTTATTTTCTAGTTTAGGGGCTTAGCCTTGGGGAAATTTTAAACAGATGAACAATATTTTGCACTCCCCCATTGACTTTCTGCATCCCTGTCCTACCTGTTGGTAACCTTCTCTTGGACTTCAGTTCTCTAATGCCTCTAAATGTCTCCAGAGGAACTATGATGAATCATATTATGTACCTTGATGGATTCAAGGTGCTGGAAGAAACTTTTTTGGATATGGCCAGGTGAATTTGCTTTTGTTTTTTGTTTTTCTCTTTTTATTTGTGATAGGGGTGTTGTGGGGAATGGGTGGGTTTGTTAGAGTGATTCCAAAAGAAAAGAAAAAGATTTAAAGGGACCATTTAGACATCTTTTTAAAATGAGAACAGAAGGAAGTGCAAAACAAGTATGACAGCTTTGGAAGTATAACATGTTGAATTTATTACAGACTTTAAAGAACGTGGCATGGAATAAAGATTTATTGTTAAAATCCTCTTTGTGTTCTATCTTATATAAGTTCAGAATAAAAAAAAACTTTAAATCGCTCATAAAGTGCAATATCTTTTAAAAACTATAGTTAGAAAATGGTCCAGGATCTTTTTAAAACAATCAGCTTGAATCAGAGCAGATGTATATGAGATGGTTGCTCTGGAAACAATTGAATGTAAACTTTAGTTTTCCTAACACCCAATAAGCTATTGATTAGGTGATAGGAGCCAATAATTTTACACAAATAGAAGAAAATAGAAATGAGTAAAGACTAACAGGAAAACTTTCGATTTCAAAGTTCATGCTTGACCCTGGTCTTTTCATCAGGATACTTTAAACAGTCTTTTATTCCATTGAAGGTAGTATAATGTTCTATTGAATTTATATATGCACATTGACACATTTGCAATTGAACAACTAAGCACATTGGGATCTTGTGTTTTCCACGTTTTTAGTTAATTGTAGATCATAGCATTTATGTGGTTCTTTAAAGTCTGCAAAGCACTGTACAGATCTCCATTGATAGCAGGTTTGTGATCAGGTATGCCCTTGAGTCTTATACATTATTTAGATGTAAAGTAGGCACATAGGTTGGTAATTGTTGGTGTTCCCTTAGTCACCTTTTTTTGGTTTAAATGAGGGCTGAGATTTTTTTGCCCCCCTCCCACGTAGTAGGTGTGAATGGGCTTAGAGATAGAACAATTGAGGAACTTTGAACAATAGGAGTAACAGATTTTTTAGAGAAGCGTAAAATCAAAAAGAAAAGCGCTTGTCATTTGAAGAGGGTGAGGGGTAAGAGGTTGACAGCCTTAGTACTGCATTGCTAAGTACTGATGATTGAAGAAAGTGAGAAAAATCTCCGGGAATATGGTTGGGTGGACCTTCTGGTAAACTTATGGGAGGATGTGGTTGGCAGTTGTGCATAATGGACAAACTTGAATCAGTTGGAATTTACATACTTGTCAGAAACAGCTAAAGTGAGGAGCTCAACATCAATTTGAGTAAAAATCTGTTGTAAAAACCTGGACCCAGCATCTTATCCTAGAATTATAGTAGACCTGAAGCAATTTTCAAGTGCATTTTTTTTGCACAGTATTCCCTCTTAATCAAATCTATTAGTCCTGTAAATCTGCAGTAGGGGAACGCTTTAAACATTTCTATTTTACTACCACATAGTGCATTTAATAGAGTAGAAAAGAACATTGGACTCAGCAAGTAGACCTGTATTCTTAGTTCTGATGCCATCTTAATTAGCCATGTGACTGTTTTTGATTTGAGATGTCAAGGAACAGGGACACAGATATACTTAATCTGCCACAGCGTTTTTGTTTTTGGCTGGGCAGTGGGGTTAAGTGACTTGCTTAGGGTCACACAGCCAGTGTCAAGTGTCAGGCTGGATTTGAACTCAGGTCCTCCTGATTCCAGGGCCGGTATTCTATCCACTGTGCCATCTATCTGCCCCCAGAATTTTTTTTATAGTATGCAAACCAATTTAGCAGACAAAGTCCTTTGTACAAGAAGGGCATGAGATATGTGCTGCTCTTCAGGTTATTTGTTATACATACCTTGCTTAGCTGAATTATAGTAACCAGTGTGTGCTAGCTTTGGCTACTTACTACTGAGGTGTTCTGGATGTCTGAAGATAGGATGTTGAGGACAGGGAACTGCATATTCCAATCTAGGGTAAGCAAACTAGCCATCTTTGAATACTTCTATCACAAGTAGACAAAATTAGGTTGAACATTGGTGAGTTGTAGCATTCCTATGGAGGTAAGCCCTGTACTTAGGGACATCATCAGCCTTCTTTTGTTCCACCTTCCCCTCTGGATGACGACATTTATGTCAAAGATGTTGGATGACTCAATGTCTCTGAGCCTTACTTTCCTTATCTGTAAAAATGAGGGAGTTAGACTGCCTAAAGTTCCTTCAACCTCTAAAATTATCTCAGTTGGAAATATGTAACTTTGATCTAGACAAGAATGGCTTTGTTCATTATAACTAGGTGAGGTAGGTAGGGAAGTTTTATTATTACTTTTTTTGGATGAAGAAATTAAAAGTTAAGAAAAGTTGTGGCTCACCCAACATTTAGGGGGCCATAGTGGCAAGTTTGCTGGATTAAAGTAAGAGGACCTAAGTTCAAATACCGGTTCTACTACTCGTTGATTACTTATGTATCCTTAGGCCTCAGTTTCTTCACCTGAAAATTTGGAATGGGTTAGGATTAGATGGTCTCTTAAGATGCCTTCTAGCTCAATATCTTCGATGCTGATCGGGCATTATTTATTCCTGTATAAGACTATACTGCCTTTTCTGATGCTAATAGTTCTTACACATGATATAGTCTTAGATTTTGAGCTTTAAGGGACCTCAGAAGTCATTCAGTCCTCACAGATAAATAACGGAGGCCCTGAGAGGCCATGTGATTTGCCCAAATGATAGCATTTATATATTACTTTAAGGTTTGCAAAGAGCTTTACAAATATTTTGTCTTGTGTGCATAAAGCCCCTGGGAGGTAAGTGCTATTTTGTCCCATTTAAGAGCTAGGGAAACTGAAGCAGACATAGCTAATAGATGCATTTGAACTCTAGTCTTCCTGACTCCAGGCCCAGCACTCTTAACCTGTTGCACCACCTAGCAGCCTAGGTAGTAAGTGGCAGAGGTGGAATTCAAACTCAGGTGTTGTAACCGTAAATCCAGGTGTTTTTCTAAGATACCATAGTGCTTCTCACCACATCAGTGTCTTCTATCACTTGGCTTCAGTACCTGTTTTTCTCCTTTTTTTTTTTTTGTAGAACTACCCTTTGGACCCTTTAATGTGATACAGTTCTACTAAAAAGTTTTTTTTAAAAATATTTTTATTAATTTATTTTTAGTTTTCAATTATCACTTTCATACGATTTTGAATTTTAAATTTTTCTCCCCCTCTCTCCCCTACTAAAAAGTTTTTGTTTTTGGCATCACTGTTATTATTTCCTGTCCCTTCCCCCTCCTCACATTAAGTTCTTGTAACTTGCGAGAAGCACAAGTAGGTAAGCAAATTATCCACACTTTGGTGGTGTCTGAAAGTGTATGTTTTATTCTGTACTTGTACGTTGTTGTCTGCCAAGAGACAATGTGATTTATCATCACTTTTCTGGATTCATGATTGATCATTGCATTGATCATAGTTTTTAAGTTTTTCAAAGTTGTTTTCCTTTGTGGTATAATGGTCACTCTAGAAATTGTCTTCCTGGTTCTACTCATTTTGTTATATAACAGTTCATGTAAGTCTTTCAGGGTTCTCTGAAGTTATTTCTTAGAGTATAATAAAATTTTATTACAGTGAGTTTCCTGTTTAAAAAAAAACCCATGTTTTGTAGAGTTAACTTAGATTTTGAGTTAATATTGACAATTGTAAATAGCACAGATTTGGGGCTTCTGCTTTGCCTTTGTGTCTCTTTAGGCTATATTCCAGATTAAACCACTGATTACTCATTTTTTTTTTTTTTTTGAAATTGAAATGCCTTATTAGAATAGGTTTGATTGCAAGATAATTTCCCAGAGCAAAAAAAAAAATCTATATAGTATATGTAGGAGTATGTATATGTTTGGAATTTCATAATAATACTTGGAGTTAATGGGCAACCCCTTGGAGTGTGTTGCTGGTCTGTTCTAGAAATTAGTGCTTTAATGAAGCAGTCAGTAGAGAGCCAGAAGACCTGGATTCAAGTTCTGCCTCTGACACATTATGTCTATGACCCTGGGGAAGTCACCAGGCAGCTCCCTAAATCTATAAGTTTTAGTGCTGCCAGGCTGATTTGGTAGAGGGGGTTTTCTCACTAGAAGCTTCCTATGTCAATGAAATCATAGGCTGGGCCAAAACAAAGAAATCAGTACTTTCAATAGATACCTCTCCCCAGTTATACATAGAGGCAGATTCTCAACCTTTGGGTTTTTTTTTTTTCTTTTTGGTGAGGCAAGCTGGGTTAAGTGACTTGCCCAGGGTCACACAGCTACCAAGTATCAAGTGTCTGAGGTCATATTTGAACTCAGGTTCTTCTGACTTCAGGGCTGGTGCTCTATCCACTGCGCCACCTCACTGCCCCTCAGAATAACATTTTTAAATGAATAAAATAAAATATGTAGGATTTCAAAGGAAGCCAATTATATTGAAATATGCCTGATAAAATGGTTGGCTATAGCCCTGATTCTAGCAATAGAGATGGGTGTTTTGGATAAGGCATCCTTCTCCTCATTTAGCTTCATATACCTCAGTAGGTCAGTTGTAAATGTAGTCCTTGGGATCAGTGAATCTTAGAATTTTCAGGTACCTTGGAGGTTATTTAGTGACCCCATATCTTAAGCATGGATATCTTCTAAAGTAGCGATGATCTCATGTTTATGTAATGATTAAAATATGTGAAGTATTTTCTTCACAGCAACCTTGGGGTGTATACAGTGGAAATGTTATTCTCATTTTACAAATGAGAAGACAGATTCAGAAAGGGGTTAGCCTTGTGGTCACATAGCTAAGGCAGCATGCAGTCTCTAAAGAGAACCACTGATAGCCCATTCTGGTACTGGATTGCACTAGCTGTGATTACATACATGCCTTAGTACATTGTAGGCTGCTTTTGTAAACAGTGCTGATTTGCTTAAAAATTACAATATTAAAAACTACTTGATAATTTCTGCCTCTGTTTAAATAGTAACACGACTCAGCTGTCTAGAATGGAATCAAGAATACGGAAGTAATTTTAAAAAGGCCTCTGACTAGCCAGAATCAGTCTTCCCAGCCCCTTTTCAGAGTTTTACCTTTTCTTAGTGCTAATAATAGTTAACATATATAGAGCACTTTAAAGTTTGCAAAGTGTTTTATCTGTACATTTCATCTTCACAGCAACCAGGTAAGTTAAGTGCTGTTATCTTCTTTTTATAGAGATAAATAAATAGATGGACAGATTTAGCCATTTACTAAGTACAGTCAATCCTCAACTTTTGAGGGGTAACATTCCTAAAAAACCTCGCAAAAGTAGAAAAACACAGATGTTAATAAATTGAACCTATGAAAATAGGGATTAGGTTCTTGAGATTTCCAAAAACTGTAATCTTTCACTAGAGATTGCTGAGAATACTTTTCTGCATACAGTTCTTTATAACAAAACTAATTCTGAAAATGTGCACTTTTCTTTACACAGTAACCTTGAAATAACCTATTAGATACAGGGAAGAGGAGAGGCAGGGGTGGGGGCAACTATGTCCTGTGAGAGAACAGCAGTGATCACCATCTCATTTACCCACAAACTTAGCTGCTTTTCCATTTTTTCAGTTCCCTCATCATGCACTTGAGAGGTTACTTTAGCACTTTCTGGAGCAGATTCATGAATACTTTCCTCCTTTTTTTGCAGATATAAACTTGCACATGTTGTGCCTCTTAATTCTTTTTCTCTATTGTGCATAGCTTTGAATGTGCATGGTTGTCAACACAAGAGTGAAAATGAGGTTACTAATAAAATCATGGGAATGCTTGAAGTTGCAAAAGTTAAACTCATGAATGTTGAGGATTGACTTATACTTACTATGTACCAAACACTGTGCTAAGTGCTGGGCATGCAAATATAAACAAACAAGAACAGTCTCCTGTCGTCAGGAACATGACACATGGAAGAGCAGCTGGAAAGTGGGGAAAGGTGATATCTGCAATGTATGGAGATAACCAGAAAGTGCCATAGAGGCCTAGTTCCAAGGAAAGTATTTTGAAAGGTCATTTATTGGATCCTAGTGTCTCAGGGACAGAGTCCACAGTTCCAGTGGGAGCAAGATAAGGATGATGGCCAGAGCAGTGTGCCCTGTGGTGTGGAGATGGTAGGGAAGTGATGAGGAAGCTGAAGTTTAGAGGGTAAGTGACTTACACAGGCTCATACAATACAATGAATATCTGAGGCAGGTTTTGAACTCAGGTTTTATCCTTCCATCCTTCCTCAAAATCCAAAGCTCTAAAACCCACCAAATTGGTTTTTAGCCCATAGAAAATCAGATATCAGATTCAAAAGCTGGAAGGGGCCTTAGAGAGAATCAAGCCCAATTTCTTTGTTTTAGAAGAGGAGGGATTGAGGCTTAGAGAAATGAAGTGACTTGATCAATTTCACATATATTAATAGAACTATGACTTGGCCCCAGGTTCTCTGAAGTTACATCTGGCTTTCTAGTGCACCACATGTAAGCTACTGACATTGAAATAGCAGCTGCTTAGGAAAGGTTTTAAAAAAAAAAGTACAGCAATCTTGATGCCTTTTATATAGCAGCAAATAATGTTGTACACACTAATCAGCCATGAAGGGGGAATCACTGTATCACAACATTGTGTGATAGTTGATGTTTGTCAACATTCAGCAGCTATTTATTAGGTGTCTGTTGTGTCTAAAATGTGCTAAGAGCTGAGGGAGATAGAAAATGAAGACATGGTTCCTGACCTTATCCACTTTATGCTCTAGTAACCAATTTTTAAACTGAGAATCCAGGGTTCAAGATCTTGTTTGGTGGAAAACTAATTGTTTTTTAGTGAAGCAGCCTGGTACAGGGGCAGGAAAGTAAGATTTGGAGCCAGAGCTCAAATCTGAGCTTTGCCATGGATTACCTATGTGATGTTGGGCAAATTATTTAAATTCTTTGGGTCTCAGTTTCCTCATATAAATGAAGATGACCTTTGAGGTCTCTTCTAGCTCCAACTCTGTGACCTTATAAAGGTAGATATGACCCATTTGTAAATATACAATAACATGATACAAATGACGTCTTTATATAGATGACTTTCAAAGTTAGGTAGACAGCCCTAATCTTTTGTTTGAACTTCAGTCTTGCATTAATAACTGCTTGCTGGACATCTCTACCTGGATATCTCATAGGCATTTCAATCTCAAAGTAGACTAGATGCCTGTTGAGGGGCCTTGAAGCTGCACATCTATGCGGTTTTGTCCCAAATAGAATTTGTATTTCCTTCCAAAAGTCATCCCTTCTTCAAACTTTTTCCCATTTTTTGGTTTTGTTATCTCTTTCCAGTCATAAGTGTATAACATTAGGATCATCCTTAACTCTTCTTTTTCAATCTCTGTATGTAATAAATGACCAAGTCTTGACAATCTTAACTTTTATAACATCTTTTCCACTAACTCTAGTCCCAGGCCCTCATCACCTTTTGCCTGGATTGTTATAATAGCCTTTTAATTGATCTCTTTACCTCCAGGATCTTCACTCCCTAACCCATGGAACACATGGCTGTGTCAATACAGTCTTCAAAACTCTTGAATGGTTCCCAGTTATTTCTAGAGTAAAATGAGAAATTAGTTTGATTGATATTGAAGTCCTTTATAATCAGCATTCCGTTTACTTTTCCAGTCATATTTTGTATAACTCCCCCTCATGCACTCTTTGTTTTAGTTAGACTTTCTTGCTAGCTATGTACTCGTACATAACATTTAGTCTTCGACTTCTGTACCTTGGATAAGTGGTTTTCACTTGATGTTTGAAATACACTCACACACCTGCCTGAAAGAATTTTTAGGTTCCTTCAAAGCACTGGTCAGGTGCTTTGTATGAGGCTTGTATCTTCTATATGAGGCTTTTTAACCTTTTGCAGTCTGTATTAAAAAAAATTTGTTTTAATCAGTCAAGGTTTGCCTTCTCATGTTCCCCTCATCCCTAGTAGAGAATAGAAGAAAAACAAATCTATCACAATCATGTAGAATTAAGCAAAACAAATTTCCCCAGTGGTCAGGTCTAAAAAAATAATTGTCTTATTCTTCATTTTGAGGCCATCTCTCTGTCAGGAGGCAGGTAGCTTGTTTCATCATTAGTCCAGTGGAATTTTGGCTGGTCATTTTGCCGATAAGAGTTGAACACAATAGAATTCCATCACATTTATATACCACCACTTGTTCATCTGTTCCAGAATTTATGAGACCCCTTTAGATTCCCATCATTTGCCATTTCAAAAGAGTTATAAACATTTTTATATATTCTTAGAGTTTGTTTTGCTTAGGACTAATCTTTCCCTTAATTTATTCTCCCTGTAATTCTGCCTCCCCTCTTCCTAGTCCCTTTTCTTGTTTCCCTCTTGAGTGAAATGTATTTCTGTACTCATCTGTAAATATGTGTATGTGTATGTTTATTCTTTCAAATGAGAATAAGGTTCAAGTGCTAGCTGCTCCACTCATCCCTTGCTTCTTGTTTGTATAGCTATCCATGCACCCTGATTATGTGACATAATTTCACCTTTTCCTTCCTTTCTTTCCCCTCTCCTCTCCAATGTATTCTTCCCCTCTCCATTCTTTTAATCACTGAGACATAACAGAACCTCTCCAAGCTCTTGTCTAATGGACTCCTTCTTTGAATCCTGACAATCATAGGATTGAAAGGGAACACGTGTCATCTTCCTGTATTTGAATGTAAGCAGTTTATCCTTGTGCAGTTCTTTATTCAATTCAGTAAACATTTATTAAGTGCCTTTTATGTGCCAGGCACTGTGGTAAATGCTGGGGATACAAATAAGAGAAAGATAGTCCCCGCCCTCAAGGAGCTTATACTCTAATAGGGGAAAATAATACACAAAAAGAAGCTTGAAAGTGGGAGAGGAGATGTCACACCAATAGATACCAATAGATGGGGGCATTTCATTCCATGAAAATGAAACCAAGCAGAGCTGCAGTTGGAGAGTGGAGTGTGTTAGAGAATTCAGATCACGTCTTCTATGAAGGTAGGCTTTGACTTCAGAGAGGAAGAGGCTGAGGGAGGTGGGAAGGTATTGGGTATCTTGTTTGTGTTTACCTTTTTATGTTTTTCTTTACTTCAGTGTTCAAACTTCAGGTTTCTCTGAAGCCCTGGTATTTTCCTCAAGAATGCTTGTAAATCCTTTGTTTCATCAAGGATTCATTTTTTCCACTTAGCATTATGATCAGCTTTGCTGGGCACGTTATTCTTGGTTGTAAGTTCATATTCTTTGTCTTTGGTAATATCATATTCCAAACTCTTTGCTCCTTGAAAGTGGTGGCTGCTAAATTGTGTGTGATCCTGACGGCCCCTCGGTACTGAATTCTTTCTTTCTGGCAGCTTGCAGTATTTTTGCTTTGATCTGGAAACTCTGGATTTTGGCTATGATATTCTTGGGAATTTTAATTTTTTTTCCAGGAGGTTTTTGATGGATTCTTCCTATTTCCACTTTTCCCTCTGGTTCTAAGACATCTGGGCAATTTTGTTTTAAGATTTTTTTTGAACTATGATGTCTAGGGTTTTTTGTAGGTCATGGCATTCATGCAGTCCAATGATTCTTAAATTTTTTTTCTCCTTGATTTGTTTTCCAGGTCAGGTATTTTTGCTATGAGATAACCAACATTTTCCTGAAAATTTTCAGTTTTTATTTATTATAATCTTTTGTTTAACCAGTATTTGGTGGGGGGAAGGAGTCAAGCTGAGGGATATAACCCTCCCCCTTTAAAAGTAACCAGGAGCCAACCATTCTGGAGAGCAATTTGGAACTATGCCCAAAGGGCTATGAAACTGTGCATACCCTTTGATCTAGCAATACCACTGCTGGGTCTATATCCCAAAGACATAAAAAAAATTAGGGGAAAGGATCTGTTTGAATGAAAATATTTATAGCAACTCTTTTTGTGCTGTCCAAGAACTGGCAAATGAAGGGATGCCCATCAATTGGGGAGCTAAACAAGCTGTGTCATGTGATTGTTATGGAATATTATTGTGCTATAAGAAATCACAACTCGGATGATTTCAGAAAAACCTAAGATTTATGTGAACTGATGCAAAGTGAAGTGAGCAGAACCAGGAGAATGCTGTGCCCGGTAACAGCAATATTGTACGATGAAGAACTGTGAATGACTTAGCTATTCTCAGCAATACAGTGATCCAAGACAATCCCAAAGACTGATGAAGCTTAGTATTTACTTCTAGAGCGAGAACTGAGACCCTCTGAATACAGACTGAAGCATGCTATTTTTCACTTTTTCTTTCTTTTTTTATTCTAGTCTTCTTATACAAAATGACTAATATGGAAATGTTTTACATGATTGTACAAGTATATAAATTATATCAGATTGAAAACTGAAAGAAAATTTTCAGCTTTTTATTTCTTACTGCCTCATGGAATCATTAGTTTCTATTTGGTCCATTTTGATTTTCAGGAAATTTGTTGCTTTGGTGGAAGTTTTCTTGCGCCAAGCTGTTAATTCCCTTTCTGATTCTTTCTTCCATAGCGCTCATTTCTCTTCTGATTTTTTTCCGCCTCTGGCACCTTTATTTCATTTATAATTTAAAAAAACAAACAAATCCCTTTTGACTCTTGCTTCATCTTTTCTAAGTATCCTAGTTTGAGTTTGAGCCCAAGCCATGTTTTCCTCTGAGGCATTAGTGTAGTCATTTTTGAGTCATTCTCCTCTGTGTTTGTGTCTCCAGCATCTCTGCCACTATAATCGTTCATTATGGTATAGCCTTTTTTTTTTTTTTCCCGCTTGCCCATTCTTCCAGCCTACTTGCTGACTTTGGACTTGATGTTAGAGCTGGGCTCTGTACTGTACTTCTGGAGGGCATGTCTGGGCTGGTCCTGTTGCTGCTTTCTTTTGGTATTGAGTGTTGTGTTATTTTGGGAACTCAGAGGCAGGCTGGGAACCTGCAAGTTTTCAGTGTTATTAAAATAGCCTGATCCAGGACAAAGTCTGAATGATGCCCCCGTGGTTGGAGCTCTGCAATGTCCTGGCCTGGGTTTGGGTCTGTGCTGGACCCTGCATGGATCAGCCAGCTAGGGAGCTCTTTTGATTCAGAGTAGCAGAACTGTAGGTTCCCCTTTGGTCTGGGATTCCTACCTGGGTTATTGCTGGGCTAAATCCTGGAAGTAAGAGCCTTTTTGTACCTGGGGTCTGAGCCATACCACTGTTACTGCTGCTGTTGTTGCTACTGCTGCTTACTTCTGAATTTCTTCCTTTCTAAGTTGGTACACTGCCCAGGGCTTCCCTACCTGGGAGTGCCACTGTGCCACGACCAGGAACTGAGTATTGGGCAACAAAGCTCCAACTGTCCCCATTGCAGTGCCTGTATATGGGTCTGGGAGTGCCCCAGGCTCTGCACAGCCCTTGGTATGCTCTTGGTCCTACCCTAACTTCATTCCCAGTGTCTGCAAGACCTCCCTATCTCCCTATGCTGAGTTGGGCTGTGACTTTTTCTGGGTTTCCCCGTAAGGATTTTTTTTTTTTTTGCATTATATCTATTTGGAGAAGTTTGTGGAACAGAGCTCACTCTGGGCTTTTTTTTTTCATCATTCAAGTGAAATTTCTTCTTCCAAACTTACTCAAAATGTTTTAATTGCCAAATCTGATGTTCTTTTCTCTGGGGCCCTGCTCATTGTTCATTCTTCTACTTGTTGACAACTTCGTTGTGAAGTGCTGTTTGATCATCCCTACTGTGACCAAAAGCTCTTTCCTGGCTCTACTTCTCTTTTCGCTTTACATTCTTTCACTAAGTGACCTCATTACTCCCAAAGACTTAATTATCTTTTCTGTGCAGATGATGCCAAAATCTATATATCTAGCTACAGTTTCCTGAGCTTCTGTGTTGCATCACATATTTCCTAATGTTCCCTAGGCACCTTAAACTTAATATCAAAAACAAATCATCTTAATAGCCACAACATACGCCTCTTCCAGACTTATTTATTTATTTAATTTTAGGATACCACCATCTCTCTGTTCCTATAAATTCACAACCTTAGTGATATCCTTGACTCTTCATTCACTCCATATATCTAATCAGTTGTCAAAGCTTGTTTCTACCTCTTCAACACTTAATTGCGTGTCTCCTCTCTAGTCACATATCCATAACCCTGCTTCAATCTTCCATCATCTTGCCTGTAACCTTCTACTTGATCTCCCTGTTTTAAGTCTCTCCCCACTCCAGTTTATTATCTGCATAGCTGCTCAAATGATTTTCTTGAAAGGCAGATCTGACCTTCTCATCCCCCTACTCAACCCCAGTGGCTCCCACAACATCTCCCACTCCCAGACCCATGATAAGTGTTTGTAAAAAGACTACCATGAAAATAATTGTAGCTTTTGCACCAATATCAATTGCAGAGAATGAAATAGAGAAATTCTATGAAGAACTTCATAAGAACTTCTGTTTTAAATCATCATACACTTTGATACTTGGTGACTTCACTGCAAAGGTGGGAACAAGTGAGGATGATAAGAAACATATTGGAGAGCAGAGATCAAGAGTAAGAAATGAGAGAGCCAAAGAGTTGTAGACTACTCAGAAGCTTCACATATCTATATCATTCATATTTTCTTTGAGATAAGAATTGGTAGGTTCTGGACAGGTTTAGCACTGAATAACATCACAAAAATGAAATTTATTATATTTAACATGCAGAGAAAGACGTTATATAGATGTGGAAATCATCCCCAAATCATCTGAATGTGTACAGTGAGACCCCTGACTTAGAGAAATTATCAGAATTAGCTTAAAGCTAGAAGAAAGAGTATTAATGAAGAAAACATCTGATAAGCAATTGAAATAACTCAAATCAATCCTAACCTAAACAAATTATTGATCCTGAAAAATGAGTAATGGATAGTACAAATGATTATAATAATTTCATATAAAAGCTAACCAATATAAATCAGTTGCTACAATGAGATTAAAATGTGCCTTATTTATCAAACACTTGACTTGTCAGAGAAATGGCATTCAGTTTAGGAACACTGCCTATCATGTAGTAGGCACTTAATAAATATTTTTTTGTGTGCGTGTGAAAGTATATCCACAAAATATGGATAATGTCTTTATAAAAACAAACACAATAGCAAAGGAAGGCTTCCAGTGTACATGATGAATGTTTCCTTTCAAGGATTTATGGAAAGACGTGGACAAGAATTACACAGGAATAGAAAATATGGAGGAGTTACAATCTGCTTTGGTGGAGAGAGGACTTATGCCAATGAATTTATGGGTCTGGTGAAATTTTTGTCATAAAGTGAATGGTCTGTTTAAGACACAGAAATCTGAAAGATAATTTAATTTTTGAGTCAAATCAGGAAGAATTTATTAAGCACCCACTAAGTGCCAGTCCTGGGCTTAGGTTGATGGTACAAGTATTGAGAACTAGGAACACAAAGAAAGGCAAAAATAGACTGTTCCCTCAATAAGCTCATAATCTAACGGAGGAGACAACATACAAGCCACAAATGCAAATAAGATATATACAGGAAAAATTAGAGGTAATCTCAGAGGGAAGGCACTAGCATTTACTGTGTTAAATTTTGAGAGTTAGATGTGCTTGGGCAACATTCATCCTATAATAATTTTATTTTTAACATAAGCCTTTCACATTTGGATCTAGAATAATGCTGCCAGAATTTTTTTTTTAAATTTTCTTTTTTTATTTTTTGGCTAGGCAGTGGGGTTAAGTGACTTGCCCAGGGTCATACAGCTAGTAAGTGTCAAGTGTTTGGTCTGAAGCCGGATTTGAACTCAGATCTTCCTGACTTTAGGGCCGGTGCTCTATCCACTATGCCACCTAGCTGCCCCAGAATATCTTCGAAATACCTGTGTGCAATTGACAGAAAACATGTTTGCCAATAGGGTACATTGAAATCCGAAGAGATGAAGTGCAGTAATTTGCCTAAAATCACTGAGCTAGAAGGTCCAGAGCTGAAACCTGTTCCTTCAAATGGGGATTTAGTCCTTCCAATAATGTGAAAATATGGTAAAATCTTAGAATTCAGTGGCAGTTCATTAAAAATAAAAACTACCCCAGTAACTCAAGTTCAGGCCATTTCACCTTGGAAAGGTTATATAATCAGAAATTGTCTATTCAGAACTCTTGAGTTAAAATCATTTGATTAAATGTGTGTATGGCCCCTTGGCATCTGACTGTAACCCTTGTCTGTTCCTGTAGGTTCCATGCTTTACCACCATAGCACTTTTAGCGTACTCATTTGTAGCAAACTTTTTTTCCCACACACAATAACAAACAGAATAAAATGATAATTCTTTTTTCAGTTACTGTGGCACCAAATTCTTCCTCTCCCTTTTCCCGCAAGGGTGGCTGAGGGATGATGAAAATGTTCATAAATAGATGCAGTATAGAGACATGCTTGAAATTTTAGTGTCATTTAAGTTCACACATAGTAGTGTGCTAATTAGTCATAGCTGGAGACTGTTTAACCAGGATATGCATTGACGACGCTGGAGTAATTTAGCTGAGTGATGCTTCCTTGTCTGAATTGCATGATCTGCCAGCCAAATATCATAGCTACTTAATAAATGCTTATTGATTGCTGATTGATGTAAACTTGCATAAAAATCCTAGCAGTAAGAATGAGCAGCATCACCACAAAATGAATAGAGAAACAGTGAAGGATAAAACTGGTTTAAAGAGCTCTTGGCAGGCAAAGTACCCTGAATAGCAATTGAAGGGCATAGATAGAGGATAACAGACAAGAGAAATGGAAAAGATTTGCAAAGATTTATGTAACAAAATTCCTGAAGGACAGCAGAGCCACCACACTTGGACTAATCTCTGTGTAACTTTGGGAATGTCACTTAATGTCTGTGGCCTCAATTTTCTCATCTATAAGTACTGTAAGCACAAGAGAGACTAGATGGATTCTAAGAACCTTTCCAGTTTTGGATCTGCAATCCTATGATTTTAACATCACAATTCTGAATATGCAGATAGAAGAGCTAAAAAATATCACTAAAAAAAACAAAGATGAGACAAACTGCTGGATTAGACTTAGTTGTATATAAAGGAGATCCATGCTGGATGTAACGGTTATGAGAGCATTGAAAGATTGATTCACAGGGCATCTGAAGGAAAAGAGGAGTCCAAAAGCATTTGGAAGAAAAGAATTTTGGAACCATATTAACAACCAATATAGGTTTACTGTATTCTAGGCACTGTGCTGCATGTTTTACAATTATCTCATTTGAACCTCACAACAACCCTGCAAGATGAGTACTGTTATTATCTCTGCTTTACAGATGGGGAAAACTGAGGCAAACAGAGATTAAGTGACTTGCTCAGGATCATAAAGCTAGTAAGTGACCGAGCTGAGATTTGAATTTGGGTCTTCCTGACTCCATACCTGATACTTTATTCACTGCTCCACCTAGCTGTCTATTAAACAGAGAAAGACAGCACCTGTAAGAACATTGACCACTACTCAACTTATCTGCCTACTTTCCAATCTACATAAATTTTTATCACAGTCTTGTCACATTTAGGGCATCCTTAATGAGGATGCTAGTTAGAAATAGGCAGGCTTTTGCAAGCAATATTTCACATTGGTCCACACCTTTACATTCAACACAAGTGACTGAAAGTTATAGGTAATAGAAGATCCCCCTGTTCATCATCATGTCTCTCTGGGACTGATGGTACAAATGGACAACAATTTGGGCTAGAATTAAGCAAGTGGAGGACAGGCTGGATTGCTTTCAGAAAGTTGCAGAGCTCCCTTTAATAACCCCAGATTTCTCTCAGAAACAAAGGGTTTTTCTACTGTCAGTTTTCTAATTATAGTGTTGTATGACTGTAAAATGGAGAGAACAACAGTCATGAGAAAGTGAGGAGGCAATACCATGTGAGTGAGGGTATTTTAGTGTCCCCTGTAGGTAAAACTTCATTACATCATATGCTATTTAAAATTCTTCCCCCAGCATAGATGGTTATTCCTCTGTTTTTGAGTAGACAGTTTCATGAATTACTTTAGCCAAAAACATATCACCTGGTGACCAGCATTCTGAACTTGCCTAGGGTGGTTCTGAATTGACACCATACAGAATTCAAAGACGATATAGTTTAATAGGACTTGCTGTAATTTGTACTCCACAATGGTATGATCTTTAAAAACCCGGGATCACTTGCATGTCATAATGAAGTATGAGTAGGACTTGAATGGAGGAAAGTTGATTTTTGTTTTGTTTTGTTTTGTTTTGTTTTTGAGTGAGGCAATTGAGGTTAAGTGACTTGCCCAGAGTCGCACAGCTAATAAGTGTAATATGTCTAAGGCTGGATTTGAACTTATCCACTGTGCCACCTGGCTGCCCCTGGAGGAAAGTTTTAATAAAATGTTTAATACTAACCGATGATGAAACTGCATGTTGTAGACTCTATTATATTAGGAGTGGCTTTTAAAATTGTCTTGAGTTCCTGGACACCTGCTATAGGGCTTTACTTTTTGTCTTTCAAAAATAATTTAAATTAAAAGAAATATTTTTGTTTTTATTTTACCTTTATTTGGGAATATATCTGTTCTCCAGCCCCACTGCTCCTTTAGCTTGAGTCAATTCATATAATAAAATAAAGAGAGAGAAAAAGCAGTTTAAAAAATTCCCTCTCACGTCAACCAAGTCTGCCAGTATATATGCATTATTCCATACCCATAGTCCCCTACCTCTGGGAAAAAAAAGGGAGATATATTTACTCAATTCTTCAGAGTCAACCTTTTTGGTTATTACATAGCATGCAATTTTGTTGTTTTAGTTATTGTGCATATTGTTTTCCTGATATTTCATCCTATGTCAATTCACTTAAGTTTTCCCATGCTTCGCTGTAGCTTCATATTTATCATTTCTAATGGTATGGTACCCAAATCCATTCCATTGACGTACTGCAATTTGTTTAGCCTTTAAGCCCTAATCCTTGGATTATAGATTTAGAACCAGAAGCGACTTTAGAGGTTATTCCATTCAATTCACTCGTTCTACAGATGAGCAAACTGAGACCAAGAGAGGTTAAGTAATTTGCCCAAGGTCATCCAGGTAGTAAGTGGCACAGCTGGAATTCAAACCTGACTTCTTTAGGCTTCAAATCCAGGGCTTTTCACTGCACCACTTACCACCATGAAAAAGTATGCAAAATAATGACTGGTTTTGTATTATTTTGCAAAAGTTGGAATTAAATGTAAAATTTTAAAAATTAGTGCTAGAAAGAAACATATCATTAGTTTGGATTAGAATGAAATTCTCAGTGGAAGAAAGGTTAAAACATTTTTCACATATTTATATATCATACTGTTATACCTATTCTGTGGATGTGTATATCTAGTTGCATATTAAACACACACACACACACGTACACACACACACAAAACCCCCACACTATTAAGCATGCTGGAGTAGTTTAATAATGAAGTTAATACTAATAGCTTTTGATTTTAATCTTAAATATAAATTTACTGTAATTGGCAAGCTAAAAAACTAGTTTAAATGAAATTGTATATTGGATTTATAGAAAGATTATCAGAGTATTTATTACTTTGTATCAGTGATCTCATCACTGTGGGTACTACTTCTCTGCTGGGACAGATCTCAGCCCTCTCATTCCTTATCATGTTAGGTTGTTGATTTTATCTTTCCATGTATTCATCATAGAGGATTCACCCAATGGGATGGAGGTTTTTCTCTTGATACTTTTGTTTTTAATGGGTACTAGTGTAATATTCAGTTTGTCCTGTTATCTTTTACTCTCACTACATATAGGCCCACCACTTGTCTTGTATGTCTCTCGTTCTACTTTTTGCAGTCAAGTTATGATTGATAGTGCTATTTTCTTTTTACCCAAACCATGTGCCTTTATGTTGCTCTTTGGGCCATTTTGGTCATGATTCTTCTGAAGAATCATCATATTGCATTATTTGCAGCCATGTAACATCACCAGGAGAATGTGGATGTTAAATGATGAGCATTTGCTGCAGTGAACGGTTTGGGATAGTTGAAAGTGCTTATGATCAAATGTGAAATAGTCAAATTTCCTATTCAGTTCTGGGCTCAGCTCATTGTCTATACATTGTGTCTGTTTTAAGTTTGGTACATATATACACAATTTAATATGCAATGGATTATCTCTCCATATATATGTCATAATCTAGACAATTTCATCCTCTTTGCTTTTTAAGTGTAGATTGTTAAGTAGACCTTTTCTGAATGACAGTGGGTTTCTTTGTAGTGTTTTGGCATTTACTATATTGAAGTCATTGTTTTATGGATAATGGAACATTTGGAGAACCTAGTTATCAATATTTTTTGTTTCTGATGGACTATTTATAGGACATTCTTCTTAATATAAACAAAGACTTTAGATATGGCACAGCTGGTTTCCTTGATATTGATATGTGGCAGATCATTGAACAAAGATACTTCCTTAATTACATCTCTCATGATTTTACATGATTTAAAAAAACTTTTTATTGATATCTTTTGTCTTTTTATGTCACCAAAATTCTTCCCTTATACATAGATCTGACAGGCAAAACTTTCTGTGCTCCCCTAGTTTGCTTATGATATCACATTTTATGTCTAAATCATATACAAGATTAACTTTCAAAAGAAAATGGCCCATGCGCCCTTTCAGAGGTTCACAGAGTCTTTCATTTTGGAAAGGCTAAGATCCTTGGAGCACCTGGTTCTGTTGAAGAAATCGATTGCATGCATTTTCAGTTTTGTCTCAATAGTCAATCCGAAGCCTGACTGCTTACCAGTGGAGAGCAGGGCCCTGCAATGGGTGTCCAGAAGCAGGCTCACTAAGTCTGTCTGTGGTTGGGCAGCAGGCAGGGTATGCTGCACTTGTTCTGTGAGGACGCCCATTGGCCAGTCTCCTGTACAATAAGATTTAGAATTGCACAGAATCTTAGAGATCGCTTAGTCAAATGTCTTCATTTTTACAGATGACGAAACTGGTAAGTAGGTATAGTGACCTTCTGAAGGCCATACAGGTAGAGTGGCAGAGCAGGGATTCAAAACCAGGCCCTCCTATCCCAAGTCTGTTTGTTTGCTTTCCCAGCCACAGAAATTATTTTTTTTCCTTGGAAAAACAGCAATAAATTATGGCATCAGGATTTCCTATGCCTTTAAGCAGATTCTGGCAGTGATAGAAAAGCTACCTGTGGGGCAGGTAGGTGGCACAGTGAATAGAGTACTGGCCCTGGAATCAGGAGGACCTGAGTTCAAATTCACCCTCAGGCACTTGATACTTACTAGCTGTGTGACCCTAAGCAAGTCACTTAACCCCAATTGCCTAGCCCCCCCCCAAAAAATAAATAAATCTGTGGGAAACCTTCCAACAGGGTCCCTAGTATCTAATGGATTATCAATAGAGTATCAAATAGATCTCTTCATCTAGCCCAGATAATCAAGAACTTCTTTTCCATTTACAGATTTTCCTCCTATTCAATACTCTATTTAATAATGTACCTCTGAATTTTTGTTCTCTTTATTCAGTAAACCCCCATTGAATACTATATTTTAAAATGAAACACTCTAGGTCTTAAAATAAGTCAAATCTGCACACATATTGTCTAATTTGGCAACCTGTTAATGTCAGCATTCCTATCTTTTCTAATGTGTTTATTTTCCCCCAAAGCATGGCTTGCTTACATACCCTCCCTAAGGCACAATAAATCTTTCTGTAAGCAGCTGCTATTGTGAAATAGTTACAAAGGTTAGGGTTTTTTTTCCCCTCTTTGTAAAGAAAAATTTGGTACAGGGAAATGTAAGTACTTGTTTTGGTCAAGATTAGGCAGACATTAAAATATATTTGGAGTTTCAAATTGAAAATGAAATAATAAATAGAAATTTTGGGCTACTTGTAGTATGTAAAAATATGGGCTTTTAAATAGATTCAGGCATCTTTAAGTTAATTAAATTCAAATAGGCATTTATTATAAGCATTATGTGCAATGTACTATGCTATACTTTAAAGATTTTAAGAAGGAAAAGAAAAATGCTTAAATAGTAAAAATACAACATAAGGGATAGCTTATACAAGTAAAGAGAAGATTATTTGAAGTTTGAGAGAACACTAAGTATGAATAGGATGGAAGTAAGATCAGAAAAGATTCACAAGGGATGGAGATTTGAGGGGGTAGTGAGGATGTAGAGGCAGTAAAATGTGGCTGATTTTTTTCTAGGAATTTGGTAGTGTAGAGGAATCCAGACAGAAGATGAAATCTTGATGGGTTTGGTAGGATCAAGTGAAAGTTTTTTAAGAATGAGGGAGACCTGACTATAGTGGTAGGCAGTGTCAAAAGAACTAATGGACTGGAAAATATTGAAGATAAGAGAATAATCCATAAGACAATATCTTGGAAGACAGGGACAGGGTTTGGACCAAGAAGCATTGGTAGTGGCTCAATTGTCATACCAGGTAATAATTAGCAAAGCTGAGATTTGAACTTGGGTCCTCTTACTCCAAAGCTAATAGTCTTTCTGTTGTATCACACTGCCTCTTCACATTTTTCCTTTATTTAAAAAAAAATAGAGTATATCATGCAAATTGTGTTTGAGATTGCTTCTACTGGTACCAAATAGATTCAGTTACTCTATTTGAAATATTTATCCCTATATCAGTTTTTTGAGGGGGAGTGGTTATGAATGTGTACCATATGATGAGCAGTGAAAGTAAAAAAAAAATAGGTTTTGCATTTGGTACTACTTAAAACCTATTATCTTGGGTAAACATTAAGTCACATTTAATGAAATCCCTTGATGTATGAACATTTAAATTATAGTTAACTATTTTTGGCTGTGAAACAAAGCATTAGCATAAATAATTTAAAATAAACCATTTGAAAATTCATGTCCATGGTTGCGTGGCACTTTTGATCCTTATTCTCCCTTCTCCTCTCATTTCTTCTCTTTTGCACTGAGATTGTTTCTGGTTAGAATTTTCTGAAGTAGGGGCAGCTAGGTGGCGCAGCAGATAGAGCACGGGCCCTGGAGTCAGGAGGACCTGAGTTCAAATGCGGCCTCAGACACATAACACTTACTAGCTGTGTGACTCTGGGCAAGACACTTACCCCAATTGCCTCACCAAAAGAAAAAAAAGAATTTTCTGAGGTAGCAGAACCAGGAGCATCCTGGGTCAGAAAGCCTCTGACATTGTTGGGAAGGTTTGGGAATTTGGCCTGGTATCACAACCCAGAGAAGGAGGTGGCCTTGGAACTCAGTGAAATAATTGGCACGACGTAAGCTAATTTTGTCTGGGTCAATCATGATTTATTTATTTTTACATGTTTTTTCTGCGTTTAGCTGGCCCTGGAAATTTTTTCACATGTCTTCTGAGAAGGCGACGATTACAGTTCGTCTGATTCGTTCCTTTGAGCATCGCAATTTCAAGCCTCTTGTTTACCATGGAGTTAATTTGGACCAGACTGTAAAAGAGTTTATTGTATTCCTAAAAAAAGGTATGATTTTATTAGCATGTTAACAATTAGCTCAATTATTGCTCTAGTAATAGTCATGTTTCTTAATATCGATTCCAATCCAAGCTAATTTGTGGACTTTTGCAAGATTACTGTTATTGGTTTGTTCAGAGAAGATCAAGCTTCATGTTCTTTATATTTGATATGTGATATAGCTACAGTACATGTAAAAAATATTCTAGTCACTAGCATTAATAGAAGTTTTTTGCCAGGGATGTACATATTAGGGATAATTGCATTTGCATAGCATTGTGACATTTTGTGTAGTTTTTGCCTCTTTTTCCCCAAAGTTGAAGTTTATGTGCATTACCCTTTAGAGGACCCAAATATTCCCTTTTGCTCTTCATCCTTGACCTTCCTACCTCAGCACTGTCTCCCTCACTTTGTCATTTTTGAGTTAAAGATAACTGAGGGAAGAAGTTATTACTCTTTTTGTTGTGATTAAGACTTTAAAAGGGTAGGGTTTTCTAATACATATGATTGATATGATGGTTCAGTCACTTAAATTTATTTAGGTACCGTTAGTTCTCCAAGAGATGCCCTTCATCTCTCTAGTTTCATCTTCAGTTCCCTCATCTGTACATTTGGGTAGGTAGAGAAGATGATCTCGAAGCTCCTTTCTAGTTTTAGTTTCTGACTCTTTTACCAGGGAATAGAATAGTTTTGACAAAAAACTAAAAGCTATTAACATAATTACTAAAGAGGTATAGCTATCCTGTTCAACTAAATTTTTAAATTTTATGGATTTAAATTTACCTCTTTGAGAATATTCCTTTTTTACTTTGGCTACTTGAGGATTAGCAGTGATGGAGTGTAGTGTCTCCTAGAGAAAGCACTGTTTTTTAAATTGTCAGGCTCAAATGTCAAAATTTCAGAATGAAAGAATAAATGTTCCTGAACCATCATGTTCCCTTCTCAACTTATGTCAGGTCCCCAGTGGCCACTAGCTTTGGAGTTGGGGGATGATGCGTTGGAGGTGTTTTTGTACTTCCTAACTGCCCAATACTGTAGAACATATTTCCCCTAAGAAACAGTGTTACCAGTGGTGATGATATCCCCAGGCCAGCCTGAAAAGACACATTTAACTCATAATGTAGCAGAACTCTTATACTCCAAATACTATTCATATTTTTTTCTGTGATAAACTATATCTGAAGTTCCAATGAATGGACACACTACTACAGGTGCTAGGGATATGAGGAGAAACATGAAAGAGTGTCTACCTTTAAATAGCTTACATTATACTTGGGAAAACTCAGAAGGGGCCTGCTAGGCATGACTGAAAATACATTTTAACTTTAATAAAGTAAAAAGTAAAGAACAACAATATCAAAACAATAGAACCTACATGCTGTGAAACTATAATAACCACACTTGGTGCCCCTAAAAAAGAGATGAGAAGGCACCCACCCCCCCCTTTTCAGATGAAGGGCACTGTGGGTATGAACCAACCCATCAGTAGCTGAGACAGGGACTCATCCAGCAGTGATGCCATGTATGGACATGAATTTAGTCTGATCAGTGCTGGATGGGAACTGCATTAAGTCTGAGCCCTAGGGACAAAGTGATACAAGGGGAGTTCCCCTAAAGTGGGTATGGGGAAAAGTCTGTACTTCTGATGTTGCTGTATCTTTGAAGTAGAAATCCATTTGTAAAAGTGAATTGATGTTAATTGTTCAAATGGAACCGTCTGCTAGTCATTGGTTGCTAATAGTAAGGGTGGGGGGAACACACCTGGAATGGACAGAATTTTTTTTTTTTAATTAAATTAATTTTTTGGGGGGGTTACCTTTTAAGTTCTGAACTGTCTCCCTCTGTCCTTCACCACCAAGCACTAGAGAAGGCCACCATTTGACACAGATACACACACACACACACACACACACACACATACATACACATAAAACTACATACTATGGGTTTACATAGCTCTGGAGGTGGATAGCATCTTCATAGGTCCTTTGTAGTTGATTTGAGTATTTAAATACTGAGAATAACTTAGTTGTTCACAGTTATTCTTCAAACAATATTGTTGTTACTGTATACAATGTTCTCTTGGTTCTGCTCATTTCACTTTTCATTATTTCATGTTAAGTCTTGTGTTTTTCTAAAATCAACCAGCTCATCATTTCTTACAGCACAGTAGTATTCCATCACAATCATACACATGACTTGTTTAGCCATTCCCCAGTTGTTGAGCATCCCCTCAATTTCCAGTTCTTTGCCATCTGCCACAAAGAGAGCTGCTATAAATATTTTAGAACATCTAGATTCTTTTCCTTTTTTTTCTGATTACCTTGAGAAAGAGAACTACTAGTGGTATTGCTGGGTCAAAGGGGTATACACAGTTTTATAATTCTTGGGGCGTAATTCTAGATTGCTCTCCAAAATGGTTAGATCAGTTCATAGTTCATAATCAACAGTGATTAGTGTCCCAATTTTCCCACACCTCCTCCAGCACATGTCATCTTCCTCTTTTATTGTTTTAGCCAATCTGATAGTTGTGAGATATCTCAAAGTTGTTTTAATGTATATTTGTCTAATCAATAATGATTTAGAACATTTTTTCATATGACTATATGTAGCATTGATTTCTTTACTGAAAAACTGCCTGTTCATATCCTTTGACCATTTATCAATTGGAGAATGACTCATATTCTTATAAATTTGACAAAATTCTCTACATATTTGAGATATGAGATGTTTGTCTGAGAAATTGTCTAAAATTTCCCCCCCCCAGTTTTCTGCTTTCCTTTTATTCATGACTACATTGGTTTTATTTGTACAAAACCTTTTAAATTTAATGCAATCTCCACTTTATATCCCACAGTGCTGTCTATCTTTTGTTTATTCATAAATTCTTCTCCTATCCATAAATCTGATTGGTAATACGTTCTATGTTCTTCTAATTTACTTATAATATCTCCCTTTATATCTAGGTCGTTTTGACCTTATCTTGGTAAATGGTGTAAGATGTTAACCTATACCCAATTTCTGCCAGACTGCTTTCCAGTTTTCCCAACAATTTTTACCAAACAGTGAATTCTTATCCTGAAAGCTTGAATTTTCACTTTCATCAAACAGTATATTGTATGCATATTGTGTATTCTATGTCTGCCTACTCTGTTCTACTGATCTATTTTTCTGTTTCTTAGCTAGTACCATAGTGTTGATAATTAGCCTTATAATCTAGTTTAAGATCTGGTACTGCTAAACCTTCTTCCTTTACTTTTTTTTTCATTAATTCATTTGTTATTTTTGGTTTTTGTTCATTTTGATATTATTATTTTTTTTAGCTCAACAAAGTAATATTTTGGTAATTGGGATGGCATTGAATAAGTAGATTAGTTTAGGTAGAATTCTCATTTTTATTATATTGGCTCTGCCCACCCATGAACAATTAATGTTTGTCCAAATATTTAAATCTGACTTTATTTGCATGAAAAGTATTTTATAATTATGTTCATGTAATTCCTGGGTTTGTCTTGACAAGTGTACTCCTAGGTATTTTATGCTGTGTACAGTTATTTTAAATGAGATATCTCTTACTATCTCTTCTTGTATGGTTTTGTTGGTGATATATAGAAATGCTGATGATTTATGTGGATTTATTTTACGTATTCTGCTACTTTGCTACAATTATTGTTTCAACTAGCTTGTTAGTTGAACCTAGGATTTTCCAAATATATCATCATATCATCTGCAAAGAGAGATAGTTTTATTACCTCATTGCCCATTTTGATTCCTTCAATTTCTTTTTCTTCTCTTATTGCTGTTGCTAGCATTTCTAATACAGTATTGAACAGTTTTGGTGATAATGGGCATCTTTGTTTCACTCCTAATCTTACTGTGAAGGCTTTTAGCTTATCACTATTACAAATAATGCTTGCTAGTGGTTTTGGTTAGATGCTTCTTATCATTTTAAGGGACAATCCATTTATGCATATGTTTTCAAGTTTTTTGTTTTTGTTTTGTTTTTTGCTTTGTTTTGTTTTTGGCAGGCAAAAAAAATGTTTTGGCAGACAGAGATTAAGTCACTTGCCCGGGGTTATACAACTAGTTAAGTGGCAAGTGTCTGAGGCTGGATTTGAACTCAGATCCTCCTGACTTCAGGGCCGTTGCTTTACCCACTGTGCCACCTAGCTGCCCTTTCAAATGTTTTTAGTAGGGATGAGTACTGTATTTTGTCAAATGCTTTTTCTGTATCTATTGATATGATCGCGTTTTTTGTTATGTTTATTATTGACATAATCAATTGTGTTAATAGTTTTCCTTATGTTAAACCATCTCTGCATTCCTGGTATAAATCCCACTTGGTCACAGTGTATAATCTTTGTGATTTATTGTTGTAGTTTCCTAGCTAGTATTTTATTTAGGATTTTTGCTTCCATACTCATTAGTGAAATTGGTCTCTAATTTTCTTTTTTTGTTTTTGCTCTTCCTGGTTTAGGTATCAGCACCATATTTGTTTCATAAAAGAAGTTTGGTAGGATCATTACAAATAATTTATTATCATTGGAATTAGTTGATCTTTAAATGTTTGGTAGAATTCACTTGTAAATCTATCTGGCCCTGATGCTTTTTTCTTAGGAAGCTCATTTATGGCCTGTTCAATTTCTTTTTCTAAAATAGATTTATTTCAGTATCCTATTTCCTCTTCTGTTAATCTAGGCAGTTTATATTTTTGTAAGTATTCTTCCATTTCATTTAAATTGTTAAATTTATTGGCATATAATTGGGCAAAATAACTCCTAATAATTACTTTCATTTCATTTTCATTAGTGACATATTTACCCTTTTCTTTTTTGATACTAATGATTTGGTTTTCTTCTCTTTTTTAAAAAACATTAACCTAGACAGAAACTTCTGATTTGGCAGTCAGTATGTCACCAGTATGATGTGTTACCTAAAAAGCTGTATGGTTTTAGTACGCATTAACAAAAGTATGGTGTCCAGAACAAGAGAAATGATAACTTTGCTATTCTATACACTGGTTAAAACATCACTTCTGTTTGATTTGAATAGGACTTCTTAAAAGGCACATTGACAAGTTGGTAGGATGCTGGGTAGCACAGTGGAAGGAGCCCTGTTTCTGGAGTTAGAAGACCTGTGTTCAGTATTTACTACCTGTTTGAATTTGAACAAGTTAGTCTCCCTAGACCTCTGTTTTCTCATTTGTGAAATGGAAAGGTAGGGTGATCTCTGAGGTCCCTTCTCTCTCTAGGTCTATGATTCTGTGATCCTAACATTCAAAGGAGGATTGTTAGGGGTGATGATGGGACTTGAAGCCATGTCATATATTAGGAAACAGTTGCAGGACATTTTGATATTGATCTAGGAGAAGAAAAGGTTTAGGAAGGTTACATGATAATAGTCTTCCGACATTTGGAAGTTGACAATGGGGAGGTTTTCTTCCTCAAAGTAGAGTCTGTCTGTGGAATGGTCAACAGCTAAGTTAAATGAGCATGCCAGCAGGTCCAGTAAGAGATGTTCATTATTCATTTGGGGCCCAAAGGATTACTGAGAGTCAGGAACCCCAGTGATTTGCTAGAAACTGTCATTTGCTTTAAAAAAAAAGTCATCTCTCTGTACTAGAAATAATAAGGTTCTTATAAGCACAAGAGCATTAATTCTGTTTTTAGTGAATTTATATTCTTGTTGTGTTAGGTATGCAATGAAGGACATTGGGAGGACAAGAGCTAGAGTCTTCCAGCTTAACATGGATTGATATTCTTAGTGGTATGGATGGTCAACCAATGAAGAATCCAACTTTTCTGTCCTGTTGTCCAGTTTTCTCCATCTTAGACTAAAAAAGTTAAAACTGGAAGGGATTGGGTATTGTTTAGTACCAAATGCCACATTTTACAGTTGGGATAACTGATACTTATAGTGATAGAAAGATTTGCCAGGGGTAACTAAGTGGCGCAGTAGATAGAACACTGGCCCTGGAGTTAGGAGGACCTGAGTTCAAATCTGGCTTCAGACATTTGACACTTACTAGCTGTTACCCTGGGCAAGTCACTTAACCACGATTGCCTCGCAACAAAAAAGAGAGAAAGAAAAAAAAGATTTATTTGAGGTCTCAGATTCACCAGTATATGATGAGGAACTTATTTTGGTATAATATTTGACGAACACCAACTGTCATATAAAAGATATATGGGCATGTCTATTGGTTTATCTGATATCCTATGATTATTCTAGGAAATTCTACTTTAGCTGTATTACTAGGTTGTACACGACTGTGGTCATCAAGGAAATTTGTTTCCTTTTCTGTTCTTTTTATAGGTCTTCCCAAGTTTTTTCCTGAATTCTTTCTATTCATCATTTTTTGCAGCACAGTAGTATTATTCTATTAAATTTATATACCACAATTCAGCCTTTCCCCAATCCATGGGTACCTGCTTTCTTTTCTTTTCGCCATTTAAAAATACATGTGATTTTTCCTTTTGTTCCTAACCTACTTATATGCCAAGTAGTGTTACTGCTCTGTCAAAAGGTATGTACAGTTTAGTAATTTTCTTGGTAAAATTCCAAATTGTTTTCAGATTAGTTGGACCAGTTTATGTTACCTCTATCAGTACTAGGAGCAAGACATAGAATTTTCCAAGAGGCAAATTTAGGTTTGATTTAAGGAAAATCATCCAGTTAATTAGCACTGTCCCAGAGTGGAATAGTTTGCTTTGGGAGATGGTGGAGTTCTCTTTCACTGAAGATGAGAGTATTTTGTCCCCCAGATTTTGTAAGCAAAATAGTTTTGGGGCATGTCATAGAGAGGATTCTTATTCAAGTACAAATTGGACTAAGTGGTCTCTCAGGACCCTTTCAAATTTTTGAGGCTGTGATTGCATTCTGTGGTATGCTATGGCATAATTTTATACAAATGAGAGTAAAAAGATTATTGAGGTAAACTGTTGTTTTTGGTAAGTTACATATCTATATATACATATTATATGTGTTTTTAAAAATACTTATTTTTAAAAGCAAGTTAGTTATTTAGTGAAAGAATTAATAAGAGGGAATATATCCATTATGAATTCAGTAAAAATTTTTTTGAAGTCTTTTTAAAAAATATCATATTCCTTTCCAAATATATCTCTATTGCCTCCCTTATGCAGCAAGCCTGTCCCTTGTAATAAAGATTAAAAAAAAAAAAACTTAGTAAAACTATGCAGTGAAGGTAGGGGGTGCAGTGGAGAGAGCACTGGTCCAGGAGTCAGGATCTTCCTGAGTTCAAATGTGACCTCAGATACTAAGTAGTTATGTCACCTTGGGCAAGTCACTTAACCCTGTTTGCTTCAGTTGCCTCATCTGTAAAATAAGCTGAAGAAGGAAATAGCAAGCCACTTCAATATCTTTGCCAAGAAAACCCTAAATGGGGTTATGAGGAGTCAGACATGACTGAAATATAACACATCTTTTATGTTCGATATATGCTATTTTACACCTATAGTGAATCACCTATTTATGCAATGAAAGAGGAAAGTACATTTTGTCACTTCCTCTGTGTGGGGCCAGACATGGTCATTTTGTTTAGACAGTGTTTAGTTTAGTTTTTTGTTTTTCCATTTACATTGCTTATTACATTGTTCTGCTTTGGCTTATTTCATTCTGCATCTGTATAGTAAGTTGTCACAGGCTTCTTTGAATTCTTTATATTTTTTCATTTCTTACTGTCATGATAATATTCTATTACATTTATATACCATAATTTCTTTAGCCATTTTGCAAATGATTGGTACCTATTGTGTTTCCAGCTCATTGTTACACCTCCTTTGCCCTCCCTCCCCCCAGTGGCTGCTTTAAGTATTTTGGTATATATATAGGATTTTTCTGCCTTTGATTTCCTTGTGGGGTACATGTGTGGCAGTGGGAACTCTAGGTCCAAGGGCAGGGGCATTTTAGTAATTTTCTTGGCGTAATTCCAATTTGCTTTCCAGAATAGATGATGTTTTAGACTGGGTACCTCACTCATCTGTCCCCTGATAGATTATGTTTGATATGCAAATGAAATGAAATGTTCATGCATCGTTCAGCAGTTAACAAAAGGGACTTTAGCAATAGCAGAAGGATAAGTGAGAAAGATACATTGAGAACTCCCCAAGTAGATTCAACTGAATGAATCTTCCCTGCTTCTGAGTGGCCCATTGTAGCCCATCTGCTAAGCATCAGAGAGTCCCTGGAGCTCCTGTGGCTATTTTGTTATCAGGCAACTAGAAAGTGATGCCATTGGCCTGAGCCTTCAGTTCCCTGTAACAGTTAGGTCTTGAGGGTGGTTTCATTGCCTTTTAAGGAAAAACTAGCCTAACTGTATGAGGTTTGGGGACGTTAGGATATTGCTTTCACTACAGTTGAACTGATTATTAACTCTACCCACTGTCTTTTCATAACCCCTCTAATACTGATAATTTCTATCTTCTGCCTTCTATATTTCTATCTGCCAAATTGCTAGATGTGAGATGAAACTTTAGCGTTAGTTTTGATTTGCATTTTTCTCATTATTAGTGATTTGAAACAATCTTTAATATGATCGTGAATAGTTTCTAATTCTCTGAGAATTGTTTATTCATATGCTTTAACCATTCATCCATTGAGAAGTGGCTTTTAATCTTATATATTTGTGTTATTATCTATATATATATCTTGGATATCAGAACCTCATTAGAGATATTTGATGAAAAAATGTTTTCCTCATCAAGTTTGCCTTTTTTATTCTAGCTACTTTCATTTTGTTTGTTCAAAAGCTTTTCAATGACTGATAATGTATTTGTACAAAAAATTTTTCATTTTAACTTTTTCTCTTGTAGATGTCCCTTTAAGGACAGGCCTCCCACCCCCATTCAAGCATTATAAATATGGTATGTTAATTTTCTTAATTCTTAAAAAATGTAAATTTAGTATAATATGATATTTTGTTTTATGTTGAATTGAATTAAAATATGTAGTGTACAAATATGAAGTTAATATTTGTAAGCAGAACCAAATGGCAAGTATATATCAATATATGTATACCTTAGTGGAAGTGTTAAAGAATTATAACTTAGGATACTATAATTTAGGATACTATAATTTAGGATCGTTCATAAAGTTTGAGTATTTACTTGAAGGTTATGATGCATATAACAAATATTTCTCCTATTTGGTTGAGCCATTTGAGAATATTAATTTTTTATTACTTTAAATCATTTTTGAGTGGCTTTTAACTTTGTTGCCATTTGGTGTAGAGCAACTTATGACCCCAAATACTTTGAAATCACAGTTCTCTCCGTGCTTATGCATTTTAATATCTAGAGACTAATTGTGAGGTCACAAGGGGTAGTCAAGCAGGAGGTGAAGGCAGTGAGTGGAAAATCCTTAGATTTATGTTCTTAAAGAATTTACATAATAAATATTAAATCGGAGAATGAAGTGAAAAGCATGGTTAAGGTAAATATGAGACTTCTTAAATGCGGCTTTCAAAATAAAATAGTCTGAGATACAATATTAAACCTGAATCAATTGCAGAGACATTTTCAAATTATACTTGTTATATACTGTTTCCCTTTCTCATATTCTTTAAAGTTCAGAAATACCATATACATAATTTTGATAAATTTTGGATAAAGTGATGCATTGAAATGCTTACTGTGCACTGTGGGAGCTAAAATATACTTAGTATTATTTTACCTTATTCACATTCTTTCCTCCAGTGTTTTACACTATTAAAAAAATAGGCATATTGGCACCTCTGCCTTTACTTGCCAATGATGAAACGTAGTATTGTGATAGACTGTTGAAAATGCCAAAACCAGATGAATGTACATCTAAAATCTTGTTTTTTGCTCAGGAACGAATCTCCAACTCTCAATTCTCTGACATGTTATCATTAAGTATTTATTGTCTATTGTGAAGCACAGTATTATATTAGACATTGAGAAATTTAGTAAATTTAGGAGATAAATTTAGGTTTTTGCTAAGGTGTTAGCTTTCCAAGAAAAAGAGGAAAGAGAATAATATACACAGATCCTATGTATTTTGTTACTCATAATGTTAAGAATGCCTTTAAGAGTAAGAACAGAAGGGAAGGAAAGAAAAACAAATTACAGAGATGGAAACAGTGTTGCAGTGATCTTGTAGCTATTTCTTTCTGTTGTTAACTGTTTCTTCTTACTCCCTTTCCCTTCTTGTACAAGGTTCTATTATAGGTTAAAAATATCTGGTGAGATTTTGTGCTCAAAGAGTTTTTTTAAAGTCAACAAATGGAGTCCTCCAATGTGGTGTTACAAAATATACTAGGACATACCAGAAAGATAATTATTGCTATTTAAAGAAACACTAGCAAAATCTATAGAACATATAGATGTTTTCAAGTCAAACTTTTGGGATTAATAACCTGGGGGGCTGGATTCCAGACAGCTTTTGAATTCCCCTTATCAGAGAATGCTTGCCAGTTTCTCCAAGATGCCACAAATGGAGGAAACAAACTCCTGTGTGCTTACAGTTCAATCTGTTCTCTTGGAGGAGAATGGATGATTATAAATAGCGGGTAACTATACATATTTACCCTATCTTTGACATACTAATACTGTAAGTCTGGGCAAACCAATTCACGTCTCAGTGCTCTGGACAATTTTACCACTATAAGTTGCAGAACAGCTGCTGGTCTCCATTGGTTGAGGGAGTTTCCTGTACTAAGAAAGTCATAGGCAAAACCAAACCCTAGTTATTTTTTACTTTAAAATGCATTTTATGATGTTTTTCATCAACAGTTCTCTCCAAGGTCACTAATGACCACTCTGTTGATAAATTCAATGACTTTGCCAGTATCTTTATCCATGTGACCTCTTGGTAGTATTGGGCACTGTTGGTCTCTCCTTCCTTCTTGATATGTTGTCTTGCATCCATCACATTGTCCTTCTAGGCCTTCCTACTGACTCTTTATGTTCGTTGTTTCCATTTCTGGCTTCATATCTTTCATTAAAACTTTCTTTTTTATTATTAAATTAATCATTAGTAAGTAAGCATTTCAATATAAAAAAAAAGGAAGAGGTTTGTATAAGAAACTGAATTACTGTTCTGTAGTTTGTTTTTTAAGCAGCATATATATTAAATTTAACAAGGTAGTAGTAAAACTGCCCTTTTTGTTTGTGTCTACCCCTTCTGCATTTTTTTGTTTACTGTGCATTGAAATATATATGTCTGTGATGGCAAGGATGCTCAAGATAAAAACCCAGAAATAGAGAATGACTCCAAAACAACCGTAAGCAAAGCTTCAAGAAAAAACACAGCTTTGGCCGAAGTTCAAGTAGCATTCTTGGAAGAGATGAAGGAAGGGTTTAGAAAAAAGAGTTAAAAATGTTTATTTAAAGAAATCTGTCCAGATCTTTTAGAACTGTAGGGCAAAGTGGAAATGGAAAGAATTCTATTGCCTCCTGAAACAAACCTAAAATAAAAATTGCCAGGGGTATTATAGCCAAAATCCAGAGCTTCCAGGTCAAAGAAAAAATACTTCAAGCAGTTAGACAGAATTCCAGAACCAAAGAACCACAGTCAAGATCACACACAATTTAGCAGCTACCAATATAAAGGAGTAGAAAACTTGGAATGTGATATTCCAGAAGGCAAAGAACAAAAACTGAGTATGATCTATAATACTGCGTGGGAAGAAAATGGATTTTTAATGAATTGGAGGTTCAGGCATTGCTAATGAAAAGAACAGAGCTGCATAGAAACTCTGAAGTTCAAACATGGGAGTGAAGAGAAACATAAACTGGTTTAAAAAAAAAAAACCCCAAAACAATCAGCAGTGATGAAAGACTAAAAGTAGGATAAACTGCTTACATTCTGATATAGGATGATGATAATTGTGTCCTTTCTGAACCCTGGCATCATCATGGGTCATAACCAGAGTCTTAATTAGACAAGGCTTTAGAGTGATTCTAATCTTAAGAGAAGAATGGGAAGAGAGGGGAAGAAGAATACACTAGAGGTGAGAGAGAAGTAAAGGAAAGTTAGGGAAAATTATCTCACATAATCAGGGTACACAAGTGCATATCCGTACAGAGAGAAGGAAGTGGGGAGCAGCTGACATTTAAATCTCATTCTCATCTGAAAAGGGAGAAGGGGGATTTGGAGGGAGGATGAATCAGATGAGGAAACAGTCCTGAGTAAAACAGACTCTGAGGATGTACAGAAAATATTTATAGCTCTTTTTGAGGTGGCAAAGATTGAAAATCTTAGGGATTGCCCGTAAATTGGGGAATAAATAAGTTATAGTGTATAAATGTGATGGAATATATTATCCTGTAAGAAATGAAGTGGATGGGACTGAATTGTGGGCAGCTGTGGCGGTTTCCAGACTTCTCAACCCCTGAACGCCAAAGACAACTTAGAAGGTAAGTGGGAAAAGTCTGTGACTGTGATGAGAGAGGAGCACAGGGTCCCAGCTGCAAGTCTCGAGTGTGGCCCGGGGCCGCAGCTTTTTCCTGAGCTTCCGGCCCACAGACTGAGGGGGAATCGAGGGGCTGATCAGAGGGGGATTGCAGGGATCTCTTTGCCAGTGCTGAGGCAGGAATCTCTTGCTTTACCTGTGCTTGGATCTGGGTCACAGTTCTGAGGGGAGATCCTGGGGCAAAGAGGAATGCTGGTGTGGTGGAGCTTGTTGTGGTGGTGGAGAGAAAACACCTTGCACCTTATCATAGCACCTTGGAAGAACTGAAAATTTACAGGTCCCTGGAAGTACCTGGAAGAAAACAGCTGTACAAACCCTGAAGCTTGGGACAGTACACTCTTCACATTGGAAGCAGACTTTTACCTTAACAAAGAGTTTAAAACTCAAGTAATTGGCCGGGATCATGAATAAGCAGCGCAAAAAGAGTCAGACTATATTATCTTACTTTGGTGACAAAGAAGATCAAAACCAGAGGAAGACAACAAAGCCAAAGCTCCTACATCCAAAGCCTCCAAGAAGAATATGAATCAGTCCCAGCTTGGAAGAGCTCAAAAGGGATTTTGAGAAGAGTAAGAGAAGTAGAGGAAAATGAGAGTGATGCAAGAAAATCATGAGAAACAAGTCAACAGCTTGCTAAAGGAGACCCAAAAAAATACTGAAGAAAATAACACCTTAAAAAATAGCCTAACCCAAATGGCAGAAGAGGTCCAAAAAGCCAATGAGAAGAAGAATGCCCTAAAAAGCAAAATTGGCCAAATGGAAAAGGAAGTCCAAAAGATTACTGAAGAAAATACTTCCTTAAAAATTAGAATAGAGCAATTGGAAGCTAGTGACTTTATGAGAAATCAAGACCCTGTAAAACAAATCCAAAAGAATGAAAAATTAGAAAACAATGTGAAATATCTCATTGGAAAAACAACTGACCTGGAAAATAGATCCAGGAGAGATCATTTAAAAATTATTGGACTATCTGAAAGCCATGATCAAAAAAAGAGCCTAGACATCATCTTTCAAGAAATTATCGAGGAAAACTGCCCTGATATTTTAGAAACAGAGGACAAAATAGAAATTGAAAGAATCCACCGATCTCCTCCTGAAAGAGATCCCCAAAGGAAAACTCCTAGGAATATTGTAGCCAAATTCCAGAGTTCCCAGGTCAAGGAGAAAATATTATAAGCATCCAGAAAAAAACAATTCAAATATTGTGGAAGCACAATCAGGATAACACAAGATTTAGTAGCTTCTACATTAAGGGACCAGAGGGCATGAAATATAGTATTTCAGAGGGCAAAGGAGATAGGATTACAACCAAGAATTACCTACCCAGCAAAACTGAGTATAATCCTTCAGAGTAAAAAATGGTCATTCAGTGAAATAGAGGACTTTCAAGCATTCTTGATGAAAAGACCAGAGCTGAATAGAAAATTTGACTTTCAAATACAAGACTCAAATGGAACATGAAGGGGTAAACAGGAAAGAGAAAGCATAAGAGACTTATTAAGGTTGAACTGTTTACATTCCTGCATGGAAAGATGATATTTGTAACTCTGAGACCTTTGTCAGTATTAGGGTAGTTTGAGGGGAAAAATTATATGTACGTATATATAGATATAGATAGATAGAGGGCACAGGGTGAGTTAAAAATAAAGGGGTCATATCTGGGGAATAAAATTAAGGGGTGAGAGAGTAATATACTAGGAGAAGGAGAAAGGGAGAGGTAGAATGGGGTAAATTATCCCACACAAAAAGAAAAAAAACAAAAGAAAAGGCTTTTACAGTGGAGGGGGAACGGGGGAAGGTGAGAGGGGAATGAGTGATTCTTATTCTCATAGGATTTGACTTAAGGAGGGAACAACATACACACTCAATTGGGTGTGGAAATCTGTCTTACCCTACAGGAAAATGGAGGGGGGGGAAGGGGTCAAGAGAGTAGGGGGATGATAGAGAGGAGGGCAGATTGGGAAAGGGAGTAATCAGAAGCAAATACTTCTGAGGAGGGACAGGGTCAAAAGAAAGAATAGAATAAATGGGTGGGTGGGATAAGATTAAGAGAAATAGAGTTAGTTTTTCACAGCATGTCTGCTATGGAAGTGTTTTGCATAACTGCACATATGTAACCTATGTTTAGTTGCTTGCCTTATCAATGAGGGTGGGTGGGGAGGGAGGAAGGGAGAAAATTTGAAACCCGGAGTTTTAAAAACACATGTTTAAAAAAAATGTTTTCACATGCAACTGGTAAATAAGAAATATAGGAAGTAGAGTACAGAAATCCATCCTGCCCTACAGGAAAATTGAAGGGGAAGGGGATAAGAGAAGTGGGGAGAGAGAGAAGGGAAGGCAGACTAGCTAGGGGAAGGGGTATTTAGAATGCATGACATCTTGGGGTGGGGGGAGGGGTGAGATGGGGTGAAAATTTGGAACTCAAAATCTTGTGGAAGTAAATGTTGAAAACAAAAAAAATAAATAAAAATTACCATTAAAAAAAAAAAAGAAATAAAGTGGATGATTTCAGAGGAGCCTGGTGAGAGTTGTATGTACTGATTCACAGTGAAGTGAACAGTCCAGGAGAATAGTTTGTACAACAACAATATGATAAAGAAAAAAAAATTGAGAATATTAGGACTTCTAATAATGACCAACCATGATTCAGAAGACTAATGATGAATTTGCTACCCACTTCCTAATAGACAGGTGAAAGACCCAGTGTGGAGAAGGGATTTTACATACACATATATGCATGAGTGTGTGTGTGTGGGTGTGTGTGTGTGTATATATATATATATATTTTTTTTTTGGAAGTGGCCAATGTGGAAATTTGTTTTGCTTGATTACATGTTTGCTTGACTATTAAAAGTTTTATTTTTCTTCTTGTTTTCTCATTTCTTTGCAGTGGGGGGTGGGAGGAGCAGCTAATATTAAAAAATAAAATTAAAAAGAAATCAATATCTATTTCCCTAATTTTTATTGTACTTAGGCAATATTTTTTATGTTTCTGAGCAGGAAAAACATTGCTGCTTTGATTTAACTATAATGGAATTGCATGGGGGGGTATCAAGGTAGTCAGATGGGTTGGTGTAAGGTGACATGAAACTGTATTGATATATCGCAAAGTAGAGGTTAGTACTTTTTAGTGTATCTGAAGCCTTATGGAGATTAGAATGGTTCTTTATAATATTTGTATTTGGCATTTAAGAAGTAAAATGGTAGTAATGCACTTTTCTTTCCTTTTAAAATTAAAAAAAAATTTTCAGTTCCATATTTTCTCCCTCTCTGCACTCCCCCACCTATTGAGAAGGTAAGAAATATTATACATATTATACATATGAAGTCATGTAAAACATATTTCCAGTTTTTTCATATGATTATTGATAGCTTTGATTTCTTCTTCTGAAAACTGCCTGTTCATATCCTTTGACCATTTATTAATTCGGGAATGGCTCTTATTTTTATAAATTTGGCTCAGCTTTCTATGTATTTGAGAAATGAGACCTTTATCAGAGAAACTTGTTGTAAAAATTTCCCCCTAGTTTCTTACTTTCCTTCTAATTTTGGCTGTATTGGTTTTGTTTGTGCAGACATTTTTAATTTTAATGCAATCAAAATTTTCCATTTTACTTTCCATGATCTTCACTATCCTTCTTTCCCCATGTTCCCCTAATTTGCTTACATCACTTATTATGTCTAAATGACGTATCCATTTTGACTTTATCTTGATATGTAGTGTGAGATTTTGGTCTATGCCAGACTGCTTTCTAGTTTTCCCAGCAGTTTTTGTTGAATAGTGAATTCTTGTCCCAAAAGTTTGGATCTTTGGGTTCATCAAACACTAGATTACTGTGACCATTTACTTCTTTATATTCTACTGATCAACCATTCTATTTCTTTTTCCATACTAGATTGTTTTGATGATTACCACTTGTATATAGTTTGGCATCTGGTACTGCTAGGCTGCCTTCCTTTCCTTTTTTTTTTTTTTTAATTGATTCCCTTGATTTTCTTGACCTTTTATTCCTCCAGGTGAATTTTGTTGTTATTTTTTTTCCTACCTCTACAAAACAATTCTTTGATAGTTTGATTGGTATGGCACTGAATAAGTAAATTAATTTTTATAGTATTGTAATTTTTATTATATTGTCTTAGCCTACCCATAAGCCATTAATATTTCTCCAATTGTTAAGATCTGTATTTGTGGGAAGAATATTGTAATTGTGTTCATATAATTCCTTTGTGTGTTTTGGCAGGTAAACTCCTAAGCATTTTATACTGTCTGCAGTTTTTTAAAATGGAATTTCTCTTTCTTTCTCTTCCTGCTGGGTTTTGTTGATAATATATAGAAAAGCTGATGATTCTTGTAGGTTTATTTTATATCCTGCAACTTTGTTAGAATTGTTAATTGTTTTGATTAGTTTTTCAGTTGATTCTAGTAATGCTCAACAGTGTACTCAGTTGATTTTTTTTTTTTGTTTCTGTGGTGAAACAGATATTTTGAATCACTTGTGTTTATGTCATGCTTTTAAAATCCTTAAAACTTGTGCTGAAATTGGAGGTGTTTGCTACTCCTGTACTTCAAAGGTTGAAAAATAAGAAAAAGCAGTGTTGTTCATTTATCTCTTACTCTAAAGGAAAATGTACAGAATTGGGTTAAAGTAGTGGTATATTTCACATAATAAAAATATGTGATCCAACAGAGCCTTATAAAATGCTTTCATAGATCTGGAATTCTAAAAATTGAAAAAGTTACTTTTTCTTACACAGGGTATCAAATTTTAAAATAAACCTGGCATTTTTCTGATTGCTCTTTCTCAGTTCTACTTGCCTTTTATAGAAAAGGCGCAAGCATACAGATTTCTCAATTTTTAAACTTGCCAAAAATAAAAATCCATTGTAATAATTTATAAGACTTTATTCTTCTTTCAGATAAAATGAAGATTATTCATCAGGCGCACAAATCAAAGGTATGTTTGGTAACATATGTACATGTATGCTTGAGATTTATTATTTATTTGTGATACTGATCACATTAGTATAAGAATGGTTTTCTATTTTCTTAACTTCTTTGGAGCTATTCTTTTGGAAAACATTAACCTGGAGAGCAATTTGGAATTATGCCCAAAGGGCAACCCATATTGTGCCTACCCTTTGATCCAGCAATTACCACTACTAAGTCTCTATCCCAGAGAGAACATAAAAAAATGTAAATGGACCTACATGTACAGAAATATTTATAGCAGCTCTTTTTGTGGTGGCAAAAAGTTGGAAATTGAGGGGATGCTCATTAATTGGGGAGTGTTTGAACAAGCTGTAGTATGTAAATATGATGGTATACTACTGTGCAATATGAAATGATGAGCAGGCAGATTTCAGAAAAACCTGGAAAGACTTACATGAACTGAGGCAAAGTGAAATGAGCAGAGCCAGGAGACCATTGTACACGGTAATAGCAACATTGTGTAATGATAACTCTGAATGACTTAGCTTTTCTCAGCAATATGATGATCCAAGACAATCATAAAGGACTTATGATGAAACAATGCTGTCCATATCCAGAGAAAGAGCTAAGGGACTCTGAATGTGGATCGAAGCATACTATTTTCACTTTCTTATGTTTTTATGTGTTTTTTTTCCTTTTGGTCTATTTCTTCTTTCACAACATGACTAATATGGAAATACTAACAGTGGTTCTGATATGCACACATTTATGTATATAATATATACACATACACATACACATACACACTCACATAGAACAAATACATACAACAGAGTCCCAAAATTCATGTCGTTCAGATTATTTGCAAAGAAAACTTCTTACTATCTCCTTGGCCACTCATTAACCCATATGCCAAGGATGGAGAACCGGTGGCCTCGAAGCCACATGTGGCCTTCTAGGTCTTTGGGTGCAGCCTTTTGACTGAGTCCAAGTTTTACAGAACAAATCCTTTTATTAAAGGGAAGAAGGGTGAAGTTTGGATTCAGTCAAAGGGCTGAACTTGAGAACCTAGAAGGTCACATGTGACCTTGAGGCTGCAGGTTCCCCACCTCTGTTCTACGGACTTGTGATTTCTTACCAGAGAGACTGGACTAGGCAGGTAAAAGTAATATGCTTGCAGTGACCTAAATATTGTCCAGATTGTGTAGAGGGTGAGCATAGTGACTTTTATTATTGGGAAGAAACCTTTTTGAACCAGTAACAACAGCAATCTTTTGCTTTTCTCTAAGGGCTCACACACACACACACACACACACACACACACACACTCTATTTACAAGCCTAGTATGTTATACTTATTGGCTTACTTGGTATCTAAATAGTCTAGTGTGTTAATAAAACAAAGGTTAAGAGTTTGATCCTTGTATAAGCTAAGCACTTTTGTTTTATTCTCTGGTCACAGACCATATTCCTAAACCTAACCAGCCCTCTAGCCAATGTGTGCCAGTTATTTTAAGGATGATCCACTAAGAATTTGCGTAAATCAGAATATCCTTTAGCACTACTAGAAAAACAGCAGCATGATCTAGTGTTATCTTTGTGTATAAGGGACATCCTACATGTAGACAATGTGAAACCTTGCCTTTCTGGCACCTAGAATTCTCAAGGAACTGGCAATATAGGGACTTAGAAAGAAATGATCAGCAGAAGATAATTTGTCTCATTTATGCCTATAACTGCAAAAATACAGCCTGGTTTTTAACAGTCTAGCAGTAGTATCCTTAAAGTCCACAGGATGGAGCACTTTTATGAAGCAGGAAGGTGGGTTGACATGGTTATATTGAAACTGAAATAAAATAAGAGAATATTTTTAATGCTATTAGAAGTCATTATGATAAATAAAATTTCCATCATCTCTATCTTTAAGGCAAAATAACCTCATAAGAAGAGATTGCTTCAACCTTTGATTAAAAAGTTAACATAGGAGACACAGACATGTTACATAAGGAGTTATGTATTCTATAACACTTTTAATTGAAGAGTCAAGTGATAAGAAATCAAACTTATATTTGGGGATTTAAAAATTAAGTCCCAGGTCAGATCCTGGGTTCAGTAAAACACCAAACCCAATGTCCTAAGACATCTGCATCAATGTCATCATGAAATAGTTATCATGATGATGCTTTAATGTGGCCTGGAGGTGGGACCTTGGGTTTTCAAAGTTTATGCCTGGGGAATGTTAACGCTGGCAGATACTCGTAAGATAGAAAGTCTTTAAATGCAGGCTTGATGATGGACTCTTATTCCTTTTTCCTGAGGACCACCCTAGCTAAGTTTGGTGAGGCTCTTCACGGTGCTGATGAAGACTGATAAATGTTGTCAGTCACAATTAGTCTTGAAGACTGTCCATTAAATCAAAGCGGAAGAAAGAATACATAAACTAATGAAATCACAGGTTGTTGAATTACTAAATTATGTTGACATATATTGTCATCAAGAAATTGATTTTAGTTCTATATAGTTTCCATAGTTAGAAAATTATGTAATATGTTGTTGAATCCTAACGTTTTTTGATGAAGACTATTCTATTATATACGAATATAGTCCCAATAAAAAGGTCTTGGTGTTTTTAGGGTTTTGGTCCAGAGCTTTGTTTTTATTGGTATTGGAAATTCCCAGCAAGCAGCATCTTCCAATACACTAGTCTTAGAGAATTTCCTAGGAGAACTGAAAAGTTACATGACCTGCCCAGGGCTCTGCAGCCAGCACCTGTCAGAGAGACAGTAATTAAATCCAGATATTCCTGACTCCAAGGGTGGCTGTCTATTCATTATTTCATGCTGCTTTTCTTATAGGCATAATCTTCAGAAATCTAGAAACTCAGTCATCTAGAGCCTGTTATTTTCAATTATGCCCAAGAGTATTCCCTAGAAAGTATGTATGCAAACTAATAAATGTTTGCTGACACACTGTGGCTAACTGTTCAGCTGGTGATGTAGAAAGAAAATGTAAGGCAGACCTAGGTTCAAGTTCTGCCTAAGTTCCTTTCTACCTTCTTTGGCAATTCACTTAACTTCTTTAGTCTCTAGTTACCTTATCTATGAATTGAAAGTATTAGACTAGTTGATCTTACATTCTATAATTCTGATCTGTAAACTCTTGGTTTACTAATTATTCTGGGTACCTAATTTTTATTGATAACTGGCCAAAACTTTATATGTTAGCTGTTTTGTTAGAAATCTTTCAAAAATGTATTACATATGTCCCTGCATTCTTGAAGTATGCAGACCATAATTTAAACTAGCTTGGGGTTGTAATTATGAAAATCAATGGGGGGGCTAATTTCCCATTGTTTTTTGGGAAAATGAGTTTTGAGTTTCAAAAGGGCTGGGTCGGCGGCAGGGTTTCACAGCATATAGTAGCAGGGAGGGAAGGTATAGGTAATTCTTTCAAGGTAGAGAGCACTGGAAGAGGGGAGTCTGTGATTAGGGCAACTTTACCCATTACACATAGTAGATGTTTGTAAATTGGACATTTTTAGATATGAACTAGTGAACTGCAGAATAAAACCTTGATTAATTAGAACCCACTGACCCTCAATTAAGAAATATTTTTTTCTGCATTAAAGAAACTCTTATCAGAGACTGATTCAAGCAGCTAAGCTTTCAGGCTATGTCTTAGCCTTATGGAAACTATTCTATTATACATAAATTAACCACCTATGAAAAGGTCTTGGTGTTTGTAGGGTTTTGGCCTAGAGCAGAGATGGGGAACCTGTGGCCCTCTGGGTCCTCAAATACGGCCCTTTGACTGAATTCAGTTCCCCATCCCTGCTCTAGAGCTTTGTTTTCATTGGTATTGGGAATTCCCAGCAAGGAACATCTTCCAATGCAGTAGTTTTAGAGAACTGCCTGAGGGAACGGAAGGGTTACATGACTGACCCAGGGTCTTCCTATGCTTTCAACATTGACATATACTGTCAAGTACAGACCTCATCAGGGAGGGAGAAATGTTTCAATCAAAAGTAGAATAATAAGCCTTAAAAAACAATCCTATCAGTTAATTTAATAAAATATTAACAAATTAATAGAGAGACATTGTATTGTGTTGGATTCACGTCCTACTTCTGATCTAGCATCTATGTGTCTCTGAACGAGAACTTTAATCACTCGGTGCACCCAGATAACTCTTCTAAGTTTTAAGTGAGTTGATGATCAGCATTGATAGAAAAAGCTTTAATGCCAGGAATTTTCTTTATCAATGAAATCAGTTAAAGAAAAGTCTTGATGAAGTGCTTCTTATGTATTTAGCACTGTGTTAGGCATGATGGCAGATATGAAAGAAGTGAAACACATGGTCTCTGTTTTCCACACAGCTAAAATCCAGTGAGGGATGAAAGACACATGAAGCAATCAGATAACAATTAAATGCTAAACTATGGAACTGACTGAGTTCAGAAGGAACACGATAGAAGAGAGAGATCATGATGGGAAAGAGTTATATGAAGACGGAGGACTTGAGCTGGGCTTTGAAGGCTGGAAAGTTTTTAGATAAGTGGATAGGACATTCTGAGCAGTGGGAAACAGCATAGGTAAAGGCATGGAAATAGGAATAAAGGTTCCATTCCTATGCAACTCGCTTAATTAGTTAAAAGTTTGAATTATAACCAAAAGAAATTCAATTTGATTACTTTCTAGTAAATGTAATTGGAATTAGATTATTAGGTTAAAAAGTGTTGCCCAGTGAGGAGGCAGTGGAGAATATGCTGGATTTGGTATCAGAGGACTTGGGTTCGAATCTCACCTTTGATACTACCTATGTGTCGTTGGACAAATCACTGTATCTCCTTGGGCCTTAGTTTCTTGCTTTGTACAGTGAAAAGGTTGAACTAGATGGACTCTAAAGCACCTTCCTACTCTACATCTGTCATCTTATGATCCTATAAATAACCTGCTTTGATGAAGAGAATGGATTTGTCTTGAGCATATCTACTGATGGGAAATTCATTGCTTAATAAGTAAGTCGAATGAAGGAATGAGTTAATTCTTCTATAACACATAAGGTCTCCATTTTTTCTGTAAAATAAGTGAAATTTTCCCCATGTTTATGTTTAGCCCTTCCTTTCTAGACAACAGAGATTCTGTCTGAATTATCATAAGGTACTAATTAATAGAGTCTGTGTTAATGAAGTTCTACCATGTTGGTAAATGTCATTTCACAAAAGTACGTGAAATTAAACTTCTCATTGAAATATCTCCAAATACTTTTTAGTTTAGTCACGTTTTTAGACCCAACATGAATAGTTGGGTCTTTTCTCATACATTTCCTTTATTCTAGTTATTGTACTCTAAAATAATCTGACTCAGTTTGAGAGTCCTAGAATCCATTATGGAATATAGAGCCTTAGAAATGCTGCTAAAATTAATGTCCTTTTTTTCATTTTTTCCTTTATAGACTAATGAGCTTGTGTTGAGTTTAGAAGATGATGACAGACTCTTGTTAAAAGAAGACTGGACTATGAAAGCAGCTGGAGTTGGTAAGAGTGCATTTATATTGCCTGAAGGTGGTACTCACTTTGCTTGCCTCTTTATGCTGATGACTGGATGATTATATTTGGATAGCTTGCTGAAAAGTAAATGCTATCCCTGATGCTCTTTACATTCTCTGATAATTATTCAGGGAAGCAAGAGAGAGATGATGTACATTCAGATCATTGGACTGAGGGCAACAGGTATCTGCTCTCCAAATGTTCAGAATGCAAATTGTGTTTTTCAGAAAGTATGCTCAGAATTTTGTGGAAGGTAATTTTAAGTGATTGACAGGTTATTAGTACCATGTCTACTTATTCTTATCAGTAACATTTAAACTGATGTTTTGGATAGAAATTTAAGTAACCAAGCTAGTGTGGAGTAATAAAATGAGATTGTTTGTTTAATATGAACCGTGGTTTCTGATGGTCATTCAAGTCATTGCAGGCTGCTGAAATAATAGAATTTAAGTTTAGAATTTAGTGTGTGTCGCTTAAAAATGACCCGATTTTTTTCATTTTTCATTGGGAATGTTCATGTTCAATAGAAATACTACTGGGAAATTTGTAGATGTGACATGGTTTGTGACCATTAGATGTCACTGCAATTCTATTTATCCGTGGACCTGAAAAATCGTCTGATAACAGAACAACCCAAGACTTGAAGAGACAGCTGGATACTATTAAATTTTTGCCACGTGATCTCTTTTTTAGCAATGGAAGTGACTGCCGTTGATATAGAGTGTTTACTTTATAATCTCTTAGATGTTTTCATTGCATAGTACTTGGGTTTTGCTTGTAGCAGGAAGTCTGAAGTGCAGTTGAAGGCACGTTGGCGCTGGAGTCAGAGGACCTGGTTTCTGATGCTTAAGTGACTTGACCTTGGGCGTGTCATTTATCCTGAGTTTCCTCATCTGTAAAATAAAGGGATTGCACTCGATGGCTTCTGAGGTACCTTCCCGCTTTAGATCTGGGATCCTTGGATCCTTTTAGAGAGGTTTATTAACAGTTTATTTGATTTTTGATACATTTTTTATTGATATCTTTTGTCTTTATGAGACAATTATCTCTGGAGGAAAAAAACCCTTCACTGCCCTCCAGATTGAACTCCCTCCAACCGCCTTGTGAGAAAGAAGAACAATTAGGGGCAGCTAGGTGGCGCAGTGGATAGAGTACCGGCCCTGGTATTCGGGAGGACCCGAGTTCAAATCTGGCCTCAGACACATGACACTTACTGGCTGTGTGACCCTGGGCAAGTCACTTAACCCCCATTGCCAAAAAAAAAGAACAATTATAGCAAAAACGTCCAGTATCATCACTGAATTCTGCTGAGAAGGGAAAATGTATCATTCAGTCGGTCAACAAGCCTGGATTAAGTGCCTCCTACATTCCAGGCACTGGGAACAAGCAAAAGGAGCCCTATTGTTAAGGAGTTTGCATTCTAGTGAGAGAGACAATCATATGAGATCGGTATGGTGTCTGTGAAAGGCTTCATGATCAGTCCCCTGGACTTTCACTGATATTTTAAATACTTTTGAGCTCAGCTTCCTCTTAAAGGTGTTCTCCTCATTTGCGTTATTGTCATCACCGGGTATCTTCTCCTAGTTCCGCTTATTTGATTCTGGAGAAGTTCCCACAGATCTGCCAGTACTTCTCTGAATTCCTCATATTCACCACTTTTTACCACCTGGTCATATTCAACTAAAGTCATATGCCATGTTTTAAATTTTTTTCCTTTTTTGGGGGGAATTTAAGAAACGTTGGTACATTGAACATTTCAATAAGCAAAGAAAGAGAGGAAAGATTTTAGGTGAACTAAACTTCTGTTACATAGTTTTTAAGTTGTATAATTGCCCTGCTTCTCTGTGTCCCCTTCTGAACTTCCTCCTTCCTTCTGTGTATTCTTAGAATGTTTCATTGTTACTCTTTTCTTTCCTTTCTTTTTGTTTGCTTTTTGCATGGCTCTCATTATGCACCAACCTTTCCCTGTCTCAAAATAGAAGTACCTTAGTGGTGTGTTGGCAAATGTTTAACAACTGGCTCTCTGGGAAAAAATATAGACATGACACACTTTTAAGTTAATCTGTATTAAAATTTTCACTTTATGAAATCTAGACAGTCAGCAGTACAACAGTACTGACTTGTAGTGTTTGCCTATTTCCAAGATGAAGATGTTCACCCTGAAAACTTAACCCCTGGCTTCCATAGGAGCTGACCCCAGCATGCCTCTGCCTATACCCAGTAAGGGGAGTCAAGCAAAGTCAGTTCCTTGCACCTGCTCTGTCTATAAATGTTGGCCCCCTTCTGTACCTGTGTACTTCACCTCTGTGCCAGGACGTGGTGAACTTTATCGTCAGTCTTCTCCAGCCATGATTGGTCCATCGTATCGTTCAGAGTTCTGAAGAGTCGTTCAAAATTGTTTCCTTTTATAATATTGAGATCCTTCTGTGAGTTGTTCTTTTGGTTCTGTTCACTTGAACCTGCTAAAATGGTTCTTAAATGTCTTCTTAGGTTTCTCTGAATCCATCATGTTTGTCACTCCATATACAATAGTATAACTTTACGTTCATGTGCTATGATTTGTTCAGCCGTTCTCCACTTGATGCTACCTAATTTGTTTTCAGTCTCAGCTACGGTACAAAGTGCTGCCATAAATATTTTTGTACAGTATTTTTTGTATATTAGAGCAGTTAAGTGGTGCAGTATGTGATGGAGTGTTGAATTTAGGCAAAGGAAGACCTGAGTTTGAATCCTGTCTCAAATAACCTACTAGTTTTGTGATTCTGGGCAAGTCTTTTAACCCCGCTCAGCCTCAGTTTCCTGGAGGATACCCACAGTTAGTGAAGGTGGGGGAGAGAAGGGAAAGGAAACAAGCATTTATTAAGCTCCTACTGTGTTCCAGGCCCTTGCCAAGTGCTTTATACACAACAACCTTGAGAGGTAGGTGCTATTATTATCCCCATTTTACAGCTGAGGAAACTGAGGCAGATAGCGGTTAAGTGACTTGCCCAGGGTAACACAGCTAGTAACTCTCTGAGTCTGGATTTGAATTCAGTCTTCCTGACAGCAGGTCCAGTGAGTGCTCCTACCTGCCTCTATATAGTTTCCTCATCTGTAAAATGGAGATAATAATAGAACTTGCCTTACAGAGTTGTTGTAAAGATGAAATTAGGTAATGTATGTAAAGCCTTTTGCAAACCTTCAAATGCCATACAAATGCTGGCGTTTATTACAAGTGGGCTCTTTCTCTGTCTTTGACAGACTCTTTGGGGGGGGGGGGTGCGGTATAAACTTCGTAGTGGTATCATTGAGTAAAGGAGAGTATAGCTCACACTGCTTTCCAGGACAGCTGTCTCAGTTAACACCTCCACCACCAGCAGAGCATTGATGTGTCTATGTTATCCATTTTCCAGGCATTCTCCAACTGATGGTCACTCATTTTATTTCCAGTTCTTTGCTATCACAAAGAGTACTGTATTGATACTTTGGTATATCTTCAATCTTTGTATTTTTCTTGGACTTTTTTGTTGTATATATCCAATAGTGGAATTACTGGGTCTAAGGAATATGAAAGGTTTAGTTACTTTTCTTATATAATTCCAAAGTGATAGAAGGGCTGGCCCAACACAGCTCTGCCGGTAGTTTACTAGTGTGTCTTCCCATAACCTCTTCGACAATGAATGTTTTTTGTCATCTTTTCCAGTTTGTAGGGTGTAAGAGGTAAAACCTTAAGATGGTTTTAATTTGTGTTTTTCTTACTATTAATTATTTTTCTAATGGTCATTTATAGAATGAAATTTTTCTTTCAAAAACTTTCATACCCTTTGGCAATTTATTGGGCAGTGGCTTTTGGTGTTACATGTTTGTGTCATTTGTGTTCCCAGTGTATATTAGATCTAAGAATTTCACTGGTAATACTTGATGCCATTCCCCACCCCCTCTTTATATTTTAGGATTATAAGGATCATAGAATCATAGATTTAGAACTGGAAGGGACCCCACAGCTCACTATCTAACTCCCTCATTTTACAAATGAGGAAACTGAGGCCCAGAGAGGTTAAGGGACTTGCCTAAGGTCACACAAGTAATAAGTAGAAGAGTTAAGATAACCCAGGTCCTTCCCAGGTTCTTCCCCCTTCTATTCTATCTTCATTGATTCATTTGTGTGAAAGATTTTTTTATTTTAAGATTTTATGTGATCAGAATTGTCTATTTTGTCTTTTATGATCTCTTTTATCCCTTGTTTGCGTCAGAAGTTTCCCCCTTGCCTTCATTGTGAAAGGTGCCTCATCTTATTCTTAACTTGATCAATTATCACTTGGTCCACCCCTCCCCACTAGCTGTCGTCTTCTCTTTGGTGGCTAAACTCCTTGAGAAAGCTGTCTACAATGGTGCCTCTGTTCCTTTCCTCTCACTGTCTTCTTAACTCCCTGCAGTCTGGCTTCTGACCTCATTCAACTGAAATTGCTCTCTCCAGGGATCTCATAATTGCTAAATTTAATGGCTTTTTCTCAGCCTTCATCCCTCCTGATGTCGGTAGCATTTTATACTCTCAGTCACTCTATTCTTGATATTCTCTTCTCTGTAGATTTCTAAGACATTGTTCTGTCTTGGTTCTCCTTTCTGACCACTCCTCAGTCCTTTGCAGGTTTTCCAGGGCCCTATCCTGGGCTCTCTTCTTTTTTTTTTTCTCTTTACTGTTTTGCTTGGTAATCTCATTATCTCCCAAGGTGATTTTATCATCTCTATGCAGATAATTCTCAGATCTACTTACTAGCCTTAACTTCTCTCCTGACTTCCAGTCTCTCATCTCCAGCTGCCTATTGGACATTTCAAATGGTATGTCTAGTAGACATCTTCAAATAAGAACTCAATTATCTCCCCCCCTGCCCCTTAACCCTTCCTTTTCTGAACTTCTCTATTACATTTGAGGGTTCCACTATCCTCCCAGTCACCTTTTTGGTGTCACAATCTAAGTGTCACCCTCAAATCCAATTTCTTGCCAAATCCTATCAATTCTACCTTTGCAGCATTTCTCACATATGCCCCCTTCTCTCCTCTGGCACTGCCACTGCCCTGCTGTGGGCCTTAATTACCTCAAGCTTGGTGTATTACAGGAGCCTTCTGGTTGGCCTCCCTCATGTTCATTCTTTCACTCAGTTATCAAAGGGATCTTATTAAAGTGTTGATCTGACCCATGTCAACCCTGTACTCAGTAAAGTACAGGGGCTTCATTTTACCTCCAGGACCAAATATAAAATCCTGTGTTGGGCTTTTAAACCCCTTCATAATCTGTCCCCTTTTTACCTTTCCAGTCTTATACCTTACTCCCTTCCATGGACTACAGTTCATTGATGCTCTAGCCTCCTTGCTCTTCGACTCTGCATTTCCATGTCTGAAATGGGCTCTCTCCTCATCTCAGTCTCCTGTATTCAGCTATAATCCCACTTTGTGTAAAAAGCTTTTCCTGGTGAGGTGCAGCTAGGTGGCGCAGTGGGTAGAGCTCTGACCTTGGAGTCAGGAGGACCTGAGTTCAAATGTGGCCTCAGACACTTGATACTTACTAGCTGTGTGACCCTGGGCAAGTCACTTAACCCATTTGCTTAACCAAAAGAAAGCTTTTCCTGGTGCCCCTTAATGCTATTCTAAAATTACTCCAGTTTACCTCCAGTATTTCTTGTTTGTAAATAGTTTTTGCCTGTTTCTCTTCCATAAGAATGTGAGCTCCTTGAGAGTGGGACTATATTTTTTGCCTTTCTTTACATCCCTGGTTTCACAGGCATACAGCATTGTTTTATGACAGTGAAACATGGACAGTCCACCAGTGCTGTGCCAGGAAACTAAATCACTTCCATTTGAATTGTCTTAGAAAGATTCTGAAGATCACCTGGCAGGATAAGATGCCAGACACTGAGGTCCTTTCTCGAACTAAACTGCCAAGCATTCAAGCTCTGCTTCAGAGAGCACAACTCAGATGGGCTAGCTACGTTGTTCAAATGTAACACGTACACTTGCCAAAAAGACTATTTTATGGAGAACTCATGCATGGCAAGTGTTCACATGGTGGTCAGAAGAAGCAATATGAGGACACTCTCAAGGTCTCTCTTAAGAACTTTGGAATTGGGGCAGCTCGGTGGTGTAGTGGATAGAGCACTGGCCCTAGAGTCAGGAGGACCTGAGTTCGAATCCGGTCTCAGACACTTGACACTTACTAGCTGTGTGACCCTAGGCAAGTCACTTAACCCCATTACCTAAACAAAAAAAAAAAAAAAGAACTTTGGAATTGATTGTGTGACATAGGAAACACTGTCGCAGGACTGCTTAGCATGGCGTGCCCACATCAGAGGTTTGTTCTATGAGCGAAGCAGAATTGAAACAGCTCAAAGAAAACGCAGGCAGGATGCGCAGATTTAGAGAAACCACCCCAAATGTTCACACAGACTATTTGTGTCTGACCTGTGGTAAAACATTCCAAGCTCATGTTGGTCTGATCAGCCACAGTTGGACACACTGAAACTTGGCTCTAGCATAGTGGTGCCATTTTGGTCCTCTTGGAGAATGAAGGACAACAACCAATGTCCCTGGTGCTCAGCACAGTGGTTGGCATACAGCAAGCACTTAAAAAATGCTTTTTGGTTTATTATGTGAACTTTGACATTCTTGGTGTATTTTCATTTTGAGTTTATACTGGTGTATGGGTTAAGATGTTAGCCTAGATCTAATATTCGCCTATGTACTTCCTAGTTTTCCTAGCACTTCCTGTCAAAAAGGTAGTCCCCAGTAATTTCTGTTTTTGAGTTTATCATATACTAGGCTACTGTTTTCAGTGCTTCGGTTCCATCTGTTAGTGCTATGTCCTCTTCACGTGTACTTTTCCCTCATTTTTTCCTTGAGATTCTAGACCTTTTGCTGTTCAAATGAAATGTCACTGTTTTATTGAATATATATATACATGTACATACATACATTCATATGTGTGAGTATATATTTTTATATATAGGAGGGGAGTGAGTGAGAGGAAGGAAGAGACAGAGAGAGAGAGAGCCAAATCTGTCAATTAATTTAGACAGTGTAAAAATTGTACTATATTGTCGTGGCCCAACCATGTACAAGGGAATTCTCTTTAGTGATTTTTTTTTCTCTTTATTTTTTAAAAGAGTGTTTTGTAGTTGTATTTATATAACTATTTTGTAAGTTAACATGAAGATATTTTACATGTTTTGTAGTTATTTTTATAGACAGTTCTCATTGCTTCTTTTGGATTTTTATTAGTCCTATGTGGAACTGCTGATAATTTTCCTGTATTTATTTTGTATTCCACTGTCTTATTGTGAAACTGTTGATTGTCTCACTCAGTTTCTTTGCTGATTCTCTGGCATTTTCTGAGTAGACCATTATATCATTTGCAAATAGGGTTAATTTTGTCTCCTCTTTGCTTATGCTTATATCTTCAATTTTGTTCTCTTGTATTATTGGTATAGCTACCATTTCTAGAACTCTATTAATTCTAATGGAGGGCATCTTTACTCCTGTTTACACTGGGAAAGCTTCTAATGTTTCTGTATTGCAAACAATGCTCCCTCTTGGTTTTAAATATATACTTTTGATCATGTTAAAGAAAGGACCTTATGTGCCTTTGTTTTTTAAGGTTTTGAACACGGAAATTCTGTATTTTGTCAAAGCCCTTTTTTTGCATCTCTTGGAATAATCATATGGTTTTTGTTGTTTTTGTTCTTTATGTTTCAGAATTCTAATTATTTCCTCATGTCAAACCATTCTTCCATGTCTTCTTTTAGTTATGTATATGAGCTGTTAATTTTTAGGATAACAATTTGATGTTTGAAAAAATGTCTCAAAAATGTTATGGTTCTAATTAACTCAAACCACACGTACAGCGTAGCACTTTTCTATGGTAGAGATTATATATGTTGGATTTTTATTTTAAATTAACAGTGAATAAATGTAGTTTTTTCATTTTTATATAACTAGGAAAAAAGCATCCTAGGTAGGAAGAAATGAAGTGTAGGTGATGATGAGAAGCAGAGAATTCATATTATTTGAAGTATGGGTCTTTAAATCTTTATAATTCATGCAAGTCCCTTTGTATTACTCTTAGAGTTGAACAGGAAGGAGGGTTTTTTGGTTTGTTTTATTAATGCCTTTTATTTTTTATACTATAGACATTTCTTAATTTCTGGTATCTCTTTCACATAAAACAAGAAACACAACAACTGTGTCTGATATTGGAGGCAACATTTCATACATGTCAGCCCCCTCCTCTCTCCAAGGAAGATGGTGTGTTTCATAATTTGTCCTTGTGAACTAGGAGTAGACATTGCTGAGTTCAACTGCCTTTTAGGGTTATTTTCATTTACATTACTGTGGTCCATGTGTGTTGTGTGTAAGTAATGTATTTTACACACACACACACACACACACACACACACACACACACACACCCCATGGATCAGTTCATATAAGCTGCCTCATGTTTCTTAGAATGCCTCACATTCATCATTTCTCATGGTACAACAATATTCTGTTACATTCATGTAATACCATTGTTTAGCCCTTCCTTAATTGAAGCACACTTACTTTCTTTCCAGTGTTTTCCTACCACACACATGAAATACTTCTTGTGAATATTTTGATATATATGGGACTTTTCAGTCTGTCTTTTACCTCTTTGGGTAATATGTCCCATTATAGGATCATTGAGTCAGAGAGCATTACATACAGTTTTGTAGTTTTTTTGTATATTTCTAAATTGTTTTCCAGGATGACTGGACCAGTTCAAGTTCATCAACAGTACATTATTATGTTTATCTTACTGTAGTCCCTTTTTAGCACTGACCATTTCGAACTCTTATCATCTTTGTCAATTTGCTGGACATAAAATGGAGTCTCAGAGTTGTTTTAAGTTGTATTTTTCCTATTATTGATGATTTGAAACATTTTATGTGGTTGTTTGTAGTTCTTTATTGAAAATTATTCAATTTCTTTGTCCACTTATGTATTGGGGAAATGCTGTTAATAAAATATAATGAATTGGCACAAATATCTTGAGTATCAGACTAAAGCCCTCTGTTGTTGAGTGTTCTGAATGTATATGCATTAGCTTTTATGTAATAGTACTTTTCAAGAGCTCAGTAGTCACAGAGAAGAATGAAGACTTTGGGCTCTAAACTTTCTTTTGTCTAGTTAGGATTTGGAAGTCTTGGGATGGTGGTAGGTTCATTCCTATATGGCAATTTCTTCCCCTATGTGGTCTTTCCTTCTCTATTGCCCAGAGCATTGTTGTACTCTGGAGGTAAGGATGCTATTATACATGAGAAATAGAGATGATCCCTTGAGAATAGTAGAGAATACTGAGTGGGAACAGAGCTGTTAAAAAAAAAAATCCTTGAAGCTCATTATTTTAAAAAGTATTTGGGTTTTTTTTTTTTCCAGCCCCTTTTTTTCTTAAGTTAGGTGTATAAAAAAGGTTGAAAGAAAATTCTAAGTCATCAGTGCCCATTCCTTTTCCTGCTTGATCTTGGAGTAGAGTTGTCACTCTGTGTTTGACATCACAGCCAGTTGCCATGGAAATAATAGCAATGTTACAAATTTATCATTACGACTTTTCTGCAGAGTCTATGAAAGGCAAAAAAAAGCTGTGAGAAAGGAAAAAAAAACTTATTGAAGATTGACTTTCAGGGTAAAATTTTCTAATTTATACTTTGGCCTTTTATCTGCACTGAAGAGCCCAAGTGAATATTCTGTACTTGACGTCAGTAGTGTTTGCATGTAGATTGAGTATTTAAAACACACACACACACACACACACACACACACACACACACACACACACA